>NC_046664.1:100431881-100457105 GCF_010883055.1 Belonocnema kinseyi
GGTGTAAGAAAAATGTAAACCCTTAGGGGACACATTAGAAGCTTCCATCCAAGTTAATATTTTCATTTGCAGAAGTAGCCTTATATTACCAAATTTTACTATTGGGTCGAAAATTCCTGTTTTTTTGGTTCAAATTGAATTTTTTAACGGGCAATCTAAATATTCTATTTTTGGTTGAAAATAGAATATTAGAGTTGAAAACTTGTTTTTTTTTTTTGTAAAAAAATTAATTTTCGTGGTAGAAAATTATTTTTTTGCTTGAAAATTTAACAGTTCGGTTGACATTTTTTCTCTCTGGACTGAAAAATATTTCTTAGTTAAAAAATCAACTTTTCTTGAAAATTATCCCTTTTTAGTTGAACTTAACTGTTTTTTACTTAAAATTAAAATCTTACTTGGTTGAAATAGAAACGACCACATTTTTATTAAGAGTTCATCTATTTTGTTAAAAGAAATTAACTACTTGCTTGAAAGTATAACTCTTTTGTTGAGAGTTCATTTTCTTGTTTAAAGATTCATAGTTTTAATTGGAAATTCATATTCTTGGTTGAAGAATGAACGATTCTGTTAAAAATTCTTTTTATTTTTTTTTTGAGGATATTCGTACGGCTCAGCGTCACGAATTTTTCAAAATAATTGGGAAAGGGGCACAGAAGGGGGACAGAAGTCAAATGATGGTAAACTCCTCCGGACGTGTGTACGAATAGACACTTTGTTGTCTTTTGGCAAAATTAATTTTTTAACTACAGTTTACATACGAAAGTCTAAATTTAACCATATTGTTGCAAATACTTCTTTTTTTGTGTTAAAAATTGATTTGTTCGAATAAAAAGTTCCAATATGAAATAAAACCAAAAACTTATTTAAATTTGTATTATTATTCAAGTTAATAAACTTAAAGAACAAACTAAAAATTTATTAATTATGTTTTTAGTATTACTCATTTATTTAATTATTCAATGGTGATGATATGCTCGATAATATCTTTTAATGTTCATTTTTGAAAGCTTTCTAAATTAAATATATAATTTAAATCCCTGAAAACATTCCCCATTAAAAATTACTTATCCTTTAGCTAAGTGTCTTCCACAAAAAAAAAGTCATTGGATTTCATATACGAATAGTACTATTTTTACACTCTAGATATTTTCAAGATCTGAAGAATGACATTATTCTTTGTAATAACCTAGCGAAATCGTACACATATTCTGAGTCGATAATCTTAAAAATCACGCAATTGTCAAACATTGCTTCATATAATGTAAAATTATACCTGAAAAAATTTGCGATACCTTGAAATAACCGGGGATTCGGTGGGAATTATTTTAAAGAATTTGAGAAGATACCCTTCTCATAACAAATGTCGGGAATAATATTCAAAATTTTGTAGGAAAAATAACTGAATATGTCAGGGCAGTCCTATTCTATTATTATATTGGTATTATAATTTATTGTAAGTACCGTATTTCTTGATTTAGATAAAATGACTTGATTCCATTTGTCATTCTTTGGGTACTTTCACAACAGAATAAGTTTGAGTGTCCAAACTTGCTGCCATTTCCAGACTGTTTCCATTTGAGAAGAACGATACTTTCCTTGATTTACACTGGCTTGTTTACGTGTCGATATTTCAGAACTTGTATAGCGTTGCACGGACTGCTCCTTTCGAAGAAGATATTATCGAAAACTTTGAACTTACGTTTTGATCCTTGAGAACTCCAACTCCCCGGTACCGCACATGGAATCTTTCGGGATCGTAAGTAGCGGGGATTAAGGAAACTTTCTGCCAAGTCGACGTGCCCAATGGCGCGTGCTTCTGGCTCCATATATGTATGTATACTTACGAGAAGACAAAGATACTTTAGATCACGCATTATGTCTCGAACAAAATAAAACTTGTTATCGAACTCTTTGCACTTTTAAACTAACCTCTTCTTCGGAGTTAATGTTCCGTCTTATTTTCCACCGTTAACTGGCTTTCAAAGTACAATTTGATTAATTTTTTATTCATAATATCGAATTTTTTCCTACACGGACAAAGCAATCTTTTATTTCTTTCAAATTGATTTCTAATCTTATAAATAATACACAAGTAACGGAAATATAAAAGTAACAGATTAAGGACAATCTTTGTTATGAGTATGGATTGTAAATGGACAAATTCCTCGTGCGAAAAACGTCTCATTCGCTAAAAGCCGATACACCCTACTATTTTAATTATAGTATAAATAGTTACGAATGAACATGTGGGTATAGTATGATCCGAGACTAATTTTAATATTAGGTTTTATTATTTGCTCTTAACATCAAGCATGTTCCTTCGACGTCAATGTTCACAGATAAAACCTAAATTTTGTGTACGCACAAAATATTTTACTGTCGCTTTCCCTCGGCATCCGGAGAACATAATTGGAAACATACTATCGATTAAGAAGAGATTACACATATCGACTGCTGCATTCAATATGGAATCAAGTTCGGGTCAGTCTGTATGGACAGTCAGGTTTTGGTTGTTTTGTGTATAGATCGGTTCAACCTGACATAAAAAATATGATATTCATTGAAAATTGACCGATTTCGACGTTAACTTTTATAACTATGAATACATGTTTTTAAAAAATATATAAAAAATAATATTACTTAATGGTAAAATACATATTATAAAAAGATTCTCTTTCTGATAACCTGAGCATGTTTAATTTTTCAAAACGTACATAGGTATTCTTACAACATTTATTCATTCAAATTATTTTTATTATCATACTCTGCAATGCCTTACGAAAAATTCGTAATGACATAGAAACAAAACAAAAAAAATTACCTCATTATACCTTAACTCTTTATAACTTATAACTTATAACTTGTAACTATAATTAAGAAATAAAATTCTTTATCCATAATTACCTCAACTGAGTGTGAATATGGATCAATCTTTGATTAGTGCTAACTCAGGAGAAGAATTTTTCGCTTAAATACAATTTTCAGGATATCTTCAGAAGGCTTTTTAGGAAAAAAATTGTTAAAGAAATAAGTACATTACCTGATTTTTGGTGAAGCCTTTATCTTTAAAAGTCGCGAATTCTAATCCACAAGTACGCCGGTTTACGATAATAATACTAGGAAGAAAATAGTATTATTAGAAACAACTTTTATTGACATAGGTACAAGTACGCTACTTTTAAGAGATCCTTTGATTGTTCGAGCTTTTTTGTTAAAAAACCTAACTGCGTTTTGGTTCGCTTCTTCATAACGCATGGACAGTAGATCTTGAAAAACAGGAAAGGTTCTAAAATCTCTTCATAATTATAATCCTCTTACATTGTAAAAGAAACTAAACTTGCTAAAATACAAGTCAAAAGACCACGAAACTTTATGCTTCTCCGGCGCTTCTAGAAATAGAAATTTGATACAAGCAGAAGTGCAGATGAATTCTATAATATCACCTAGAAACTGGAAGCTCAGATGAAATACGGGGCCAAGGTCCCTGGAGAATAGAAAATTGACTTATGTGCTGTCGATAAAATAAATTTTTCTCTGGAAATCTGAGCAAAACGTGTTCTATGTCCAAAAACTTCCGAAACAAATACAAAATCTTCTGTGAAGATGTCAAGGTCACATTCTTTTGGCGAATCGACCCTGATCATATTAACGAGTCACCTTATGTACAAGCGGAGCAAGCCTGGATCAAATGAGAGTACTGAGAGCTTGGGAAAAGCGACTTCGAGCAAGAAGAAGAGAGTCAAAGTATATGAGTAAGATCAAGAGAGAAGTAGGGGATAGAACACGGATAGCTCTAGTATTGTAGGTATGTAACATTGCGAATGTGTGCAAGGCATTCAAAGCACAAAGCTTGAGAGTATGGGCGAGATATGAAGCTCTTTGGATTGGGGTTGTGGTTATTATGATGAAGAGGGGCTGAGATTTAGGAGGGATCTATTGAGAATTCTCTGAGTATAAACGCAGAGGCGCGTATTAACACGCTATAATTGCAAAAGTAATCACCGGCATGCTTTTCAAATTTTGTTGTGCTTTCGCGTCCAATGCACCTTAAACTGGTGCCAGTATATTTTTATTCATTTTGATCAATATCATTTTCAGAACTATCTCTAAAAAAAATTTTATCTTCAAGAAGTTCTTATTGTTTATTTGTTTTGCATACAAATTTTATTTATTCGAAATTCATTCATTATTTCCAAGAGTTCTATGACCAATTGTGTTCACGATGCATATAGGTTTTTGTAATAATTAACATTTGTTAGCTAAACCATGTTTACATTCTCATCTCAATGAGAAGGTATTGGTTTTGTGTGAAAAATGACTTTTGCATATTCCATAAAATGTCGAAGCTTTTTGAAGGACCCTGATTCAGAAAAAATATGTTTAATAGCGCCTCTGTTCAAAATTCGAGTTTCGATATGTATAGATCGGGCTGAAAGACGGTGTTTGCATCGCTAGGATTGAAATATTTTATTTCAAATCTGGGGTACACAGGCAGGTATGTAGAAATGTAGGGTCTACAGGTACCTGAACTCGAATTTTCAAAAGATTTGCTATGAAAAATAATATGCATTACTAGGAATGCATAAGGAAGGCTTTGGACCCACTCCTTCGGCTTGCGGGTTCGATTCCCGCCTCGCACTCTGGAAAAGTCTCGACGGCCCATGCGGTGAATACTAGCCTAGCAAGGGAGTTGTTCATCTCCAGAGAGTCGTGGGAACGGTACCTCTAGAAAAAAAGGTTTTCTCTAAGTACTTAAAAGCTGTCGCTCTTGGTGGTTCGGAACCCACCTTAAACTGTAGGACCCCTTTCACCACCAAGTAAGTGTGTGGGGGGGTGCAAGAAAAATGTAAACCCTTAGGGGACACATTAGAAGGTTCCATTCAAACTCCATTTCCACACTTGGCAATAGAAACATTACCGTAAGTGGTATGCACATTACAGGAAGATCTTAAATCTTCGTGCGCAGGTGCGCAGTTGTCCTGTTCCTACACACCGAAAAGTGTGCAAGCGTGAAAGTTTGTAAAAATGACGTAAGTTTGAGAGGTTTTGTTCGCTTGTTTTGATGCAGGTGTCAAGTGCCGGGTTGTTGTGCAAGTTACACGCCGAAGAAGGCGAATACACTTCGCTTTTTCAAAGCCCTAACTATGCGTACAATAAACGTCTAATACATTTTATTGTTTTATATAACTGTCATTTAATTTCAATAGGAATGATTTAGAAATTTAACCTTTGCTTACTACCTGAGTGCCTGCGGAGAATTTCTCAGAGCTTTTCAGAGCCTTGAGAATCTTTAGCATATACTCTGAGATTTCTATCGGTAGGGCGCTTTATTATAATATCATATTATTTGCAATTATCCGTGCTGATTAAACTGTTTACATGCTTATAAATGCGTAATTTACCAATTTCTAAACTGAATCACCTCATAATAACTTTTAAGGAAATTATAATATTTTTCATGCTTACGTTTCAAAAAAACTATAAAAACTTCAATCAAGTTATATTCTATTATTTCATTATCATATTAAAAATTTAAAAGGTACTTACCTATACTTTTCCTTCTCAAAATCTGTTCACGCATTTTTCAAACAAATACCGAAAATACTGTTTATATATTTATTTCGTGTATCTTTCGTATGATGATCAACAAAAGCCCAGAACCTCTCTAACTTTTGTCAACTTGACAAACTTTCTCACTCGCACACTTTTCCATGTACAGGAAGAGAACAACTGCGCACCTGCGCACGAAAATTTAAGATCTTCCTGTAATGTGCCTATCACTTACGGTAATGTTTCTATTGCCATTTTCAAATGGCTTCCCACTGGCAGTTGAGTCTCCTTATTATTCCTTCGTGAATGCAACACAAGGATCGAAACTCGTGTAAAGGCAGCCCTCACTTCGTAGAGGCAGCAAACTTCACACTCGATGCAATCCCTGTGTTCCATCCCTTGTAATGCAACATACTATTTCATGTTGGTGTCTGTCTGTCCTCGTCGTTGACGTCGTTCTAGTCTGTAAAGGCGTTAACAGGAGTCATCTCATTGGATTGCCCTTTAGCTCACGTCATAAGGGTGTAAAAAGAAAGAAGAAGTTCGTTAGCCAGCCATCTCTGATAAAAAATTCAAAAAGTGAAAGCATTTTCAACATTTTTGAGACCATTTTTACAATATTTAAACACTTTATGTCCGGCTATTCGTAGTACTCAACAAGTTGAATAATTATAGCAAGAAAAAACGTTGATTTCTAAATGACCTACAATACAATAACAATTCTTTGATTTTTTTTTTTGAAAAATTGGAAATTCAAATATTGATTGCACAAAAAAATGAAAAAAAAACTATGCAAAAACTATGCAAAAACTACGCAAAAACTATGCAAAAACTATGTAAAAAATATGAAAAAACTATGCAAGGTGCGAAAAAGATGAATTAACAAACAACAAATTTCGCAACAAACAACTATAAATTTTTTATTATTCAGTTTTTGACACAACAATATTAAAAATAAAAAATTACATTTTTGGACACAAGACAAAGGCTACAAAAAATAAACAGAAATTATTAACAAAAAAACTAACAAATTGTTACAAATCATTTTCTGATTGGATGTATAGTTTTTGTTTTTATCCTTAAAAATAACATTAAAATTAAAGATTAAAATTTTTTGGAAAGACGACACAAGCTACAAACAAATGAAAAAACAAAAATTCTCGCATCGAAAACATATATACAAATTTGTTAAATTTATATTGGCTGGGTCACTATTCTTGATTGGATATTGTGATTAATGTTCGAATTCCGGATTAGAAATATAAAATACAAACTTCGAAGTGTTTACCTAGCGTGGCCTTTAGGGTGGTGATCTTGTCGTATTGAAGAATAGGTAGTTCCTTTCGAGACGCCGAGCTCTTAATGTCGCTTGTTAGGTTCAATTAATTTGTTATTTCTGCTTTCACGTATAATACACGATGTTGAATTTAATCTTGCATTTGTCTTTTACTTATTTCCATAACACAATTCAACAGGTTATGGGTTGAGCAACCGCGAGTTTGTTTTTTTATAATGTAATCCGCATAAATCGAGTTCAAGCCTCGTAAGCCGTGCAATATGTTTTTTTTGTTTAAAAAAAGGTGGACCACGTAAATCGAGTGCAAGCCTCGCAAGCCGTGTAAAGTTTTTTTTGTTAAGAAAGTGAACCGCGTAAATCGAGTGCAAGCCTCGTATGCCGTGCAAGTGTGTATTTTTTTGTATACAAAACGAACAACGTAAATCGAGTGCAAGTCTCGTAAGCCGTGTGTCCTTCGAGATGAGTCTGTTAAAGGCAGGTGAACGTGTTCTAATTACGTATCGATTTAATGGTGTAAGTTATCAACTTTGGAAGTTCCACGTCCAGGCATTTCTACGTAGTCACGGACTTCTTGATATAGTCGATGGAACTAAAAAGAAACCGGAGAAACATCCCTCTAAATGGACCAGAAGGGATGTAAGAGCTATGGCCATCCTAAAATCGACCCTGGAATCTGACCAAGCACAACCCATTGTGAATTCAAAATCCTCCAAAGAAATTTGGGATTCCTATTTGGCTATGCACGGAAAAAAAGAGTGAAGTTAGCTTTATGACACTATACGAGGAATACTTCGCCCTAAGAATGAAAGAAACCGGTACCGTCACCGCACATGTGTATAAGGTTATGCAGCCTGCAGCTCAAATACATGATCAAGGAGAAAAGTTATCAGAAAAAATCAAAATGGTTCGTATCGTAAGCAGTTTGACGCCGCGTTTCCAAAACAGCATCGTCCCTCACGAAAGAGAACCTTTGAGATTGTAGAAAAAAAAGGTTACGCGATGTTTGGGGTGCGGGCAGATGGTACACCGGGAACGAGAGTATCCGAAAAGGAGAAAGAAGAATGAAAATTATTCGAAAACCTCAAAATCCAAAGAAGTTATTTTCTGATAATTATTTTACGGGAGACGCTACATCTATAGGATATACTCAAATCTCAAGTTATTAATAATGCGAATTCTTTGACGAGAAAAGTAACAAAATACTCGCAATAGTAATCAAAGATCAAGTTCAGCAATATAGACTAATTTTCCAGCCATGCGCTTCTGAAAGAGATAACGCTGCAAGAATTCTTACCTTGCAAAGATGGCACGAAAGACTGGGACACATAAATCTAGAAACTATTAAAAGAATGGTTCTAAATGAAGTTGTTCATGGTATAGAAATTACTGACTATACCGAATTTTTCTGTGAGCCGTGCAAATAAGGCAAAGCTCATAGTATACCTCATCATCTCCAACAATCGATAAATTTACAACCTTGCGAAGATATACATTCCTATGTAAGTGGACCGATGTCAACAACGGCAAACGGAGGTTTTAGATTCTTTGTAACATTCAAAAACGAGGCCACAGGTTTGCGGCACGTGTACTTGATCACGCACAAATCTGAAGTTTTTTTTTCATATTAAAGGAATTCCTTCTGTTAGCAGAAAATACTTCGGGAAAACGAGAGAAATTATTCCGTTCAGACAATGGGACTGAGTACAGTAACAATGACGTTAAAACACTCCTTAAAGACCGTGGAATTATTCACGAACTTTCTACCCCATACACGCCTGAACAAAATGGTACAGCGGAATGAGAAAACCGAAACATTCAAGATATGGCCAGATCAATGTTGATAAGTAGCAACCTGAAGACTAGTCTCTGCGGAGAAGCAGCATGTACAGTTGTATATATACTTAATAGAACTCCTAAAAGTAAAAATCTAGATAAAGCTCCGTACGAGAAACGGTTTGGAAAGAAACCTTCACTAGGTCACATACATGCTTTTGGAATAGTTGCTTATGTTCATGTCCCAAAAGAAAAACGAATGAAATGGGAGCCAAAAAGTAAAAAGATGTACCTAGTGGGGTATGAACCAACATCAAAAAATTTTCGCCTATATAACCCAGAAACTGAAAAAAGTATAATTAGCTGTGATGTTCATTTTGACGAAAGGAACAAACCTGAGCAGATCCAGGATTTTAAAAATAACCCCTCTCTTCAAGAAAGTGGTACGGGTTCCATTGAGACACGTATTGACTTGCTTTCCAATCAGGAGCAAGAAACTAATCGAGATGAAATGGGAATTAAATCGAAGGAGCTAATACTAAGGAGCATGATATCGCTAAGGAAAAGGAAATGCACTCTATAGTCGAAGATGAAGCACCCGAATCGAATAAAAGCTCTGAAGCGAGCAATGGAAGAAAAATTACGCTCTTTAGAAGAAAACAAAATATGGGATTTGATGCCTTTGCCAGAAGGTCGTTTAAGTGTTGGATGCAAATGGTTATTCAAAATAAAATCTACACCTGGAAGTGACGAAGTTCGAGTGAAACCGCGACTTCTTGTAAAAGGGTATTCACAAATTGAAGGTATAGACTATAAGGAAACATTTGCCCAAGTAGTGCGATACGATTCGATACGCACCGTATTAGCACTGGCAGCAATTGATGATATGGAAGTAGGTCAATTCGACATTAAAACTGTCTTTTTAAATGGCGTCCTTGAAGAAGAAGTGTTCATGGAACTTCCGGAAGGTCTGGAGGGAAATCAAAAGAATATTTGCTGTCCATTAAATAGGAGTTTGTATGGATTGAAGCAATCATCAAGAGTATGGAACACGAAATTTACAAATTGTTTGAAAGAACTCTACCTTCTTCAAAGCAAAGCTGATCCTTGTATTTTTCCGGTAAAATAGACAGTTAAATAGTCTATTTAATAGTCTATGTAGATGATGGAGTGATAATATCGACATCCAAGGATATCCAAGAAAAGGTTCTAAAGCACCTTGCAAAAAATTTCGAAATTACTCAAGGTGACGGTGATTATAATGTTGGCATCCAAATCACCAGAAATCGTGTAAAGCGTGAGATACACCTCAGCCAAGAAGATTACATTCAAATTATATTGAACAGATTTAACATGACGGAGGCTTATCTCAAAAATATTCCTACCGATCCAAATGTTTTCTTAAGAAAAGCGACTGATGTTTTGAAGCTGGATTTTCCTTATCGCGAAGCTGTGGGATCCCTGATGCATGCTGCGGTAGTTACTCGACCCGATATTTCATATGAAGTGGGAGAAGTCAGTAGTTTCATGAGTAACCCTGATGAGAGTCCTGTAGTAGCAGAGATGCGAATCTTCAAATATTTAAGCAAATTTCCTAAATTGGGAATAGTGTTTAATGCCAATGATCCAACTCTGAATGGATATACTGATACAGACTTTAGTAGGGACATTGATTCTAGAAAATCTACTACAGGCCTTGTTTTTCTGTTAGGGGGAGATCAGATTACCTGGAGAAGCCACAGACACCCAAATGTTGCATTATCAACCACCGAGGCTGAGTTCATAGCTGGATGAAAAGGTACCAAAGAAGCAATTTGGATTCGCCATTTACTAACGGGCTTGAACGAAAAAATCAAAACAGCGGCTCCCATCTTCGTGGACAATCAAAGCGCAATTCGACTTATCAAAAACCCTGAAGTACCTCACAGAACAAAACATATTGACGTTAAGTTGTTTTTTATAAGAGAAGCTGCTCAGGCAAAAACAGCAAAAACAATACTCGTAGACTATGTACCAAGTATCGAGCATATAGCTGATGTTTTTACCAAGCCGCTAACAAATGATAAGTTTACGACCAATGTTACAAAATTAGGATTAAGGAATGCAGATTAACTGTAAAGTTAATTAGTGACCAGCGAGTGGCAGTGTTAAATTTATATTCGCTGCGTCACTATTATTGATTGGATATTGTGATTACTGTTTGGATTCAGGTTTAAAAATCTAAAATGCAAACCTTGAAGTGTTTACCTAGCGTGGCCTTTAGGGTGGTTGAGCTTATTGTATTGAAGAACAGATAGTTCCTTTCGAGACGCCGAGCTCTTAACGTCTTTTGTTCGGTTCAATTAATTTGTTAATTCTGCTTTCACATATAATACACGATGTTGAATTTAATTATTGCATTTGTCTTTTACTTATTTCCATAACACAATTTAAATAAATTGATTAATAATTACTTTTTTATCGGGCACGTAGTTTTCGGTTTAATCGTAAAAAATTAGCTTAAAAATAAAGAAATAAAACTTCGACAAAAATTGCTAGACAAAAGCTGTTCACCCGAAAAATAAATAGAAACCTTTAATGAACAATTTTGTTTAGGGCGCGTAGTTTTTGTTTAAATCGTAGTAAAAACGTATTGACAAGACCAAGTTCTTTACATAAAAAAATCTATAAATTGTATCAATTACGAAACTTTTTTTTATAGGTTGCGAATTTCTCTTGATTATAAAAATAAGACAATGTAAGCAGATCTATTTAAATATCAATGCATATTATGAATTGTAATAATATAAATTTATTGAAATAATATATATTTTTCAGATAGCTGAGAGTAAAAATTAGTGCAAAATAAGGAATAAGTATTGAAGTAATCATGAAAAATAAATTTGAACCGAAAATATAAAAGTTCGCACTTTGGCCAAATTGAGTGCGAAGCATGAGATGCGTGATGATACGTTTTGGTAAATGGTAAAACATAAAAAAGTCCCTTTTCTAACTTTTATATATATAAACACACACACACACATATATATATATATATATATGGTCAATTATAAGTTCAGTTTTTGTTTAATTGAAGGTTTGACCGGACTGAAGGGATTTCTTACAATTTTGAGATTTTTTTAGTAGATCACGTGGGGCGATTTAGGAACCTGAAGATGATGTGAAAAGGAAACAAGAGTTGAATTTCTGGCGCTGGAGAGGCTGTACGTTCGCTTTCAAAAGCGAGATGAATCTGGTAGAGAGAGTCAAAACAGAGCGTTGCTATTCCCTCTGCCTAAATAATTCATAAGCAATACCGTCCCGCGGTCACGTCTCGGCTTCTCTCCTTATTGGCTCGAATTTACGATCCATTGTCGTCTGATTGGCCACGCTTGTGCGACGAATCGTCTCACCATAAGAAAAGTACTTTATTGCCAAAAGCACTGGCGTGTCAAGATGTCCTCTCTAGCACACGTGAAATCCTGAAAATATCTTCGACAGTTTTTGTATTCATCTATTTTCATTTTGTCAAATATAACTTGCTTTGGCGATAGAAAAAGGATTGAGAAGAATTGTATGATTCGGGTGCCATTGAGACATTTTTTGTTATAATATGTTGAAACATATTTAGATATCGATTACAAATAAGTAGGAACAGCAAGAATCTAATAAAAGTAGTTTTATCAATAAAAATGTTGAGCAAATAGTAAGATAGGTGTAATACAAAGAAGTTTTCAAAAATACTATTCTGAAATGTGTGAAGGAGTTGATTGAGATTCAGCCCCAGTGACAAGTTTGACATTATAACGGGTTAGCTTCCGGTAGCAGGAGACGAGTTTGTCGTGGTATTATGCCTGCAACTGGCTGCAATTTCAGTTCGGTCTGGTGGACCTCGTTGTCCGTGACACTTTGACGCAACTCCGGTTCGAGTAATAGAATCCAGAGGGCGACTGAGCTGGACAGTTATGAGTTGGTTAATTGTTTTGTCATTGTTGGAACATCCTCGATGTTGCTGTTATCATCTTTGTTGTTGATATGTCGTTACGCTAGCAGTTCCTTCGTGTTTTGCGCACACTGCAGGTTTTATTGGGATATTCATGACCTTAGACAAATTCTACTCTAGTTGTCTCCTCATGTTTAAGTTTTCAAAACTAGGGATACTAAACCATATCTGAATCGAAATCACAGTTTCCATTTTGAAGTAATTATTATTTTATATTACACGAAAATTTGAAATTAAACAAAATTAAATTTATATTTTGAAACCTTAAAAGTTCAGGACAATTTTCAGGAGATTAAAACTTTGAATATTGAAGAATAACAATAGAGTAATATTTAAAAAAAGAATGAATAATCTGAAGTCCAAAACGAGTTTAGAACATATTATTCTACTTCTATAGACTCTTCCTTTTTTCCTTATCTTCATTTTCATTGCCAGCGGATTTGACTAAGGAAACGCGCTTGTAAAAGTAATCGATGCAACAATAATAACTAATTTCAATTAGTCGTTTACTGCTTGAATTTTTACGAACATTTTGACGAATGTAATCGTTCGTTACAGCGAACGATTACATTTATACAGAGATTTTTTATGGTAATTTTGTAAGGGCTTTGTTGCGAATATAGTACATAGGTATGGCAATTCGTGAAAGATGCCTATTGTGCGGGGTTATAACAATTATTATGACATCTGAAACAAAGCGGGTATTGAAACTTCGCTGGTTGTTGCTGAATCACTATCCGACATTATTGAGTGGTGTTATTATGGTATTAAATTACAGAGTTTATAACTTAAGTTTAAATCTATGCCTGAAAATAAATGCGCCATTTAAACGTCGTCTCTTAAACTTTTAGGTCCTCCAAAGAGACTCTTAGTTTATGATTAATGATATAGAATTAGTTTTAAGGTAAAATCGATATGTAGGAAGTAAATTTATATTTTATCTCGTAAAAGAAGCTATACTATCGAATCACGGCAACGCAATGGAGTAGAGTCGAGTTCGATAGTCCATTTTTATCATGCTTTACATCTTGGGGGTTGATGGTTCAAGGGGTGAGTTTTGGGGTTGGTCGGTCACTACACAGCTGGCGCGCATATTAAGAGCAATTGCTCAGTCCCACGTAGTATCTAGCCGCCCGATCTGGCTGTAGATATAATAAATCTGCGCTACTCAATTGCAAACCGGTGCGATACGAGCTGTATCTAGCGTTAGGTAATTCCACTCTCGACAACACTTGTTTCACATACGACTTAAACATTATTGTTTTAAGTCCAGGGGTGAAAATTCGAAAAAAATATCAAATGATAGGTGCGGACCTAAAAAACGCACTAGTGAGGGTAGGCAGCATTGAGAATGCAGACGACATGATAAACGAAAAACTAAAGGGTGGAAAGCGGAGAGAACACGAGGGAGTAAAAATCCCGAGAAAAGTTTACCAACGTCAAACAGTAATTCGCAATCAGCGCAATCGGGCCTCGGCTCTCGCCCTTTCCACTCATCCCACTATTGCACTTCGTTCTGCAACGATAAACATAGTTACTGGCTCTACTAACACGTCCATGAAGGGAGCGACCATTCAAGAGAGAGGGAAAGAGATATAGGCACACAAGCTGACCCAAAGGCAGCCATTTTTCCTGTCTGGATGCAACTCGTAAAACTAAACCGAAGCGTATTCCCATCTCTGTCCACTTCCATTATAGCGTGCATTTCGCTGCGAGCGACGCGTTACCTCCAATTAAAAAACAACAACTTAAGTTATTTTATTTACTTTCCACGTTTCACGAAACGCTGCTGTCGCCAATGAAAAGTGTCGTCCAGTTGAGGAAATGAATGAAAGAATCGCTTGAAGGACCTTTAAAAGGATTTTTGTTTCGTTATCTACAATTCTTAAATAATTTGAACATAGGAATAAAATAGACAAACAATATTATTTGGATCCCATGACAAGATTATGACAGACCTAACTTCTTATCCAACTTGTACCTCTTAAGAAATTTTGGAAGTCTCGTATAAAAGCTCAAACGTTAAAGCAACTCTGTGACTCGTTGATCGTTTTCTGTACAACATGCCTTATCGATTTTACAGGTCGAGAAGAGGCGAACAAGTTGGGAATTTTTTAATAACGCTTGTCAAAAAATTTTTTTGACACTGTCACTGGCATTTGGCGCCAGCCGATATTGCACGAGAACGTCTTAATAACTGACATCTGCCGACTCAGCAGATTCTTTTCTAGAAAATAAGGGCCCTTTTAAAGTGAAAGAGAGAGTTAAGAAGATAGATCTTGAAATGTACATGAGAAAATAAAAAATGTGTTTTTTCATATTTCACATAAGTTTATAAAAATATTTTAAACACGCGATTCTGTAAGGAATGCCCGAGTGTTTATATACAGTAAGGACGCTTACTATGTAGTCATAGGAAATATAATTATATAAACTCTAGCATACAATTCAACCCGTCTTGCATTTGTGTAATGCAAAAAGGTACGATATAGGCGATTTTAATTCGGTTTCCAAATCTCCCGCGATCGAGATCTTGCGCTGATTGGTCAAAGGCTTCGAGGCTCAGAAGACGTGCGCAAAATATACGTATAACAAAATTCTGAAAAAGGTTATGTTCCCCAGGATTCACCGCGCATTTCAAATAAATAATTAGATACGAATTAAAAACAATGTAACAAAATATTAGAATGTGTTCACAAAAATTCTCGGGACGTGGTTTCTTTGGGAAATTTGTCTTAAATCTTTGTTCCCGAAATCTTTTTTATTCGTTGAAATCATTGAATTATTTGAAATCTTTAATTAGTAAAAAAATCTTGAAAAATGTTTTTAAACCTTTTCAAATCTTCCAAATGTTTTAAAATCTTTGAAATCTGGTGAACTGTAACCTTTTCAAAATCTTTGGGGCTCTTTACATCTTTTAAAAGTTTAAAAATCTTTATGAAATTGTTATGAAATATTTAAAAACTGATAAAAACGCCTTTATGAAATGTTCAAAATCCTTTCAATTGTTTTAAAATCTTTGAAACATTTTGAAGTCTTTATTAATGTTTTTTAATATGGTGTATACTCAAAAATCGAGTGGTGAAACTCTTGAAAATTCCGTTATATGGCCATGGCTCATTCTAATAGACCTTTTTGTTATAGACGTCGGCAGTGCGCACGTGCCGAAATTTTACGTCATTTACGTATGTTTCGAATAGTTTTGTATCGAAATGTATGAGAAATAGTCAATAAAAACAACAGCAACAAATTAATTGGTAAATAACAGAGATTTTTAAGGTAGGACATTTTCAAGTATATTTTAAAAAAACGGTGAAAAAAGTGCAAAGAGTGCGGCGACCAAGGCCATTATTTGCATCTATTGGCACCTGTCATCTTCTAAAAAATGCTTAAAAATTCGGCGAAACTCACGGAAGATGATGTTCCAGGTGCAAAATTAGTGCACGAATCAGTAGAAGAGCACAGTATTGAGTGCTTTAATGGAAAGGTCAGTTGAGGTTTTGTATCGCAGGTATAAATATTTTCTTTTATACAATATTTGCAGTTCAGAACTTTGTTTGCGTAAATATTTAATATTCATACATATATAAAATAACACAATATTATATTTTCTACTTCTCTTTTCAAGTTCAGACAATAAAAAACCATTTTTTAGTGATTTCCTGGTATAAGGAATGTACTAAAAGATTTCCTTCTTTCATATAATCAGGTTATAAATACATAAATATAATAGTTTTGCGTTCTCAACTGAAAGTGTTAAATAGATTTTATTTTTATCAAAAAATTTAGGAGGTTTGAAATCCCGATGACAATGCTTTATTTAATGTGTAAGCAAATGTTAGCGAAGAGAAAAAATATTAATACCTGCCAAACACAACCTCAACTAACCTTTCTACTGAATCACTTTTTTTTCCTTTTAAAGATCATTTCCTATATTTTATCCATCGTTTAAGCTGTTGAATACTGTGCTCATCACCGATTTGTGCACTAATTTTGTTCATGGAACATCATCTTCCGTGATTTTTTCCGGATTTTTAAGTATTTTTTTGAAGACGACAGATGTCAACAAATGTAAATAATGGGTTTGCTAGTCACACTTTTCGCACTTTTTTCGCAGTTTTCTTTTGTGAATATACTTAAAAAATTTTGTCTTTAAATTCTGATTCATTTACACATTTATTTTTGGTTGTTATTTTTATTTACAATATTTTCCATACGTTTCGACACAACACTGTTAGAAAAATATAGAACTGACGTAAAATCCTGGCGCGTGCGCACTGCCGACGTCTAGAATAAAAAGGTCTAATCTGAAGCTGAGGTAATATTAAAGATTTCAGCCAATAATTTTTATAATTTCTAGGTCAAATATCACAAAAATGTATACTTTAACATTCTATAGTAGCGGAGACGAAATGTTTAAGGTCGCTGAACACCCAGCTTATAAGAATAATTTGCCGCTTCTTACCTCTCCTCATTTGAATCTCAGATTCATCGTTGCAATTTTTATAATAATACGGATTACAATTTTCGTTGCAGTTAGTCAAAAGCGTTTGATTTCCATATTTTATTCAATAAATAAAACAACAGATTTTATCACCAATTAATGACGTACAACCTGCAGATATTCACTTTATTTAATTAATTAAAATCGAAGTACAAAACGATTTTGACACTTTTCAAACATCAAATATCACTCACGTGCCGTTACATTAGTGAAAACCAACTCCAATTTTTAAGAAAGTACTTAATGCACGTCCCGAATGTATTTATGAACAATTTTAATGCTGTGTTACATTTTTTTTTAACTCGTAACTAATTATTTATTTGAAATGCGCTGTGAATCCTGGGGAACATAACCTTTTTTCAGAATTTGGTTAAACGTATATTTTGCGCACGTCTTCTGAGTCTCAAAGCATTTAACCAATCAGCGCAAGATTTCGAGCGCAGGAGATTTGGAATCCGAATTAAAATCGCCTATATGGCACTTTTTTGCATTACAATAATGCAAAACGGGTTGTATTGTATGCTAGAGTTTATATAATTATATTCCCTGTGACTACATAGTAAATGTCCTTGCTGTATATTTTGTAAGGAACCTGAACATTTTTGCAAAGTATAACCGAGAACTTCGCGAATAAAGAACATATTTCATCTTATAACTGCTTTTCTTTTACACTCTTTTCTCTCTTATGTTTGTACATTTTTTATATTATCCAATATCAGTTTATTTGTACCATAGTTGAGAAAGAGACGAAAATCAGTTGTTAACTCACATAAACCGGTCTTTGCAAATTAATATTTATCTGTAGGAAATTCAATTAATCAAATAGAGTAACTTGAAATTGTGTAGTTATTATTTATTAAATTTTATCTTCACACAAAATTCTTCATTAAGCTCCAAGTAATATTTTGTTTTAATTAAAATTATTTTACAAATAATTTTTATGTAGCTTCCAATAAATAATTTTGAAGAGATAAAACGTATACTAATTTGTCACAGGAAGAAAAAGGTTGAAACTCATTAGAGCGCCATTGGTATGGAAACTGAAAGATATTTTTCCCTTATTCGAGGTGTTGCGCTTTCATTTTTTCCGCCCTTGGGTCTGGCATAGCGCTAAGATCGTGAATGTGAAAAAAACTCGTAATATTACGTCTGTAAAGAAGCTGCAAGGAAGGCGGGTAGATGGTGGCTGCAACATAACGCGACGACGAAAATATTCCGGTTTGAATTAGGAACTCGGATCCCTTCGCCCTTGGCGTTTCCACCCTCGGCTGCCCTGTAGAATAAACGTAAAAATTTTACTGTTTACGCCACTGCTTGCATTTTCCACCGGATACACCGGCTTGCACGACTCGAGCTCATTACTTCGGCATTCCGTCCCTCTACAGGCCGATAAGAGGGAAGATTCAACCCTGATTAAAATTCAAAGCGCGTGCAGGCAGTCGGAAAACAAGTGTCACGAGAAAAAAGAATGCTAGCAGTACCTGAGCGGTGTTTGTGTTTTCGAATTTATCGCGGCAACGCTCTCACATCGTGATATATCAGAATAAAAATCGTTTTATTATCGATTTTTATTCAATTTATGGATTTTAAAGTAAAGTAATGTGAAAAATTATATTGGATTAATTTCGACAGCTATATTAGTATATTCGTAGTAGAAAGGCTACACTAAATTTGCAATTCTATAATAGCTGTACTTCAATTGATGAATGACAGCAATTAAATCTGAACAGTTAATCTGAAACGTTTGTAACACATCTGCACTATAAAATCTAAACTGGTACTAGTGCACCTCAATATGCGAACTAGGATATCTGTAAGACAAAACTTGTGGTCGAAAAACAATAATGTAATACAACTGATGTACAAGGAAATCTGAATTACAGCAGGTGTACCAGAACATATCTGCCGTGACTTGGAAGAAAACCGTTAACTGCATTTCGGATAAATCCCTTGATTCGCCTATCGTTAACTACTTTCAGGTGACTACTCCGATTTGCAGTTAATGGTGTTCTTTCAAATGACGGCAGATATGTACGAGAAAAATTAAATTACATAAATAAAGTTCAACTGTTAAACTACAAGGTGTATACTGCAGTACTTACTTCAGAAAAAGAAGACTGTGTTGTCTACACCGTTAAAATGTACATGTTAAAGTCCGTAAAACAGAGTGCATGAAAACACCATATTCTCCAATGCTTTCAAATCGTGTCAAATAATAAAAATTAAAGTAACAACCTTAAATTCGTCTACTAAATTCTTACCCATAATTAAAGTGCAACGTACAGTGGGGATTTTTTTCTAATTCACTTTGAATCTTAGAATTTTGACGTAATTACAGGTGTTTTGGGCTTATCTCTCTTAATTATTGGCTCATTGCTTATTTTTTCTTGAAAAAATAAGCTACAACGGTTGTAATATAACAAACATGCAAGGAAAGCTAAACAACACTATACCTAATACGTAAATAACTTTACTGGAAAATTTTAACAACATAATCAAACTCTGAATCCGGTAAAATACAATGGTTTTACAACGACAGCTCTACCAAAATAGAAAAACTGTAAAATTCGCTCTATAACACTTGTACTCAGAAAAATAAACTTCAACAGTTTTATATAAGCGCTAGAATAGCTTAACTGCAACCCTTAATTCAGACAATCTGTTATGTAGCAAAAATACATTCAATGAATTTTAACATGCTGAAAAGGTTTTTAAAAATTCAGTGCACGGACGTATGAACTCGCATACATTTACTGCAAAATTTGTGTTCGAAAATATGCACCACGTTGGCTATAGTAGAAAAGCTCAACCACAACCGTAGTAGGGAAACAGTTGTGCTGGAAAATATAAACGACAGTAAAAAAATGTCAATGTTTCAACAACAGGTTTTTTAGAACAAGGAAATTAAAATATATTTAGTGAAACATTTATGCTTAAAAGGATAAAGTACAACGACTATACCGCAGCAAACTTATTAGAAAATGTATGCTAATATAGTAGTATGAGATTATCTGTATTAAAAAAAGGTAAACTACGTTAAATTAATTTAATGTGATAAAAAAAATGTTTGTACTATAACAGTTGTATCAGAACAGGCAAATCAAAGCTGCACTCGAAAATCAGAACTGTAAGGTATATTCGGGCAACACCGTCAGGGTAAAATTCGTTTCTCTATAAATAGTTAATAAGACGTGGAATTATTTTATTAATTCACTATTTCTAGTCCCAAATTACTATACATCATATTTCCATGCGTATTTATTATCTTAATAAAAGAATGATTTGATACTTCAATCAATTCTAAGAAATTGTATATCATCTGTCTTGCCCCGCATGTTGGAGCAAGACCGGCGACGGGTTTTTCATGATATAGAAATATTTTAGGACATACAAATGTCATAGTTAGAATCCTTGGTATTTCAAACATTGAAAATGTTGCCTTTAAACGTATGCAACAAGAAATTAAAGTTATTTTTATTGAAAGTTATGATAGCTGCGGTACAATATATTAGTCATCGACATTTTGAATTACAGACCAAGGCATCTTTCGAATAAGTAAGAATATCTGTTTTATCTACTGTTGAGAAGTATAATAATCCTGTGTTTTTAGTATTCTTTTTTCTTTGAGGTTAGAGTTTCATCGTATTATAGATATTTCAGAGTTACCATACAAGTATTTGAAGGGTGGAGTATTTCAACCCTAGGCAAGTTTCTTTGCGGCAAGTCATATTTGCGGCAAATTACATTTGTGGCGAATCACATTTACGGCACCTTTTATTCGAAAAAATTTGAAGTTCACATGAAATTGGCAAAAATGCAGTAACTTAAATTTGCAGCAAATCACATTCACGGCAAGTCACATTGCAGCATCTTTCGAACTTTACTTTTTCCCGAATGAGAGATGCCGTAATGTGAGTTGCCGAACTTTTACCAATTTTTCACAGTTTTTACATTTTTCTGAATCATAGATGCGGCAATGTGACTTGCTGGGAGTTGCATGATCCGTTGGTAAAGTCTCGGCTACTTTATAAATTTAATATCATTTTTTTTCTGCATAATTTTTCTTTTACAAAGTAAATTTTCAAGATTTGAATTTATAGCACCACTTCTATAAGGGAATAGATTATTTGATATAAACGAGAATAATACAATTATTAAGGAATGACGATATTACTTTGAAATTCGCTTTTCCTCCGGTCTACCCCAACCTCTTTATTAAAACACATTTTGTGCCTCGCTGCTCCAATAAGTTACTTTTTGAATTTATAATTTCTTTAAACAACTTTAATAAAATTAGTCTGATTTTCAATTGGCACATAAAGGCGATTGAGATAATAAAAGCGCAGTAGACGGTTGTGATAGAAAAATGGTGACGATCGATGAACTTCATAGTCGTAAAGCTGGTGATAAATTAGGCTCTTCCACCCATTAAATCGGTATCGGATGAAGTGCAGATATGCGCATTCACATTTCCCTTTCAGTCTTCCCTATTGGATGGATTCCGTTAAGATCTTTTTGCCCCATCCTCATGAAACTTTAGGAGGATGGGAGCATCTAAGCTTCACTCAAGATTTAGCTTTGGAGTCTGCTAGATCGAAGTAAATATCTGCAAGCTACAAGTGGGAAATTTCCTTTTTCTGTTGAGCTCCATCACTAACCCTTCCCTTATTCTCGTGTCCTCCCTGCTATTCATGTCATTCTCTCTGTCTCACACCCATTTTCTCTTTTACCCCCCTCTATGTTCAGCGATATCTACTTTCCTCATTTCTTCTCATTTGTTCCGCTCACCCGTTGGGATAAGTATTGAATAGCTCTGCCCAACGTCCAGTGATAGCGGCAGAAGAAAACTTTTGACTGACGCATTTCCAGGCTCTTCGCATATAGACTTTTCTGAAGACTTTTTACTTTTTTCCTCCTTTATTCGCTCGTGCAAACATATTACGGAAATGGAAGACGAACCTACCTCGAAGACCGCGAGCCGCAGTTCGCGAAGGAATCACGGCCCGTAACTCCGCATGTTTATGTACGAGCCTTCGGGCACAGAGCGTCGCGAGGCAGCAAACATGAGACTTGAAACTTCATATATACGCGAGACACGAATACGATATTACTTACATTCTGAGGAAAAGTAATTCCCGGGTAAAGTTTTATCACAACGTGCTTCCAGTGTCGACATTATATTGCCATTTTCTCCGCTTCTCTTCGGCAAACGTTTACGGTGCACAGCAGGCGACCCTTCAACTTTTAACGCTGCATATTAATTTTTTTTATTTCAAGAGTTTTACTTTGAATTGTGACGACACAGGTGTGTTGTCTTCTTTTACTACTGTAATTTCGAATGCTGTAGATAATACGCCAGTCTATTCTCCCTTTATATTCTCTCTTAAAGAATCTTATTTGCTATGCAATATTTGTATTTTATCGCCTTTTTTGCCGTGGAATTGGACAAGTTCGAACTGTTGGCATTCCTGTAAAAAAAATTGTATCTGCATTCTCAAGCCTGATTAAAATTATGTTTTAATGACATTTATAAGAGCTTTAATGTACCTAAACTGGATATTAAATTTGTTTCATTTTTAGTGAATGTATACACTATAAAGATAATTAAACAAAACATGTAGATTGAAAAACAATAGCACTCAGAGAAATGTGATCTGGAACGAAAAATACGCGAGGTTGCGTATGCGCGTGGAAAAAATAACAGGCATTACAGAGAGAAATCGCGCGGCTCGAAACCATTTTCCCAAATATTTCCTAGTTACTCGATATCTTGTGAAATGATCGGCCGCCGACACCGGGCCACTGATGATGCGACGCTTCGATAGAAATTCAATCTGACTGGCACCCCTGGAAATTGTGGGAACTCCTAGCCTTCGGTGATTCTAGACTCGAATAAAGGAATCTCGCCTTCGAAGACCGCTTGAAAAGGTAATTCTCAGAGCGACTCTTCGCTCCCGATCGACCCGAGCTCGAATCATATCGGTTTCGTTTAAAGCTTGTCCAAGTACCTCCTCCAGGATTTTAAGGACGGGAAATGAGTTTAAGTCCAGGCTGCAGCTAATACCGTCCAAATTCCACTGGAATCGGTTAAATATCAACCATCGTGTGAATCGCTTTTTTAATTATCATATCAGTAGCACTTATCTCTCAAATTAAATAACTTTCTATACCTAGTGGCAAAAATATTTTCGTGAGTACTTTTGCATTTTTTATAATACAAACTTACAACCTCCTCACAATGCATGTATTGCTCAATCTGAGGTATCTTTAAACCCGCACACTTTGCGCTGTACACCCTCGCACACTAATTGCTTACCGTGCTCAGTTACCTGCTTGTTAAAACTCCCTCCCCTCACCATCTGAATCGATTCGCTGATACGACACGGATTTCCGATCCAGTACGCGGGTGCCTCTTCTATGGTTCAGGGGGCTTTTTGTAATCTCCCAAAGAATGGACTACACGAAAGCGATAAGGGATTATGTGAGAATAATAACGGGTGCAGGTGTGGACGCGAGCTGCCAACTGTCTTTATAAACGGTATCGATCTAACGAGTATTTAAGAACACTCCACCTCGCTCGCTTTCTATGTATTGCTTGCGATGATTGATGCAAGCTCGATTCCCAGTCAGCTTATGCCAATTCCACATTGTTAGAAAATTCTGTAGCATTTGTTACTATACATTTATTGGAAATAGTGTGCAAATGTACGTAATGTGAATTTACTAAACAAAATTTACTCGATTTACTCGACATGTTTAGTGCACTAGTTATGAAAAAGAAGCTATTTTCTTGTTTTCTCAAAAAAAAGTTTAAAGTAATTCTTTCATTTGTTTGAAGATTATGCTGCTGAATAATAAAATCAGTTGAAATTACCACTGAAGAAAGTGATATAGTATATTTCATTGAAAACTTTTGCCCGGTGCTTAAGTGATAAAATTTAGAAATTAAATTCGGCCATTATACGTCAGATATAGCAGAATTTGTCAGGAATCGCTGGATTTTAAATTATAATTCATACCAATTAAAATCTTATCTTAAATCGCATAATTTTATTTACAATGCATTTTTTATATAGACCTATAATTTGCTCAAGGTTCAATCAAATTTAACGATCGCTTGCAAATCCTGATATATCCTGATCTATTAATGTAAATTCGTAATACTTTCTTGTAGTAATATTGTCGTAAAATTACAAATATTAATAAAGGTGAGCTTTGCACGACAATAAAATTTTTAATTGGCATGCACCAAATTTTGTAATCATATTGTAAAAAGCTTATAAATATGGGACATAATACCATAAAGGCAATTTTCATTTATATTGAAGTTTTCTATTTAAAGTTTTACCTATAATTTATAGTATGACTCACATCGTCATATTTGAGTGGCCAGTGAGTATATATTTTTGGAAAATGTTCCCTTTCAATGTTCAAAAACAAAAACATTGAAAGATATATTGTTAT
Source organism: Belonocnema kinseyi (assembly GCF_010883055.1). Taxonomy (NCBI): domain Eukaryota; kingdom Metazoa; phylum Arthropoda; class Insecta; order Hymenoptera; family Cynipidae; genus Belonocnema; species Belonocnema kinseyi. The sequence continues at coordinate 100,456,452 of NC_046664.1, forward strand.
GATGTCAGTAATATAGTTCATAAATCAGTTCAATCAGCAATTTAATAACGTACTTTATTGTGTACTCTACTTTTGATTTTTTTAAGCTTGGCAGAAAGCTTGTAAAATAATCTGGAAATATTTTATGGCCGATTTGGTTATATAGTCATGATAAAATGCATGAAATCACTGTCGGCAGCACACCCAACATTTTCTATGAATGTTGTGATTTTCCATTAAAAGAATACTGCGTCGCCTGTAGAACGAGACCAAGAAAGAAAGAACAAACCTTTAGTGAAAAAACCAGGCTTACATTCTTGAAAATATGTAATAAACTACATTTAAATAAAGAAGATACAACTGGGCTAAAATAGCAAAAATTCTATTTTGAAGAACATTTACCCAAGTAGAATCAAAACTTTGCGGTCAGCCATGTATTCGATATAATAGAGTATTGTAAGTAGTATTAACAAGTTAGTAGCAGACAGTTGTGGGACTGCAAGACCTGCTTTTCAGTAGCAAGGTGAAGTTATTGTCAGTCAGTGTTCTACAGTTTTTTTTTTCTGATTTCGAAGTTTTCTTGTGCTATTATCTAAAATAGCAGAAAATCAACGATAATATTTCTGATATTTGATGAAAATGGATATCTTAACTTCAGAATTTATGTGTGTGTGT
>NC_046664.1:100457205-100523401 GCF_010883055.1 Belonocnema kinseyi
TTTTTGTCAAATATATAGGCAATTTAACCCGTTGCATTTTTTATTGAAAGCCCAATTTAAGACGAAAAAAATGAAAGTAACCCATTATTTTTCAATGGTTATAAATATTCCTTGTAATCGAAGGATTTTTTATTAGCAATAGCAGTTTTAGACATTTTTAGTGAGTTTTCAACAACATACCAAAAAATTGCTTAAGATTTGACATTTTCTTTTAAATTTAATGCTTCTTATTTAGAATCATCGATTTCCGGTGAAGAGTTTTAACGTAACCAAAACTTGTTAAAAAATGGTGAATCTTTTTCAAAAAATAATCTTTAAATCTCCTCGGTACAAGACCCCATTAATCCGAAAAACCGGTTTTACGATGGTGTTTGTCTATCTGTCGTGTTCTTGTTGTCATTGTCGCCTGCATACCGGATAACTTTTTAATGACTAATCGAATAAAGTTGCATTTTGGCACGCATTTTTAGGAATCAAAAAGAAAGATTGAATTCTTTAAACAACATTTTTTAACCAATGGTTCTGGTTTTAACCACACAAAAAATAGATGCAAAATCAATAATCCTTTTTTGTGGTCAAACTGTGAAAGATACGAAAAAAGATTATTCGAAACAATTTTTGCACCTTAAAAAAGATCTACAAATTTTTTAACAAATAATTTCTGATAAGAAGTATAGTTTCTTTTACTCGTGAAAAACAATATTAAAAATAAAATGATAAATTTGTGTAAAACCCCCACAAATTGGTTTAAAATTTTTGTTATAAAAATAGCTTAAAAATATAAAAAAAACAAATATCTTGTTGAAAAGTAACACAAGCTAATAAAGAAATTAATGTACAAAAGTTTTTGACCCGGAAAGAGCTACAAATTTATCACTGATTTGTATTGCATTGTTTGTTTTAATTGTGAAATTCATTAAGTTTTCAGAAAAACGGCTCAAGGTTCGAAAAAAAATGAAAAGGCAAAAGTCCATTTAACAGCATTTTTCCCCGGAATAATATCTACAAATTTGTTTGAAGCAACTTTCCGCTTGGGTCAGTATTTTTTAGTTTAAATTGTTAAACAATGTAATTGAAAATTAAATAAACTAAATTTATAGAAAAGCGACACAATATGCAATCAAGTGTTGAATAAAAAAATTGTTTTTGTTTTTGATAGAGCACCAACTATTTTTTGATCATAAAAATAAGGCAAAGAAAGTACGTCTATTTGAACATCAATGCTAATTAATGCATATTAAGAATTGTAATAATATACATTTAATGAAAAGATACCTTTTTCCAGGGTAGTTAAAATTAAAAATTGAACAAATATTATGTAATCATTAAAAATATAATTTGTGCTTTATTTTGCAATATTATATAAGCAGTCCCGGACCGAGGTAGATAAATAAATAGAGAATACATTTTATATTTAGAAGAAATGTTTGGATTTTAGAACAAATGGATTATGAAGCACGAGATACGTGATAAGAACGTGTTTGTTAAATTCAAAGGATCTTTAACTAAAGGGAAATGCGAATAACCAATTTATAGTTTCTTGTCGATGCTTTGACCTTTAATTTTAAAATGTCTATTCACAAACTTGGGGGCAGTATAAAGGTCGAGCTCAATCTTGCGAGCGAAGTGAGCCGCGCGCATAGTCTGCTATGAGAATGTTTCCGCGCAGTGGGCAGATTTTTTTTTACTAAAAATACCAGTTTCAGACGAAAAACACTAATATAGGATTCTAAATCTTCTTTAAATTATAATCATTTTTGTTTTAAAATACTAATTTTTTGGTATTAGACGTTATAACGTAACCTAAAATGTTATAAAAATTATAAACCTTTAAATTATACTGATTTTTGTTTTAAAATATTAGTCGCCATTCATAACTGTTCATATACTGTAAAACAGTTTTAAAATTGTAAATCTTATTTTAGCTATTATCATTTTTTGTTAAAAATATCAATTTCTGATGTAAAATTTTACAAAGTTATTAATTTTCTTAAAATATAATTTAATATTCTTAAAAACACTAATTTCCGAGGAAAAACGATAACTTAATAAAAAACATTTAGGATCCTAAATATTGTTCACATTATAATTATTTTTGTTTTATTATATAAATTTTTGGTATAAAACACTACACGGTAAAAAGAATAACAAAAAATTATTACTTTACATTAAAATTCTTCTGAAAAACTAGATATTTCCAGCGAAAAGCCATATCATAAAAATATGTATGATATTTACAGTAATTTATTAGATAATTCAAAAATTATATTTAAAATGCACAAGAGTATCAACAAGAATAAATTTTTCTCGATATTTATAAGGTTTCCTACGATATTTTTCATAAATGAAATTATGCGTAGATTTAATTTTCAAAATATCGATTTAAATATATAAAATATCTTCCAGTAATATAAGGTCAATCAGATTTGCAACAACAATGATTATGAGATTTTCTAGATATAATATGTATCGCTACAAAATATTTATTTAGATCGGATTTCCAATCATTAAATGTAACATAATATTTTCACAATGAAGTGTTGTACTTTTTAATCCTGGATATTTAAGAAAAATGCTTATTTCATGAGAAACAAAGTCTTCAAAACAAAAAGAATATTTGTAAATATAAGGGGGTTTTTTTCTAGGCAACCAAAATCTTTTTTCTAGGCAACCAAAGAAAAATCCTGCTATTGAGTACGTTTTTTCTCGGATAGTGAGAACGACGCTATAATCCCCACCCCCATCACTACTCATTTCTACACCATCTACACAAAATTGAATATAGTAAATAGTCACAGGAGGGGGGTTCCCTCATGTGTTCTCACTATTGATGGCGGAATTGCGCTTAATGTTCGCAGAGTGTATTTTGAAAGCATTCTCATTCATCAAGATGACATGTGACTTAATATATTATTTAATTAAAGGCACATGGAGGGAAGAGGCTTTTGCGGCAAGTTCTTAGGTGTACATGGGAAATAGCGAGATGCGGTTTCGTTTGAGCTTTGAAGTACTCTCTTCGACTAAAGCGAAGAAACTTTTTCCGAGTAGCTCATTGGTCGATGGATCGCTCCTTAAAGGTTTTCTTTACCTAAACCTCTGATGCGTGTCGCCCTGAGTGTTGAGAACCAGTTTTAAGTAAGTTCCAGGCAAGCTCTCTCTCTCTCTCTCTCTGTTTGAACACGTAGCTTCCGGCTGAGGCCATGAACGTGGTAATGACAAGCAGGAACCCCACAGTTTCCCCACCCCATCGTCTGCAGACCACCCTCGCCCCCGACACCGCGTTTGCATAATCCCCCTCGGCAAAGTTCACACCGGTCGCTCGCACGTCGCAGACGATAGCGCCCGTCAAGCTTTCAGCGTCGACGGAAAGCAAGAATGTTTTTAAAATTTCCTTTCCTCTCGCTTTTAATCCAAAGATCATATCCGAATGGAACTGTTAAGAAAACGAATTCCGCGCTTTTTCTTCTCGGCCAGCGAATTGCAGATACTGCAGAGATGATGAAATGAGAAATATGGGAATGAGAAATCAGGAATCAGAAATCATGATTTAAGTTTCTTTCTATTATGAAAGCGATAAGCCTCAAGGCAACAAGGGTCTTAAGTTGGACGCCCCCATTTAGTAAAAGACTATTTGCTGACAGTGTTGCACTGTCGAATAAAGTGAAAAAATTCGCGACAAAATCATACAGCTTTTTATAGAAATGGCCTAGAGGGACGAATATTTTTGAAATTTAGAGAAGAATAACTACGATATGGAGTAAAAATACGGAGAATATTAGAAAATATATATGTTCGATCTTGACAATCTACGTTAAAGTTGACATTTTTTGAAATATATAATATTGGATATCAGATAAGCGCAGATATTTTATTTGAAGTGATCCGGGCTTTGAATTAGCCTAGGAATTCCTTCATCTGATAAACTTAAAAGGGAATGTACTATGTTAATCCTTAATGTTACGAATGATTTCTACGAAAGTCGGTTTAAAAATAAAGATCAAAATTTGAACACAAATCAATATGAGTAAAAATTACTTATCGCGGGTTTTACAGGTCACTGATTTCGAATCCAAACTTAATATGTCGATATTAAAAACATCAGATACAATATGGCGGACCAAAATTGTAAAACAAAATAGATAAGTCTGAAAATTACTATACGGATGTTTTTCGGATCATTGATTTCGATTACAAGATTAAAATGTCAACATGACTGATCTAATATAGTGGAGCAAAATTATAAAAATAAAAGTAATGTCACTGTGAAAATAGTTTTAAAAAAATTTCAGCATTTAAAAATTTTGACTTCAGGTTTTAATCGACGACCTGAAAAACACCCAAGTATGAATTTTAAATCAAGTTTTTTAATGCTGTTCCGCGATATTAGATCCGTCATTTTCAATTTACATTTTGATTTTAGATTCGCAGTCAGCATCCCGCAAAACCCCCGCAAAGTCATTTTTAGTCGAAAAATGTCAACTTTAACCTAGATTTTCAGGGTCAAACGTATTAATTTATAGCCTCTGTGTAGGGATTAGTAAGTATATCATAACGGAAGTTAGCCTGATAAAGAGAAGATTTTAAATATAAAACAGATTATTTATTAATTTTTTATTACAAAATAATGATTCCATCTCTTATTATTTCTCAGAAAGGTAGCTGTGAGTAGTTATTCTTTACTCAAATATTCTTAAAAACTGAGATGCTTTTCAAAAACTTCAATTTGTAGTTGTTTCAACTGCTCCTGACTGTCCGTACGTATAGACTCAGAGAAATGATTGGATAGGCTGATCCGTAAGTTGGTTGCTATGGACAACTTTGTTGGGCGCTGGGGCGTCATCCACTTAGTTGGCTGAGGCACCCACTTTTAATGGATACGGTAGTGTTGGTTGTGCCAGCCAACTGAGTTGGTCCGGTGAAGCGGCGGGATGGCTGCCTCATGCAACTACCTCGGTTATAATAATTGCTTAAATTGTCACCGTGCCACTTTGTTGTTTTGCTCACCTATTTCAGGTGGAACCTTTTTATATTTTAATTTTTGATAAATTTGTAATGAAAATGAAATAATTTTTCAGCTGTATTTTCTACAAATTAATATGCTATTTTACTGTTAAGAGAATAAAATAAGAAATTCACCTGTATGTAACCCGAGAAAACATAACCCTTACGTTGCATCAATGTACACACGCACAACACAGGTCTTATATATGAAAATTAAAATCATCACAACCTCCATCGCTGATAACCTCAAAAGCACAAATTCCACTTTAATACTTCACTCGCGTACTCCAAATCTAAGACGAAACGCACTAAATGATTGCATTTGGCATCATGAGTCATGTGCCTGTCAACCCAGCGGACCCAAAGAGACCCTGGCGCATGCGCAATAGACCAGGAAAACAAATCTGGAACCACCGGCCAATTAGTTGGCTGTGCTAAATTTTCGGTAGTTGGGGGGCCCAATGCATTGCTGCAACGGCCAATTAACACGCAAAAATTATAACTGGTCACTGTAGCCAATGGACTTGGCTGCCCTGACAGTTTGAACAGACGTTCTAACCAACTATTCCTTATCCAACAAAAAATGCGTGTGCCAACCAACCATTTCTCTGAGTGTAGGCAACACCTTTTTTATTATAACTTAAAGTCATTCCAAATTAATATTTTCAAAAATTGTATATTCTAAAATATTCTTATAAATTATAAAAACTCAGGGCAAACATACATTATAAAAATAAGTAGATATTTAATTTAGAGTTGCGACAATACAATATTGTGAAATTGATATTTTAGTGGATTTTTTGACACGTATCACACTTACTCGTAATGGCGGAAAATCTGAAATCGTCGAATCACTACAAAAGAAAGTTAAAAATCAGTTTTGCTTGAGAACTAATTTAATTATTTAATTAAGAAGTTAACTAAGAAGCTAACTAAGCTACTTTATTTATAAATCTTCGATGTTAAATTATCTTCTCGGAATTGCTTCAGCTTTAAAAATACTTAGTACTATGTAGGTATAATCATTTCTATCATCGAAATAAGCGATATCGAAAAACTCAACTCCGATTAGATTAATAGTGTAGAAAATTTCATTTATATGCCTTGGCTGAAGAATCAAAATTTGAATACAATCATCGGCGACGATTAAATGGACTATTTTGTTATTAAAAAATTTGCACGCTACTCGGGCCCATCTTCTTCGTGCGCTGTGCGCGCGTCTGGCAAGTTTGAGCGTGCCTGGGGCGCGTACTGTTATGTCTCGCGCTTCGCGCTCGATTATGTATTTACCTCGTGCTACGTGCTCATTCTTTGTCTTTTTCCCACACTTGTACACAGGCCTTTTAAAGTTAAATATCAGAGCATCCACAACTGTAATTTCGTGCTTGTGAATTATATTTTGTTAAAAGAGTTTCGCTCGCAAGTTTGAGAACGTGTAGGGCGTGCGACTGTTGTTTTTCGATCTTCGCGCTCTTCGCGCTCTTTCGGCTTTAGTGAAATCGCCCTGAAATAGCATCAGTTTTTAAAGACTCTGATTCATAATGTTTACACATGTTCCAAATTCAATCAAATTGAACGAGAGTACCTCGTTTACACATAAAAGAATTTAGCCTTTATGTCACTAAAGAGCATTCTTAAGTACACTCAGAAAAATATTCTCCACTTGTGTCAAAAGGTTGTTTTTTGAGACAAATGGCATTTTCTTTTTAATTTAAGATTAATGGTGTTCCTTAAATCCGACGTTGAATGTTTTACATTCTCATCAAGAGAAGATATTAGATTTGTATAAAATTTGACCCCCCCCCCCTCGTTTTTGTCAAATTTCTACCTTTTGAGATCCCCTGAATCCAAAAAACAGGTTTTTACGAAAGAGTCTGCTTGCGTGCGTATGTGTGTGTGTGGGTCTGTAGATTTTAAGTTTGTCAGCACAATAACTTCCGAAAGAATTGACAGATTGGTATACTATTTTAGTGTCCTGAAGTAAAGGTCAAGTTCGTTAGCCAGACATTTTTGATGAGAATTCAAAAAGTGAGCGTATTATGAAAATTTTTGAGATCACTTTTTTTTCAAAATTCAAAAATTTTCTGTACGGATATTCATAGTATTCAAACAGAGGAACAATTTATCCTTATGACTTTTTTCTATGAAACTAAAATTTACCAGAGTTATAGCATTTACAAAATTCCCAAAAACACACGAAACTCAACATTTTAAGTCAAATAACGCACGATATGGAAAAAAGTCAAGAAAAGAAAAATGTTTCTTTTTTTTAATGACAAAGCTTCACCGATTTGGACAAAAAAACTGGAGAAAAAGCTAGCAAGATTTATAAGAGAGTTGTTTAGCCAGATTTTTGAATTAGGTTTCCAATTCTTTTATACATAAACAAATATGACGAAAAAATGGCCTTTTTCTATTTGACGTTCCCGGTGCTCGTCAATAACAGGATAATGGTTAAAATCGCTTAAGTTGCATAAAATAGCATCAGTTAAAGATATTCCAATATTAGAAAATATACAAAAAAATTTCTCTTCTGATTATAATTGTTTACATTATAAACAAATTTAATGTACAAATGCAGTGATCAGGAATTTTTTGACAGAAATTTTCATTTTTTTCGATGTCAATTTTTCTCAATTCGGAAATTTATGATAATTTTAGCAAAATTCATAATTTGTCGATTAATCTTATGATTTTTAAAACAGATTTAATAAAAAAAATGCATTATTTGGGCATCTGTCGACGGAACAACTCTTTTTTTTCGATATCAGACTTTTAATTGGGATCTTCATAATAAATTCGGCAACATTCATGATAAGTTGACACATTTTATGATTTTTAAAAACAAATGCATTAATCGTGCATCTGTGGACAGAAAAACAATTTTTTTCAGTCTTTTTAATTGGGAAGTTCATGATGATTTCAGCGAAATTCATAATTGGTTGATAGATTATATATTTTTTTAAAACCAAATTTAATAAACAAATGCATTATTCGAGCATCTTTCGATGGAAAATTTATTTTTTACCATATCCTAATTAAAACTGTTGACATAGAAAAAGACGAATTTGTCTGTAGACAAATACCTGATTAATGTATTTGTTCGTCAAATTTGTTTAAAGAAATAATAAAATTTTTCAACTTATTATGAATGTTGCTGAAAATCCGATGAAGTTCCCATTTGAAAAGACTGGCATTGAAAAAACCGAAATTTTCTGCCGACAAATACCCGATTAATGCATTTGTTTAAAAGATCATAATATTAATTAACGAATTATGAATTTTGCTACAAATATCATAAAGTTCCGAATTAAAAAAATGTACATCGAAAAAAACGAATTTTTCTGTCGAAAAATGCCTGATTACTGCATTTGTTCATAAAATTTCTTGCAATAAAAATAGAAAAAGCGTATGATTATGAAAAATCATATCATGGATTATATATTATGGAAAGTGATATTTGTATGTTTATTTATAAAAAATTGAAAACCTAATGGACGGGGAATGTGAAAATGAGATCATATGAACTCCCATCTAACACAACGCTGCTGAGGGTTGGTTGAACTTGTCAGCATGAAGCACTCACCAGCAATGACCCTTGGTTGAAACTAATCGCCTTCCACCCCCACCCCCAAACCCTCGTTAATCGAAGTTTTGTGGGTCACTGAGGTAGGGATTTAATTTAGAAGTTGAAAAAAGGTAATGCTGATGTTTCGAACGTATGTTCTAAGTTTAAATCGTGAAAATAAAATTGGAAATGAGTAAATTCAGTTTTTGAAAAACCGGCAGAAGTTGCAGTAAAATGTTTAATAACAAACTTTTTTAAAGAATGCTCATTTTTTAAAAATAGACAATGAAACTACGTCTGTTTTAATGTCAATGCATGTTATGAATTGTAATAATATACATTTATGGAAATGATATACAGGTTGAGATACAAATTTGAGTGCGAAGCACGAGTTACGTGATGGGAATGTATTCGTTAAAGCTGAAGGAGCTTCAACAAAAATGAAGTCACTATCACGAAATTACTGTTGTCGATATTTTGACTTTTAGTTTTTAAAAATCTGTACACAAGTGTAAGGAATATACAAAGACCGAGTGCGAGGTAAATACATTATCGAGCGTGGAGCGCGAGATAAACATATTATCGAGCGCGAAGCGCGAGAACCAACAGCCGCGCGCCCTAGGCGCGCTCGAACTTGCGACCCGCGCGCGCAGCACGCTAGGAGGATATGCACGTAAAGCGGGCGGATTTTTTTAGATAGGTATAGCACTGCCTTGATATATATTTTTTTCAAACGATTTAAGATCGAAAGAAAGAAAACTTGTCGAATATCCAGAATTGTGAGAGATCCTTGGCGTGAAGTTGACAGCTAGCCTGGTGGCTGATCACAAATGCAGTTACAACACAAACATAGGACATGTCAGTTCATTCTGCATTTTTCTCAATTTCTCGACATATTTCTCAAAATTTAGAATCACGATCATCAAGACGTGGCCCTTCGAAAACGTTATTGGGTTCCAGAGCTCTTTTATGAAGACAGAATTGTGAGTAAAAAAAGTAAATTTGAGAGCGATTCTCACTGTTCAAATGCTGTCGTCTGCTACCCGCTAATATCTGTCTTTCGCAAAATTAAGATCTGCTGTGAAAATAATGATTTCCTTAATAAAAGGTTTGATTTTTCAACATTTTATTGATTCAAAGATCTCACAAAATCTTGGATATTCTACAAGTTTTCTTTCTTTCGTTCTCAAATCCTTCGGAAAAAAATATATATTAAGCCAGTGCCGTACCCATCACAAGAAAATCAAAGTCGGATTTAACCAACACCCTTAAGATGGTTTTCATTTGTCTCAAAAAGAATCTTTTTGCAGGAACATTATTGTTTTTCTTGAATCCATCTCAAGTCCGACTAATATTAGGATGAGTAGCCGTTTGAGAGGTACGCCTAGGTCATGTTTTCACTGCTTTCATCTAATATCGCGCGAGATGTTTGACGCCGAAGATGACTGTGTATACTCGATTATATCAAACATTTATACTCAAACTCGAAAAATTGGTTGGTCTCGGGAATTAGGTTTTTATGTTGTTTTCTTTCACCCTGGTAAAACGTCCAAGTAACTGCAAGTACTTTTAATAAAAGTCGAATTCAACCGTGGATGATCACAGGGCGTGATAGTGATTTATACAATCATACATATGTATATTTTGAAAAAAGTAAGGTACAATAGTCTCTTCAATTTCCGTCTAAATCTTAAACTCGTGCTGGATAAAATTTCGAATTCAAATAAAATACCTCGGATTCGCTACTGTTTTAGGTTCATGAAGATATTGGCTCAAATGCCCCAGCGATTTCGCCTGAAAATTTACACACCAGCTGCTTTGGGAATTCACCAGTTTTTCGCGGTTGTTTCTCGCCAAGCGTGCGAGAAAAATAAAGAGAACGGGAGTGGAGTGAGGTTTTAGCTTTTTAGACACGTAGAACGTAAGGCGCGGTTACATTCCGTCCGGGTTTCTCGGCTCGTGAGCGGATTGGGGGAGGGTGCAAAGAGGGGCGGTTATAGGCAGGAGGAAACTAAGAGAGTTTTCGGTTAGCTGAATCTCACTGTTTTCCTCTTCTCGGCAAACTTCCCTTGTGTCTCCATTTCATTTGCCGAGAGTAAGTATTCAAGCGAATTCTTTTTGTTACGTGGTAATGAATTGTAATGGGAGTTCCATCTGGGAAAACAGTGCGCTGCGAATATCGCCTTACGGTACTCGTACGGGTGTTTATTACCATGTGCTTGTGGCAAGATTTAAAGCTAGTGCGTTCTTGTAATTACGGGGAAATGTACAGTACATGGAAAATTCATACGCCACTGAAGATTTATTAGTCGAAGGGTAGTCGTTAGTCGTTTTTCAAAATTCTCCTGACTGAATGGAGACCTGCTTTCCTACCCGAGAAATGCATTTCTACAGCTCAGCTGACAGCGATTTTATTTCTGATGCGGTTTCATATATAAGTGAGGGTTTGGTAACGAGGTTTTTAATTTTAAATTTTTACTTTTTCTGTTCCAGATCGATCCAAAGGTAGCATTTCCGAGGAGAACACATCCAAAGGTGAGTCTTTCAAAAGTAGATCAGATATAGTTTAAAAAAGGTCGCTTTTTTATTTTTATTTGAAAGCTTAAAATTTTTTTTCAGAATTGTTATCTGTTCTTCTAATCATTTTAGACATTGACTATTTGAACGTTTACTAGCGTAATTTAAGTAACAGTCTGGCTTATTTTCCCAAAAGGGGAGTAGAATAGGTGATTGATGTGTTAAATTATATGCCCTGATCTTAAGAGCAATCATCCCTAATTCTCTGTTAAAACCCAGAATGATTTCCGCGCTCCACAAGTATAGTCAAATAGTTGCTAAGCTATGTCTGTGAACTGCAGAAGCGATAAAAAATGGAGAGCCGGAGAGGAAGAGAGAGAAATGTGCGTGGCTTGATAATATAAATGCCAGACACGCGAATTACTGGAGACTGACTGAATTGCGCTAATTTTAATTGTACCCTTTCTCCTCGCTCACTTTTTCTCCGTCTCTCTCTTCCTTAACGGCGATCATTTATCCCTTACTTTCTCTCGTGCCATGAAAGCTCTTTTCAGTCATCTCTTTTCCCCCTACGAATCCTGTGTCTACAACCGCCCAACGTTTTCACCTTTTGTGTCGCGTAATGGCGTAATGCGAGATTGCATACTTTACACGATGTTCCTGCGAAGTGGAATTTGGTCGAGTCAAGTTAAATCATTTTAGAATTTAATTTATACTGCTATTCAATCCCGCTTAAGGTCGCTTCGGTTTCGATTTCTTAAATTCTCTCTGCAGAAAAGTTCTTTGGATTTACTTTCGTGATTCATTTATTTTAAATTGAAGTTCAGTAGATGTAGGATATAGAGCTCAACATAATTTGGTCTGACCAGATTCTTTCATCATTATAGGGATATTTTCAAATTAAATTCGAATATCAAATAAAATTTCCATTACTTGGTGAAAGTACTTGAAGAAGGAACCTATAGTTTCACTCCGGGTTGCTTTTTGACTAGGAAAAGATCTGGAAATCAGGGAAAAGTCAGGAAATGTTTTTGGTTAGGAAAAATCAGGGCAAATTAAGAAATGTTGAAAAAATCTTTTCAAGTAGAATAAGTAGAAAATAAGAGGCATTTTAAATATCAGTCAAGGATAAAGATTAAAATTCTGGTCTTTGAATGCTGAAGGAAAGTTAAAAATTTGTCACGAAAAAATTAGGGAATTTAGAAAATGAAGTTCTGTGGCCACCCTTATATAATATTCTTGTTCGTTATATATTTGCCTCGATCTTCCATTTATATTTTTTGCAGTTCTTTCTGACAGTTATATTTTTGATTTGAAACTTGATTCTTTGGTGGACATATTCCCTTTAATGGTTAAAAATGCAACTCTTTGTTTAATAATCAACTGTTATGATAAAAAAATAATATTGTTGAGTTAATAATTTATCATCTTTTTAGAAAATTCGTCTTTTTGGTTGATAATTTCAATATTTTTACCAAAATTAGTTTTTTTTAAAGACTTAATCTGTTAACTAAAAATATACGGTTTCTATTTTTGTTCAAAAACTGATCTTTTTTAGTTGAAAATTTATGCATTTCAATTAGAAAAAAATTAATGTTCTTGGTTAAAAAATCATCTGTACGGTTTTAAAATTTATCTCTTCAGGTAGGGAATTAATTTTTCAATTTAAAATTCAGCTATTCAATTTTTTGTTGCGAATTCATGTATGTAGGTTAAAAATTCCACTATTAGATTATAATGGACCTCAGAAATTTTAAAAAGATTCTTGTAAAAGTAATGTTAAATTTAAAAACTGTGTATATTTCCTAAGGATTCATAATCAAAGCAACTTCATTCTTTGTTGCAAGTTGGTAACTAATGGTTTTATTGCACTTGTGTGCCTAAATACCGTTTTTTGGGTCAGTTGATATTTCGAGTTTCCAACAGGATTCGACTCGGCAGTTTACTGCATTCTGCATGAAGTATTTACCTTTTAATCTACAATCGAACTTACAGTAAAGTGATCAGTTTTTGTCATTATCAAACGCCTTTTTTATGGTAAATTCTTTGACCACTTAAACTTCCCTTTTCCAATTTCATTCAGAGACGTTTAAGAATATTCTCTACAAATTTCACTCTACTTTAACCAAAGCTTGCGATAAGTCGGCAAATATCGATTCTGAAATCTATGAAACAAATAACTCCCAGATAGAATAGATTAATTCTTAATTTCCTATGAAAAATTAAACTTGAAAAATAAGTTGTGTTTTTACGTGTTACAGTCAATTATAGGAACAATTGCTATCCTATGACTCAGAAATTATTAAAAAAGTGTTATTTATTTGGATATTCTATATATACAGTGAAACTTATATAATTCGAACCGCCGAGAATTCGAAGTTTTTTGTTGGTCCCTGCCAAAACTCCTATCCTTTCAATGTTAAAAATATTATATAATGACTTTTCACGCGTCTTTTCAGTCTAATATTTTTATTTGTTTTATTTATTTTATTAGTATGTATTACTGTTTATAATTATGATTATAAACTTAAATTATTATTACTAATTTTTTATTCAATAAAATATATCGCCTGAAAATTGATTTATTCTAGAATTCGAATTTTCGATAATTCAAATTTTTTCCGCGCCCCATGCCACTTTAAATTATTGAAGTTCTACTGTATATACAAAAAAACAGAAGGGTTACTTGAATAAAAATTTTTTCTTTAAATTAAAATTTCTTCAAATATGAAACTATAACATGGACATAGCTGCATTCTCATTCTCCGCTGTCTCATATTTGTTGCAACTCAAAACAACACCAAATAAGCGTACTTTTGAGAATCGGCGTTTTTCTGAGTATTTATTAGCACCCGTAAAAATCCAAACAGCCACTTATTTTGGAGCACTCTATGAAATAGAGATATCGGTCATAAAGTTTATGAAAATTTTGTAACTTTGAAGTTAATGAAAGAAGATGCTAAATTAGATTAGTGAAAAATCACCGATATTTTAAAGGGTTGAGCGAGATTCTACTAGTAGATTTTAATTACCACTTCACTCAGTCCAATTTAACCATAATTCGAGTTCCAATCCGCGAGTCTTCTCAGTTCTCACATATGTCACATAAAAAATGTTAGTTATTTTTGTAAACTTAGCCGAGATGTAGGTTCCGGAAGCTACGACGACGATCCTTCTCCAAAAGATCGATCGCAATATCCATACATCAAGCTTCACTTTACTTCGCGACAATCCTAAAAAGACGAAATCACTATCAATTGTTCAAGAATCACTTATTTTTAAATTTAGAACATTTTACGTTAGAGTAAGCATTACACCTTTTGAATTCTTGGGTCGGAACACAATCTGATAATCAATATTCCCTTAAGAATTACAGCGCTGTGAACTGGGTCTCAGAAAAAAGGTTACAAGTGCTCGGCAGGAAAGTCGCAATGAAACAGACGAAAGAAAGCTGCATACTGCCCATTCAACCTGAGCGAGCCACCATAACAAAAAACACTACCCCTTAACGTCTGTGGTCGCTAACTCTCGATCGACCGAAAATAATAAAAGTGGCCAAGTTGAAAAATAGTGCCGAGGACAAGCTTTACAAATAATCACAAACCTTATGAGGAATAGTAAACATTTCTTAATTAAAAACTTAGTTTAAATATTTACGAAATCAAGCTTAGCAGGCTAAAAAGAGTATTAACAAGAACTTTAAATTCATTTGGTATAAATCGTGAGGTTTCGCATCCCGGTTCATTACAGTTTTGTTTCCCCATCTAATGCATTCTAGATCAAATGCGCTCTTCGGTCGAGACCTACGTGAAAAAGTAATACAGCCACCTTCTCCATCTAGAACGATATAAATGTTCCTATGTTTCTGGAGTCTATACCCACACACACACACAAACGCGCACACATCCACGCACACACATATATACATATATACGTATGTGTATAATTTTAGCTTCGTATGCGTATAAAGAATAAAGACGATAACTCTGAAGCACAAAATTCAACATTTGTATGATTTCATTTTGCTCCCCGTACCCTACTCTGCAAGCCTGAATATGATTTTTCATAAAGTGAAAAGTGACACGCAATGTAATGTACTTATGCAATGTATCTATAGAAAACAGCGAAATGTACTTTGAGAATATTGCTGGAGATTGCAGCCAGTAAACACTAAGAAAAATGGATTATGTAAAACAACTATACCCTCATGGAGTTTATGCGTCATTTGAAATTGAAATATCTATTTCAATGATAAAAAATATAGTAACTGATACAGCTTGAATAAAAGTATGTAATTTAATAATCTTTAAATATTCCGAAATTAGAATATCGCCATTCAGAAACATACACGATGAACTTTAGGAGGAAATGTTTCACCACAAAGTTCAGTCAAATGTCGCAGTTGTCTCTGCACGGACCACCGCGATTCTAAGGGTGTCGGAACTGCTTTGTTACTGAATTTCTGGCCTAACGGAAACGATACAGGGCACTTCCGACATGACAAAAATAGTAGTGGTTATTACGAAACTGTCAGTTATTAATTTCTTTCTCTATTGTATCAATTAATGACGTAATTACTTTCTAAATCTGAATTATAGTGACACATCCTTTATTAATTACTTTCATATTTGCTTAGATTTAATTAGCAGGAAACGACTTATTTACACATATATTTTCATCAATTCACTTTTTTAAGGAGTTTTTTATTATAAAATGAAATAATGTAACTACATATAGTATAAATGAATAATTTCCTATATAGCTATTCGTAAAAATGCCTCCCAACTCTATTCGTACAGAACTTGGTATTATCTTTAGGAAATTGTTCGAAACTTTCGCTTTGTTTCGTCACTGAAGGTTGTACAATACGTACAGTAAATCTCAAAAGTTACATATCTTTAAACTGATTTATGATAGCGGCAAAAAAGTTCTATTATTAATTCATGTAAATTTTGATGGAAGCTTCTAAGCACACTTCAGAAAAAAATAATTCAGGTTAAAATTGCTTATTTAACATTAGTTATTTAAAGGTTTAGTTTTTCTTTTCTCTTTACGGACAAAAGTTATAATTTTTATTTAATCCTTATGATCAAGGCCTCATTTTCTTCTTTGAAGAATTCTTCACAATTGTATTTGGGTGGTGTAAATTAAAATTTAAACTATGATTGTTCATAACAATAATAACTGTATGATTTCTCAAATAATTAAAAAAAATAAAATCAGAAAATTACAGAATCCTTCGAAGAATAAAATGAGGCCTTGATCATTAGGATTAAATAAAAATTTTAACTTTTCTCTAAAGAGAAAGGAAAAACTAAACCTTTAAATAAATACTTTTAAATAAGCAATTTTAACTTGAATTATTTTTTTATGAAGGGTGCTTGGAAGCCTCCATCAGGATGTACAGAAATTAATAATAGATCTTTTTTTGTCGATTTTATAAATCATTTTTGATATAGGCAACTTTTGAGATTGAGTGTACGTCCCTGATAGAAAAAGTACTGAATCTTTTGTTTTTCTTTTATCACGTTTTGAAAGATTAGAAAAAAATTAGTAACAGATATTTCTAAAGTAATATTTTACCCGTCTGTAGTTTAATATTTGAATAAGATGCACTAGGATTCCAATAATTTGAAAATTTTCGTTACGATCTCGGTATTTTGAATAATTTAACCTAAATCGGGTTTGATATAGTTATTTTTTGACAGCATAGAAAAACGACGAAAATCTCGAAAGTATTTTGTTTCGTTTCGGTCGGATCCCTTTTTATTTTATCAGAAACTTCTAATTCTTATTCAGAGATTAAATCGCCTACATCTTACAAAATTAAAGACATTCAAAGACCTTTCATCCTTACTTCAAAGATTTTTTATTCTTAATTATGTGTGATGATTAATCGCAATTCGTAATTCGTTGAGATATTCAAATTTTTGTGAACAAAGGTCAAAGTTATAGATTTTGGTATTTCGATGGAAAATCATACTTAATCT
Organism: Belonocnema kinseyi; assembly: GCF_010883055.1. NCBI lineage: Eukaryota > Metazoa > Arthropoda > Insecta > Hymenoptera > Cynipidae > Belonocnema > Belonocnema kinseyi. The sequence goes on from NC_046664.1 coordinate 100,474,282, forward strand.
ATATTCCATTGTATTTTCATTGCAAGTTTGAAAATATATAACACTTGCGCTTATGGCACTCAGCAATTCTCAATGTTTTTGTTCAAAAAGTAGGTATTTTGAACTTATAATTTCAAAAGATCCCAGCGACTTCTTTTAAAATTTAGAGTATTCGACTTGTCCTTAAAATGTCGAGAATTTATCCTGCTATATTTTCTTATACTGTACAACAAATTTATTATATAATGGCTTATTTCAGGTACTCAAATAATTTTTAGAAAAAAAGTCTGGAGTGATATGTACTAAAATAAGACAAATGGGTGATTTGTTTTCCATTTAAATAATGGCATGAATTTAACATATTTCAAAAAAACGCGATAAGCGAAAATAATACTATAAAAAATATAACTCTAGTTTTTATTGTGTAAACGTAACTCCACGTCGATAATGTGAGCCCAACCTTTCTGAACGACGCATATATGATTAATTGTATACTTGAAAGCAAACTTGAACTCCCATAGTAATAATATGATAAATTAGAACCTCTTAATGACTCTTGTTTTTAATTATAAATACTTATTATCATCTTTCACAAAATTGCCAGTTCTTTTTTTAGTTTTTATTCCTATTTACTTTCATTTAATATCAGGACACCCAAAACGCCATTACCATAAGACATTTCACCCTAATTTGATATAAGGATATACTGATTTCCTACTTTGATTTTGACAGTAACCTAAAAAACGCTAACGTATCAAGTTTTCAAAGTTTTCGAGGAAAACAAGTTTAATTTGTGTACATTTTTCTACAATTAAGAATATTGTAAAAAATTGCGTGTGCCTTGATGTTTCTCATTTTGATCGTAATTTCCATCCGTATGTTTTTCTACCAAAATGTTGCAGGTACTATTTTTGCAGATTCTATAATATTAAACATAAAATATAAATCTTTTTCTAAATACCATATTAAAATATTAAGGTATTATAATATTGAGCTATTAGAAGATCAATTTATAATACTATTTTAACAAATATTTGCATTCAGGTGATTTCCACACGAAAAATATTCGAAGTTAGAGAAGTATTCTCAACTTCATTCATCGTATCGAATGCACGTTTTACTTAAATTATTTTGTAATATTTTCTTGACGACTAGAATATTATTATTATATTTTGATCTATATCCTGTTATCAAATAACTTTCATAACAATTTCCAAAAATGTCACTTTGTTCACTTAATAACCCGTGCAAAAATTTGTCCATCTTTCTCTATTTGAAGTTGGGTACTGATGGGGGCCTATTAGAATATCTAGTCTGTATCTAATGGGGCCCCGACCAGAGAACTCCTAATATCTTATATTGCCTGAAATATTAATTTCGGGGTTTTTGAAGGTTTCAGTACACGAAAAGACATTTGATATCAATATTTGATTCATTCTATATGTATAATTAAAATAAAATGTAAGAATTTAGGGATAATCGGGGTACTGCTATAAAGATTCCTACTATGATAAGAGATGATGATATTTCTTTATGTATTATTATAAACTTGAGCGAGCAGAAATTAGTATTCACGTTTAGAAAAAGTCTTATTTACTGTATGAAAATGGTGAATATGAAAAAGTGATAATGTTCAATAACAAGTTCTGTGAAACTTTTAGTCAAAAGTCAGAATTTTAAGTAACATAAGTTGTAAGAAATTTTAGTATTCTTAAATAAGAATGTGTATTGAAATGAGTACCGCTAGTGATATCTACAACAGGCATTTGCGAGAATTCTAAAAGACTATACTAAAAACGCCCGAAGGTTTCCGAGCTATTCCGTCTACAGTCGAACTCGCGACGATCACACCATCTGACCGACTGTATTAGGCTCATGACTTGGAATTCCCCGCCAAATCTCTTCATTCATGCGTGCGTTTGTAGTACAAAAATGTTCGTAACTAGGAAAATTTAAATTAAAGTTTAATCTAATTTTAATTTGGAAATTTTTTATTCAAACTCTCAATAATTGACACATATAAAAGAGAAGCTTTTAACACTTTTCAATTAAGTGCAATTAAACTGCAAAACCTAAACCTTCACACTTTGATAAATTGAATTGTACGAAGATCTCTGGTTAAAAAATATGAATCCGCGCTATCGTTTTAAATTCTCTAAATTAACACTAATCCTCAACTACAACTCGCATTAATACAAGTGTCAACATGTCCATCTACTAACTCAATAAAAACATTATTAAAAAAAGTTTCCTTGGAAAATATAGATTGCAATGAATTTAGATCAATTAAAATATATAAGTTCAGACTAATTCACATAGTCTTATTGATAAATCCATTAAGTCAGTTAGTAATAAAGAATAAAACATCTAATTCATAGTTTTAATCAAAAATCAATTAATATCTTTTGAATTAATTGCAAACACACAAAAAATAAATACGATCAACCCTAATGCCAATAAAAAAATCGTCTTCAATGTTATGATAGTTGGGTCAATTAAAAAATGATATCTTCCAAAAAACAGCAAAGATATCATCTGACTATATCCAGAAATGACTGCATCTTCCTATTTAAAAAAACTTTAAAAAACGAATTTCCTTCTTTCCAGTTCTATAACAACCATAACAATAAAAGAATCCCTCTTTCAAATTTAGAAAAATTGAAAATCAACACTTCCTCTCCTCCGACTCAATAACAATATATATTTCTCAATTATCTTCTTCTAATTAAAAAAAAACGAAACATTCTTTCTTCAAACACAATAGAAATCTTAAAAATAAAAAAATGTCCTCTTCCAATTAAAAAAAAACATGTCACTTTCAACTCAATAAAAACTCTACAAATATAAAATGTACTACCAATTTAACATAAATTAGAATTTTCTACATTTTTCAATTATTTTTTATTATAATTTTTAATCCAGACAAAAAATTAATATAAAAAATTCTTTCTTCACACACAATAAAATTCTTAAAAATAAAAAAATGGCCTCTTCCAATTTAAAAAAAATCGGTATCTCTTTCAACTGAATAAAAACTTTACAAATATAAAATGGACTGTTAATTTAACAAAAATTAGCAGTTTATCATTTCAAGGATGATAAAAATGTTAAAAATGCAATACTTCACATTTTTCCACACAATAAAAATGTGAACCTAAAAAAGTTCCTCTCGCAATTGCAAAGAAATTAAATACCAAAGTTAATTTGATTTTTCTGAATTTTGGTTCTGTTAAATTAATAATTTTCAATTGTTAATTAACGTTACAGTAACAATTGTGAAGTTAAAAGTTAAAATGTCTTACTCTGAAATTTTTACCATTCAAGGCTTTCTAGTTCAAACGATTCAGTTTCAGATTGTTTACTTTTAAATATTTGATGTATAATTGCTCATTCAGATATTTTTCTAATTGAAAATTTTCTAACTGAATGAGTTAAAAATTTAACATTATCGTCTGAAACAATATTTAAAAGGATTTTAAATGAAATAAAATCGTGTAATTATTGAATGTATTAATTTTAAGCTATTTTTATATTAAAATTGTTTTATAAAGTTTGAATCAGCACATTTCAATTTGCTTAATTATTGGGGCTTACGTATTGAAAAAGTTGAATTTTTAACGTCAAAATCTGTAAATTGTGTAATTTAAAACCGATTTTGAATCATATTGTAAAATAATTTTGCACAATTTTTAAAACTCGAAATACAGTTTAATTTTGAAAACCATTAATTAATTTATATTGTTTAATAATTACTTTTACATTTTATAAAATAAAAAGCCTGAAACTCCATAACTGTTTCTTGATACATAAAAAATTTTTTTAAATTATTCTGTCTGTCTGTTAGTCTGTAGATGTTTACTTTGTTAGCACGATAACTTGCGAAAGAGTTTACAGCTTGGCTTGGCCTTTGGTATATTTTTGAGTGTCTTAAACTAAAGGTCATGTTCTTTAGCCAGCCATTTTGGATAAAAAATCAAAAAGTGAGCGCATTGTAAGCATTTTTGAGACAGCTTTTTTTCAAGATTCAAACATTCTCTCCACGGATATACACATTATTAAAAAAGACGAACAATTTATCCTAATGATGATTCGAAACTTCAAGCACATGCAAAATACGGAAACAGACGAGAAGACAGAAATTGTGCATTTGAAAAAGATGTATAAATTTGTTAAAAATCGCTTTTGAATAGGGTGCGTAGTTTTTATTTTAATCCTGAAAAACATAATAATAAAAAGTAAAAAAAATAATATAAAATCCGCCTGCTGCATGGGAAAATTCTTATCACAACTTTCGTCTTTTAATTTCTTGTTTCTCTCGTGTGTGGGTTTAAAAAAATTAATTTTTTTATGCTTAAAAAAATGGCAAATCATAAATTGTACTTTTTCATTCAACAATTTCACAGCATTTAAAAGATTCCGAAATCTTTAAATGTATTTTCAATACACGCGTGTGTGTGTGGGGGGGGGGGGAGGGTGATAAACAGTTAATAAAGTCTGGAGCACCTCAATTTTTTGACCCAGCACTATAAGTTTCTCACAAGTAGTGATACGTTTCTCTCGTTTAGTATATAAGGACCGAAAGAATCAAGAGTCTGAGCGAAATGCGTGCGATTTATAGATATAAGAAGATAGGTTTATATATGCGTATAGGCATTAGTTAAATCTTCATGCAATAGTGTGCGTTCGTACACTTCTTTCAGTCTTTCTTTTTGCCATACGCCAGCGTGAAACACAACATCACGTGACATCCATTTTTCGTATAGTAGTTTAGAAAGATTGCAAGGCGTTCGTAATGAAATGTACAACATTCTGTTTCATTTCTTTCAAAGCACTATACTAATTTTCATTATTGGAATCCATTACAAAATTTAATAAAGCGAGTTAAAAATACTGTAAATTTTTTATGTAAGTCTCAAAAATTCGTAAGATTTATTCTAATCAAAGATATTAGTCAGCATTTTCTTAGTGACTATTCGACTTTTTTTAACCGAACCTCGATTATCCCTAAATGCGTACACTTTATTTGAATTATGGATATGCGATAAAAGAAATATTAATATCCAAAGTCTCTCCGTGTATGCAGAAATAATGTTTTTAAGAGTATTTAAACTCGTTTTTCTCGAAAACTTAATTTAGGGCACTAATGAATATTTACTTCAGGACCAGGCAGATGGTTTTTAGTTGAAGTTAAGGAGCTTATGCCAACTACAGCTAGCTAGTGTTTCACCAGGCCTAAATCATTTTAAAACAAACACTTAGGCGAAAGTTAAAAAAATGTTGTTTTTAAAAAGTGTAAAAGTTCAAGATCAAATTTGTAAGTTCCGCCATTAAAAACTGTTAATGTTCATAAAAAATTAAATTTTATGTCGCTGTAAAAAATTGGAAAGTAGTCTACAATGGGGAAAAAACGAAATATTACACAAAGACAACTTTCAATCGAATAACATTATTTATGTAGAAATTACTTTATTGGTATTCCTGTCAACAGTTTGTATATTTTACATTTACATAACGTCGCATAATAATAAACTAATCGATAGATTTAGGTCGAGATGTAGGTGGTCGATACCCCATAGCGTTAGAAATTTTATTTATAATATGTTAAAAAATGTAATTTATGTATGCAATCTAAACAGCACCAAGAATATTAAAAGTCAAAATACTTGCTACCAATTAACATTTATTTTTCGAATACCTTTTTTGTCATGTCGTTAGAGAATAGCAGGAGTTGGTGTAATCATTATCCAAAAGGTTTAAATGAAATTTCAATCTTTGAAATTATAAATGATATTCGGACGATATACAGCCGTGTGATGACGAATAATTAAAAATACTGGATGCCAGTAGCGTCACAGTACCCTGTAGGAGTCCCGCAGGGACCTTTCTCTTTAATTGGGTTGTAGGCAGGCTGACCCCACTAGAACCATACTATAAAATCTAGTAGAGCCCCCTATGGCCTCAGCGTTACTTTGTAGATGGGGCTATGGATAGTTCTCTCCACAATATCCCGATTAGAAATACGGAAAACTAGGTGGGGCTCCACTAGCGACGTTTTAAAATTTCTGCATGGGAAGTACGAATGAATTTGTGTACCATTGTTTATTAATTTTCAAAGTTAAATCATTTTGATTCGATGTTGATAATAGAGCAATCTATAACAGTTTGACATCCTAGTGTTTACGCTTATTAATTCAAGAGTGAAGGCATAACTACCTTATATTTTGTAGGATAGTTAATTTCAACAAATTTCTTTTGAATATATAATGACTACGCATCAAATTTAACGCAACAATAAACGAATAGTTTATTGAAGCAAAAGTGATAAAGGCGGTGAAAGACACAGAAAAGTAGATAGTTGAGAAAGAAACTCTAAAGGTGCTGAAAATAAAGGAAAGACGAGAACCAAGAGGAGCTAAACACACTGGGAACCTGACAGCTCGTTATGCGAAACGTAGTGCAACTCTCCCTTCCTCTTTTTTCGCAACCCTGCTGCCTCCTTCCACATCTGACACTCTCACCCTTCCTGCCATCCCACGCCGCTGTTGAGCTTGCATCGGTCTGAATAATGTCTCGCATATACATATACCTACGAATAGATGCCTATATGTATCAGCACTCAGTAACAAGTGGGCATTATAGTGCTATCCAGGCTCTGGCACTGGTAAGGAGCTGATAGTACACCAGCTAGTCACGTTTCTACCCACATTTTTCTGAAACTCTGCGATACTATTGTTAAGGACTAAACGTTACTTAAACTTTGCTTAACCTTAATTGCGAAAAAGAAAATCTGAGGCAGTGCATTTTTTAGTGAACTACCTTTGTCGACTAGAAATATCACTCTCCAGAATCTGGGGATGATTTATTTCAAGAGACCAAGAACGCTAATCATTCATCATGTCGTTTTGAATCGTTGGATTAAGGTTAATATAAAACTTGGTGTTTTTACTTATTCGATTTTTGGAGAATTATATCGAATGCATTAAAAGAAAAATTATGCATGAAAGAAATTTAAACTTGCACAAAAAGAAAAACATTTGACTGCTGAATATTGGAAAAATATATAAATAAATTTCTAGAAAATTTGAAATGGTTATGGTATAAAGCAGAATCTATTGGCTCATACTTAACTAACATTCTTATGTGATAAAAAATTCTTTTTTGAATCTTCAATCGTAAATGATCTGTAAAGTTTACACGCTTTACTCTACTCTTATAGAAGCTCGAGCTCCTCAGACGCAGAGTCCATTTTCGATTTGATAGTTCGAGTTTAACAGGAGAGTGTTGGTTCGATTCCCCGAGGACTTTCGAAGTTCAAATGATCGTTAAAGGAACCTAAATCGTTACCTGGGGGTGGTGAAGCCCTCGGTATTATGACCATTGTGAGCTTTGGACTTGGTACCGATCCCATTTTCTTCTTGATGGGCGGGTCAAAAGACCTGTTACATTTACATTCTGAGGGCTAAATACGCCCTTGGCTAAACTCACCGGACCATATTAGACCAAAATCCCATGCATTTTATACGTTTCAGGTTCATTCAGCTCCGCGAATTGTCGGTTATGGCACGTGTGTACTCTAGAACGTCCTCTTTCCCGCGGCATCGTTGCCCTTGTGGACACAGCCCAGCTGAGAACCTTGCTTCTCTCTCAGCGACACTTCCTTTACCTTTTTCTTGCCTTTCTTACTTCTCACCATCCTACTCGTTTCTCTCGTGCACCTTACGGTTTGAAATAGGAACTGGCTGTGGGAGGTTTGCTCAGCGTAAGTGGCCTCCAGTGTCTGCCCTATACAAGTTCTCCTCTGACCCCGACGTCGCATACCGAGCCATGCAGTCAGGGATCATAGCTACACCATATTTGAAAGCTTCCGGAGTTGCGAGTTCATTTCCAGAGATCACTAGAGATATGAAGGTGTAATGTTATCCTCCTGCTGGAAAAATATCTCGTACAAACTTGAAAAATTTTGATAGATGGTATTCGTGGCATATATGAGTGGAGTCGACCAACCCTAGTCTTGGAAAGATCGCTGCTTCTTCTTCGGGAGCCAGCATCACATCCTACATCATAACAATTTCTTACCCTGATAATATTTGAAATAACAAATGGTTCCTTTTATCAGGACCACAATCCATCGGAGATATTGAGATATAAAGGAAATGCGAAATTGGACTATTATTGAATTACTCTATTGGCCTATTGTATCTGAAGTACGTTATTTGAACTCCTGTTTCTTGAGGTAAAAATAAGAGAAGCGTTAAATAGTTTCCAACCACTAAACATAATTGCGCCTGAAACAAATTGCTTCCCCAGTTAGCAAATGAGGGATTTAACGTCAATAATTATCTGTTAAATTTATGGGTGCGGAATCTGTGATATAGATTATGGCGCGGAGGTAAGTGGTATTCCACAATCCCGACTAATGAATCCTTTCACATCGAAATGCGCACTGAGGGCTTTCCACTCTCTCTTCCACTTGCTCCTTTCGCTTAAGGAAGACTACAACCCCGCAATTTCGAAATATTCCTCGAATGGAACTTAAGATATTCTTACATAAGAATCTAGAATCGGCTGATTTCATTATCATCTTTAGCAATCGTTTACTTCAGGCGTGTTTGTTAATATCGCCTTGAAAATCAGTGATGTGTTTCATGAGACTTGATGGCAGCTCTTAAAGTTTTTTTTTTCGAGATTAAAATTCTAGGCTTGATCGAAAGTTAGGTATATGAAAGATTTCTCCTTGGTTGGATCTGAGTGATCAGTTTTATTACTCTCTACTATCACGTGCTCTTACCTTTCAAGAGGATCGAAAGCCATCGTAAAATCATAATTCCCGACGACTCTTTCATTTTTAATGGCTCTAAAGAAGAGACAATATTATAAAGAGGGTTCTAGTCACTCAGATCTTCACTGAACACTGAAAAATCCAGTCGCGTTGTATCTATAAACTTCCAGACAGTGGATAGGAGTCCGAAGTCATAAACCTATATAGCTTGATTCAAGGAAAAAGTATCGGGTGACGAAAAAAGAAAATGAAAGGAAAAAAAGTTTGGAGTAGAAGGAAGTAAAGAAGGAACAGGTGTTTCACAAATGTGTTGGACAGCATTATTAGATGGTACACAGAGGGCCTAAGCAAGACAAAAGCAAGATTTGGAATCAACGAAAGGGTATTCTCTCTTTCTCTCTCTCTCTTGGGTTAGTCCTCTCTTATTTATGTTACTACTAAACGTTATCACCGCCCCACTCGATTAACTGTTGTCCGAGTATCCTCCATAAACTGGCCACAATAACGCAGTCAATTCTTAGTCCGGTTGGCAGCACACTGCCGCGAATTTATTGTCCCTCTTGGACGTAATAAATCGCAGCCTAATCTTCGACAGAACTTTCTAAACCGAGTAACGAGCTTAGCGGAGTATCGTTTGACCGCGAATTAGTTCACATGAACTGCCTAAAGCGGTGGACAATACTTCTTCAACCTGACGGAGACGGAAGCCTCAGATATGTTGTTGCATTGAAATAAGCTAAGCTTTCGCGTGATGGAGCAGCCCGTAAACTCAGCCGCGCCATGATGCCAACGAAATGGCTGCTAGATAATGGACACCTATACGTGATGTGCCACTCTACTGTGTCCAACCTCTTTCTTCATCACCTCACTCCATTTGCGCCGCCACCTTTCGAGTTACTACTTATCTTCCCTACAAGTGCCATTTTTTACTGAACATTATTCAAGAGTTATTTCGCCTAAACTCTGCAAAATTATATTTTTCCGATCGATTTTCTTTTTGGAACTCAAATGAAAATTATTGATTAAATAATAATTACATCTTTAAATTGCTTGTTAAACTTCTCAAGCAACAGCTTTTATGAATTATTAACATTCTTTAACCTGCGGAATAATAAAAAAGTTTCTGTGAAACAAACAGTTTTGAAGATTAGCACGTTTAAAATTTAAGTAGTATAGTAGCTACCCATTTAATTAAACACTCGCATCCACAATCCATTTTTCCCTTCAAACTGGAAGGGAAGAAAACCCGATTAAAAATATTATCATTCTGCTGCTAATTTTCTGGCATCTCGTAATGTAGTAAACCATCCTGCTATATTGGAAGCGACATGGAGGCTGTGTCAAAGCCGGACACCGTTACAGGCTCGGCTACAATTTCCCTTTTTCTCTTTCCACCTCGCCATGTTACCTCATCTCAAAAGCTTTTCATCTATTTCATACGAGCTTTTTATCATCGCATCGAGTCAGCTCATAGAGCAAGAAAGAAAAATAAAATGCAAAGGGATGGGACTGAGGAGTGCATTCAGGTGCGTACAACTCTCTCCTCATTTTCACCCTCTTTTTATTTACGTCTCTCTTTCTTTGCGCTCACAATAAGTGCTACATGCGTGTCTCTGCGATGCATCACGATGAATAGGTCTGGTAATTGCGCGTTTAATATTTCAAAGCTTTTGCCGTCTAAGCATGAAAAAAGTTCGCGATTTAGCCCTATGAGGAAAGAAAATCTTTCTCTTTCTTTTCCCTTTATTTTCCCTCGTTTCTTCTCTCTCCTTTTTCCCCCTTTTTTATATGTTTCCCTTGCATTTTTCATTCTCTTACTTTATTTAGAGCAGACTCGCCTTTAGTTAAAGTACTAAAGTGGCAACTCGCTTCTCCCTCTTTTTTCTGTATTTTTCTCCCCTTTTAAATTCCAGTCCCTTCATTCAATTTTTTTCCTAGACCCTTTGATACTTTACTGTCTGAATTATATCTTAAGATTAATTTCTACAAAACAATCATAATTATCCTGGTCTTAGATTTTTAAGCATATTTAGGTTTTTTAACCTTTTCGATGAGCGGGAACAGTGGGCATGCCTACTGAACCAGCCCACAACCAGGTCCAGTAATGACTTAGAGCATAGAAGCTAGTATAGTGTTAAGAAGCTACTACAGTGATAGTTATTTCTCTAAAAGGTCTCTCGTATGCGTCGTTACTGGGCGTTTTAATTACGCAAGTATTATCAAAATGTATCTGTGTTTACACTGTATAGGAAACTTTATTAAGAGCGGAAATTTTTGGTACTTATCAAATTATTTATTGGAAGTTATAAATATGCATGTATTTTAGCAATAAAAGTACCACGTAAACATATCTATCAAGTAATCCCAATGGTCTTTTTTTAATTAATTATTATGGCTGTGATTTGTGGGCGTAACTGGTAAAATTAAAATTGCATCATTTTTTTAAAGATAAAAAAATAAACTATTTAGTTGCGGGAAATTAATCGGGAGCGCAGATCGTTTTATCTAGTTTCAAAGCTTTTTACTTCCTTAGTCTCCCAAATATGTTTTATTTCAAATAATTGTTATCTCTTGATGTAACAAAAGCCTGGGCCTTTGAGATGCAGTTAAAATAAAATTCCTTTCTTCCCCTTGAACGAACAGATCACCATTGAAAAGAAAAGGCTTTCAAGCAGAAGCTGCATCTCTCTGAGAGATAAAGAACAAAGAGAGCTCTAATGCGCTGTTTCCGATAAAGCGCCATTTCTGTCCATCTTCTTCTGTTTTCGGACCTTCGAGTCGATCGGTGTGACAAAGGCCACGATCTCAATCACAAATTGACTATAAAAAATGTCCAATTAACCTCTGGCAGTCTCGGAGGAATTCATCGAAATAGATGGCGATCTCGACGATTCTACCACCGTGAATCTTTTCACTGTGAGGGAAGGCGAACTCGCGTGAAGTTGGAAGCAATCGAGAAGGTTTAATCCCACTCGATTGCGTTCCTTCCTGGGAACTCTGCCCACCCATACACTTTTTCCGTTTTCTTACATTTTCCCACTGCCCCCTTCCATAGACAGTTTTCCTGACTCTCGAGTCGTGCCACTTTTCCCTCTTTGGTGGAGATTCTTTTGTTCCTCGACAACTTCGTCCTCTTTCATAAGAGTTTCCTCACGTAAGATCTCAAATATCAGATGAATCACATCGCACCCTTGAAAGGATACATCGATAACAGTCTTTGATGAGATTCAAAAGATTTTTGAGCCCCTATTACTTGAAACCTCTTATCAGTTTTATACCGCTCAATTCCTCAGTTTAATAAGTACTTGTTTAGTTTGACAAAGTTAAATGCAGTCTTTAATTTTATTCACTTAACTAATTCAAGAAATGCACAGTAAAAAATTATTTCACGTAATATAACTATTAACTTTAAAGAGCAAAGATTACGTAAATATTGGTGAAGTAGATCGCCTGATAAGACTTTTACCATGTAAGAATTATTATTAGCATATTAATCTTACTGTACGGTCTTGAATTTGTTTAGAAACCACTTCCGAAAATATGTTCGTATATCACACTAAATAGTTCAATTTCCTAGTTTACAATTAACATGATAGGGTGAGTATGTTTCTCAAGTATACGTCCCTTTAAATTTAATGACTGCCACATTGAGTTTCTCGGTGTAAGTCAGTATGCACATGCCCGTTATTACCACTCTCCAAGGTAGGTTGGATGCTGACGGTTTCACCTGATATAATTTTATCATGTACAAAGTCGTAAAGGGTTAAGGTATATATTTAAGCCCTTAATAAAGACGAAACATTGCAACTACCAAATAGCATCCAGTCGCTTATTTCACTAGAGAATATACTTGGAGAAATGCTTACTAGAAATCCTCGTAATATCTCATTTATATGTACAAATTGCATAAATATATCATTCTGTCCTTCAGTAATTTGACGTCTAAATGAAAAAATTACAAATTTCAGTAACTACTAAAACAATATTGCTTCTCATTGAATTAGATGTCTTAAATGCCGAAGGAAGATAAAACATTTTTAATAGAAGTCAAGAGTAATTTTTGTAACCTTGCAATTCTTTAAAATTCACCTCATAAACGTTACTTTGAAAGTGTTGCATTTGCTTCTTTAAATAAATTTTTTAACTCAATATAGATAGAAACACATTTTTTCTTTCATTTTCACAATTATATTATTCCATGTCGACACATTGAAAATTATATGTTCTGAATTAAAACCTTTCAAAAATATTTCACTAGCATAAACACTAGCATAAATATCCATAAGAATATTCATGTTTTCAGAAGTATGTAATTTTGTACTAATGTAGTAAGATTTTACCAGGCTTTTTACCAGGTAGTAAGATTTCAACAATTCAGAGAGTAATTAACTAACGAAGAAATCTAGAACAGACGAGTATGAAACGTGGCTAGAGTTGGGTGACAAAATATATATTTTGGTAAACGCGAAAGGCACTCAGGCTTCCGTTACCACAAAATTTTATCCGTTGCCTGGGAATGGTGTATTAATTGCAAACGAATTTATCCCCGCGCCGCTCTGGGCTAAACTAAAACGTCTGAAATATTACGGGAAGGAAGCTCGTTAGAAGGTTTAGCATAGCGCGGACCTAGGATTCGCGTTGTAGTTGCTAGTGGTTTCGAAACCTGAGTTTCTACTGCTCGTTGTTTGGGGAAACGGGTCTCTCGCTCATACACTTTCTCACTTCTTCTCGCTCTTTCCTCTCATGTCTGTTTTGTAGCAGGGCTTTCAAAAACCGCGACTACAGAACCGACCTTCTAACCTTCACCAACCTGGAAAACGACGAGATAGATATTCCACGTTCCCAACGGAAACGCAAAACGGATTCGTGTGAGGACGTAAATTTGGTTTTGGTAGAAAGTTTACTTGCAGAGCGATCCACCCGGGAGATTTCGGCTTTGAAGCTGTGTTGGAATTTCGAATAACCCTTTGCACTGATAAGAGAATGCACAAGAGAGATTCTTTTTCCTATAAGTGCAGTTCTCTCAGTAAGGTAATTGAAAACATCAAGAATCTCTCTATTCATAGGATTCTGCAATAGGATGGTCAGCCAAAAATCCTGATATTTAGTGTTAATAAGCTCTAAAAGCAGAAATTTCGTTCTCATTGTTAGAAAGTTATTCTATATTTCTTTTTAGATTCTCAAAATATTCTTTAAAAATAGCTATGATTGCTTTCATGCTGAAGATCACACGTTTTATCAATGTTTTATTTTTATATACTATAACTATAGCCATAACTAATTTGCATCGAGACTAAGACTTACTTATTGTTGTTCGCAACCGTGCCATTTAACATACAAAATTTTGAGTATAATTTTTCTCGCAAGTTTTAATTTAGTTTGCAGGGGGTATTTTAGGGTCAATAAATCTTTAAATGTGGTGTACATTGGCAATTTGAACACTAAATTCAAAACAAAAGAGAAAGGATCTCGCAAAAAATATATATGGGGAAAACCTGACGCTGAAAGGACCTCGAACAAAATGTTTGATGAACTTTTGGTCAAAGTTCGGTCAAATTCGGTTTTATGATTCCTCACATGTTCTGGGAAATGACCGGGAATGGCCCGGGTAATTTATCTCGGCAATTGAACGGGAATTTCTCGGAAATACAACAGAAATCTATCGAGAGTTGAGCACGAAACTCTTGCAACGCCCAATCCGTGCACCAGATGCATAAAAGCCAGCTCCGAGGAACAGAAGTGTTTAAGACACGATATTTTCGAGTCTGGACCAAGCAGTTCCTGTCCGGGTAAATCGCTATTAATTCAGCTGTCCGAAATTGGTCAAATTAAAAATTTCAAAGGTATTTTAAGGTATTTGCATGTGGTTGCGCGGTAGACTTGGGATTTATTCACATAGTGTTCATAATTATGCCTGATTCTTAAAATTGATCGATATATGATATTTAAAAATGTTACAAATAAATTCAATAAGCTCAATTTTTTTTCGAAACAATAATGAAAAGGAAGAGACAATTCCCCCCCCCCCCCAAAAGAACTCAACATTTTTTATTTCACAGTCGAGGCGTCATCCATTAATTCGGTAAACAAATATATTTGGCACTTACGACAAGAAAATGGGTTTCTTCTAACATTTCTAATTTAAACTTCTCAAATTTTGCAGAAAACTATGAATTTTTGTATTAAATGTTATTACTGTTACGAAAAAAAACTTTTAAGATAATGACATTTTTTCATTTAAAACATCTCCTATTAATTTGTTTTCCTTCAGTTTACAGAAAAAAAAAATTTTAAATCGAATGGAAATTGAATTTTTTAAAGATTTGCGAAATGTAAAACCCGGAGAACTTATCGCACTATAAGTGTGACGGATCTCCAAATTTTGACCACGATAGCAGAAGGCTAAATATTCAGGATCGGGTTCAGCTCAAATCGCACACAAAATGCTTGACTCACGCAAGTCGAGCATTTGCCAATAATGAATTGAAAAAAGCGATTGACATGTCAAAAAAGTGAAGGTCGTTCCAAAAGTAAATTTCAACGAGGAATTCAATGGTGACCTTCATTTTGAATTTGAAGTTGACCTTCATGGCTTTTTGAAGGTCAACTTTGTTTTTTTAAAATGGAAACCCCCTTTTTTACATCTCAAATCGATAGAGCGGAAAATTCTACGTTCAGATACGTACTCAAGTCATAGGTTAACTGTAACTTTCAAGGTCAGTTAGAGGTTATTTGAAATTAATAAAGTTTTCCAAGAGTTCAGTTTAATTCCTGAAGTAAATTTCAACGAGGAATTCAATAGTGACCTTCACTTTGACCTTGAAGTTGACCTTCATGGCTTTTTGAAGGTCAACTTTGTTTTTCAATAGAAAACCCCCTTTTCTTACATCTACAATCAACAGAGTGAAAAATTCTACGTTTAGGTACGTACGTCAGGTACCTCATAGGTCAATTGTAACGGTCAAGGTCAGTCAGAGGTTATTTGAAATTAAAAAAATTTCCCAAGAGGTCGGTGTAATTCCTGAATTAAATTTCAACGAGAAATTCAATGGTGAGCTCTGTATTGATCTTGGTTACCGCGTTTTGAATATTGTAAAATCATAAGGAAATTCTCCATTAAAAGTTCCAGATGTCTGGTGAAAACGAGAGAGGGTATCTGTATTAATGATGCATGGTTGGGGAGATCGAGTTCGATCTTATGATCAAGTTCGTTTGCTTTTTAATCGCACTTTTCGTAATAAAGAAGGGTTAAATCCTGTCTTAAAATTTACAATTTAAAGAACTTTAAGGCGCTTTATGAATCATTGATCTATGAAGGACCTTCAGGGAACTGGTCGGCCAAAATCTACAGGATATGAGGAGATGCAGATGGTCATTGCCCAAGCATTTGTTGAAAAACGACACCTTAGTTTACGTCGAGCTAGTGATGAGCGTGACGTTGCTCCTACACAGTGCGAAATATATTAAAATGCCTTAATTTCCATCCTTACAAAGTTCATCTGGTACAAGAACTCAATGAAGACGATCCTGATTGTCGGGTTGAATTTTGTGAAATTATGATGGACGAAATTGATAGAGAACCTCTTTTCTGGTAAAATACAGTATTTTCAGATGAATCTACTTTCACTTTAAAAGGTGAAGTTAACAGGCAAAATTGTAGATATTGGTCCGACACAAATCCTGATTAGATGAAGGTCAACTTCAATATCAAAATGAAGTTCACCATTGAATTCCTCGTTGAAATTTACTTCAGGAATTACACTGTCCTCTTGGAAAATTTTGTTCATTTCAAATAACCTCTAACTGACCTTGGACGTTACATTTGACCTATGACTTGGGTACGTACCTAAACGCGAAATTTTTCGCTCTATCGATTGCAGATGTAAAAAAGGGGGTTTCCGTTAAAAAAAATATAGTTGAGCTTCGAAAAGCCATGAAGGTCAACTTCAAGGTCAAAATGAAGGTCGCCATTAAATTCCTCGTTGAAATTCACTTCAGTAATGACCTTCACTTTTTTGAAAAATATTTTACCTGAGGAAATATCCAACCGTCCCGGGACTTTTTAGACACCCTGTATGTGTGTGTGTGTGTGTTTTATTTATTTATGCAATCTCAATTTGTCAACTGAACTTGAGGAATAAAGAGTCTTGTATACTATTTATTCAAAAGTGGGGTTGCAAATAAAGAAACTCATTTTTTAAAATTGGGGATAGAAAAATAAAAAACCACCGACAATTTGATTCTTACTATGAAAATGAATTGAATGGCGTGTTTCAATTTTTCTAAAAATGTGGAAAAAATTACGGAAAAGTTTCCTTCAAAATGAGAAACTTTATGTAAAGCTTTATAAATTTAAAAGATCGGGAATCAGCTGGGCACTCTATTCCACGATGAATTAACTGAAATAAAAACGATTCATGTAAGATTATTTGTATTTAAGTAAAGCGGTCAAGTACATGATTTCAATCAATTTTTATCAGTCTCTTTTTTCTCAATTCTTGTTTTTCATTTTTTGCTTGTGTCACCTTTGATTTCATTCTTCATTTTTCGCTTTTCATTCCTTCATATTTCGTCAGGTGGTAAACGGTACAGGTAGCATTGATGTGACATCACCGGCCATTGCTGATGAACGAACACAGAAAGTCGTTCATCACCTGACTCCGTGGCGCACTGCATAATGTGCAAGGTAAAAAAGTTTCTTGTAATATGACGACTTTCAGAGTGGGTCTAGAATTTAAATTTGATGTCATGTATCTTTCCAGGTAGATTCTAAAAAGTTAAAATTATTTGTAAATCTATAGTTATGGTATTTTAATGCCAAAGAAAATGGTAAGTTGATAAGAATTTGTAAATTTGCAAATAGTTAATTTTCTATAAATATAATTTTTATTTCCATGTAAAAACGAAAAATGTTTTTCAGTAGAAAAAGTATAATTACAGCGAATATGCCGTATTATCAATACTCGAATTTTCAGATGTGAAATTATATTTGCAAAAGGAGTTTTCACCAGCTTCTTGACTTTGACC
The DNA here is from genome assembly GCF_010883055.1 of Belonocnema kinseyi. Taxonomy (NCBI): domain Eukaryota; kingdom Metazoa; phylum Arthropoda; class Insecta; order Hymenoptera; family Cynipidae; genus Belonocnema; species Belonocnema kinseyi. The sequence continues at coordinate 100,492,067 of NC_046664.1, forward strand.
AGCTTCAACAAATTCAAAGCTCTGGAAGGAGGTCCACTTATTATCTACTCTGAAAGCGACAGATTCACAAGCAGAAACTGTAATTTTACAACGCCATGCTTTTGTATCAGTCTGCAATAAGTAAGCTTATGAGATTGATTAGAACTTCTCATTTGAAAGTGGTATTCAACCTATAATTAGATCAGTGAAATAAAACCAATTTTTTATTGATAATTTTACGATTATAAGTGGTGATTTAATTTTTTTATTTTCACAGTACCCCGGGCATTGGGCATCGAGCTTACGATCAAGGTTTCGATTCTCCATGGTGATGTCAATTTTTACTGATATTTGTCGGTTCCTTTCCTTATCAAATATTATAGTCCGTTATAATTTAAGTCCGTATTATATATAATTTATTGAAGAGTTTTACCAGTTTAACAGGGACTCGTTGATGCCGAACCTTTTAAAAACAAGTGGTTGATCCAATAATACTCGTGGAAAACAACCTGTTCGAACACATATCCATATCCTGATTATCTTAGGCACACCGTTTTGATTAATGCGATGAGACGATTAAGTTACTCGAATGAATAATTAAATCCAGATTATCTTATATCCCCAAACTGATATAGATTGGAATTACGTAACAGGTAGTGTTTCTTCCTGAACGTTGCGCGCGTGTCTTGCTTACTAATGGCAGATTCGGCATCTGCTGCTGATACGTCGGATATTGTCGAATCGAGATTGCGCATTCACGAAGTTTCAAACGCAGCGGACCTCTGCAATTTGCCTATCGCATAGAATTTTTGTCATATTATTATAACTTCCCTGCTATCCAGTTCTTAGTTTCGAAACTATCTAGCGTCAATTATTTATATAATCTTTTTAAATTGATGACGCTCAAAACTTCTAGCAATTCAGACTTTCCTGAATCAATCAATTAAGGTGTATTCAGTAGGGATCATAAATCGCCAGCTATATTTTTGTCCGGAAAAGGTTCTTTTTCAATTTAGTATCAGGTGTGCCCCGTTAACTGCTTGAACATTCGCAAAGAATGAATAGCCATAATGCTCTTGTTTTTGTTTAAATATTTGTCAAGCAAAATGAAAATACCAGCTAGTGAGAAAGAAGGACTTAGGCTTCCGTGGAGTGGCCATTACCGGAGTATCATGAAGCAGCAGAGCGCCTAACCTACAGGTAGGTGAAACGCGTGTTCGTTCGCCAGCATAATGACGGTAATAATTGCTCGGCGCAAAAATAAATTTTCCAATAATAATTATTTTTTCCCACCCACCTGCTTCTTCCAGTTTCAACTTCCACGTGATCCGCCGTATGTAGCTAACGTACCGAACTGGCCGCGATTTATCATAACCATATTCCGCTTCGTTCTCTTAGTGATTTCCTTTTCTTTTTTTCCTTGGCTTTTCCTTTATTCTGATGCATTTTTTGAGCAAATTAAAACGGGTTATCCAAATGTGAAGCTGTTCGGAAACGAAGCGTATTTAATGGTGGGAGGTTTAGAAGTTAGAACTCATAAGGTACTATGTATTGGTTTCTGACTTCGACTATGTGGTGGCCTCGCTCTGGGTTTCTCTGGGGGTGAGGAATGGCAAATGTGATTGAAAGATTCAAAGAGAGGTGTATCGATTGTGTGGAAGAAGAAAGAAGGTGGCACGATGCTGAGCGAAAGGCGAGGTTTCCAGGTTGTACCGGATAAGGTTATGCTTTACGTATGCACGAGCAGATATAGGCTCTTCTCGAAAGTACCAAGCGGAGAAGAGGATGCTGGCACTTTGGTGCTTTCGTTCTTGGAACTTTGGATTCACTGTCCTTACAGGAAAACCAATAGAACTAGAGAACTTTTAGAGTCTACTCCAATACGTGTCGACTTCATTTTCACTTAGTCAGACCGTCGCCGAAGGGGGAAACAGACACGTTAGGAAGTAAGCCTTTCAATTTTCACGGAAAACAACCTTAAGACTTGTCCAAATTTCAACAACTTTCAAACTGTCCAATACAACTAATTCGGAAATGGGATCATTTGCTTAAAAAAATCAGATAAATTCTAATAAATATTTTGAAAATATAGTTTGTTTTTAATATGCCATTTTTTAAATTATTTTACAATCTTTCAATTTTGTTATACGCTTTAAAAAAAACTGGCCTTTTCTTTTGCTAGTTTTGGGAAATTTCGGAATTTTTTTGCCATTTTTGTAACTTAAGAGTCACAAATCTATTTTTCTTTTGCTTCTTGTAATTCAAAATAATAATTTAAATCACCATCCAAGGTTCATGAAGTATACGCCTTTGGCGAAAATAACTAACTTCTCATCCTTTTTTTCGGAACTCCATGACATTTAGCAATTATACTTATAATTTGTCAATTTAGAAATTCGATAGTTAGGAATCAAATTTTTTACAAAAATTAAAAATATGCCATTTTGGAATGTTTTTCTATCTCTCCTTAATTTTTTTTAAATGTTGGGTATTTTTTTTTTTGGAACGCCATACTTCAGTAGTTATTGAGCTACTTTACATTTTTTTCTAAAGCTTTGAAACCAATTTTCTAGTATTTGAAAACAGGGGGTTATGCAGTATATAGATTTTAGCTATAATAATACGAGTATATTGTGTACCTAGGAGGTCAAAAGACGTTTGCCTCCTTAGCGAAAATAAAATAACAAATTATCATTCTAAGATCGAATTATTATATTTTCAAATTTTTAAATAATTGTAGCTGACAGCTGTTCAAAAACAAATTGAGTACATTATGCTAATTTAAAATATCTTACTGAATATGTTCTCAACGTACGTACTTATTCACACTTTGCGGATTTCACTTTTTGAGAACAATTAAACTGTAAATAACAACACTGTGCGCATTTGTATAGTACAATTATAAGCTTATGATACTCTTAGGAATATTATTGGACTCACTGTTTTAATGTGAGCATGCGCATTCGCTTTTGTTCCTCCTGTAAAATAGACAGCTACTTTTAGAAGTAAAAAAACGCTGATAAAACACGTAAATTATGCTTACGTTACATAAAAGAATTTTTTTCGAAAAAGGAAATTGGTTCAGTAAATGTGATTTTTTTTATACTTGAAATTTTTTCGCATACATTAATGCCTCGTGAAAAACTTTCAAGAAAACAATAGATTGAAAAATTGAAAAAAATAATGCTCGGGCTCGAATTGATAGATTTTAGTTTTTCTAATTTAGTACATATATTTTTTCAAATTATGTTTATTACCATATAAATGATTGATTAGTTCTTATTTTGAAATCTTTCTAGCGTATTTTTTTTTGCTAAAATATATCGAAAATCACTCATTATTTTTCTAAGTGAGCTAGAAAGAAATAATTTTAAAATCACAAAAATGACTATTTTTCAGAATGTTTTGCCACTGAAATAGGTTGCTTATCAAAAAGAAGGAAATGACGCGTATCTTCCCAATTTACCGAAAAAATTGTTTGACAATGTTATGAGTTTTTTATTTTTTTTTTAATTGAAAGACAGAATTATCAAAAAATAGGACGGAAAAAATGCCTGTAATAAAAACCAGCCATAGGTTGCGAACCGAAAACAAAATTGATGAAAATGAATTTGCAATAGGAAATAGTATCTTTTTATTTATCCTGGCCCGCGCCGTGTAGAGAAAATTTTGTTGATTTTTCTAAAAAGTGCTCGACAAAAAATAATTATCCGCAAGAACATCATAAAATTGTGTTGTTGAGAAAAAATAAAATAAAAATTATTTTATAAATATGTTAGGAAAAATATCGAAAATAACGTGTCATAGATAAAACTGTCAACAGACGTTTTTCTAATATTTTTTTTTTAGAAATAAACATATTTAAGTGGGAAATGATTTTGTGACTTAAATATAGACTGTGTGTCTGATTTGGAATTAATTTAGCCAATACCTTCTTTCCTTTTATTGTGTGCTTAGAATGTTCATTTTTTCTTATTTATTTTAATATTTGGTTAATTTTTTATCTGACTTATTATTTCGCTTTCACATTTTCCACATATTTTTCTTATTTACAGTTTTGGTTCCTGGTATTCTTATGTATTTTTAATGTATTTCCAGCAGAAAAATGCCCTTTAATACCAACTAAATTTGTCTTAAATTTTGTGGAGTTTGAAAATCTGTTGCTTGAAAAAAGGAGTCTGTGCCTTAACTTATTATTAAATTAAATTGACTCTGTCAGGTGTTTGCAGTAAAAAATAATAATTTACCATAATTCTTCTGCAGTGAGGTCTCTCCAATATAAGGATGTATACAAGTTTAAGAAGAATCCAAATTGAATATTATTTTTTAGGGTTTTATGTTTCCTTGTCCTATTCTAACATCTAAGATTTACGACTTTCTTCATTTTCTCTGGAGAAAGACATCTTCATATTATTACAATTTCCTGTGAAGCCTAGCTTTAAGAGTGAAATGGTTGTGATTGGCAACCATAAAATCAATTTGTTTTTTGGTTTTTATTTCTTCATAAAGATAAATATTCTTAAAAGGGTCCGATTTTTCAATGTTTTAGGTTAAATAATACGACAATTATTTAAAAATCATTAGAGATTTTTGTCCAATAATACTTTTAGAGAAAGAAATATTTAGTTTCATCAAAATAACATTTTAATGCATACATTTAATTTGTTAAACGTAAGGATGTAATAATTTAAATGTAATAAAAATATATCGTTTAATGGACTTTTTGTAGTCCTCCCTGTGCACAAGGTTATACGTTCTGTCTGTTATGTACCTTAAGATGAACTTTTCTCTTTATATTAAATGTGGATACTCTCTCATTGTTTGCAAATCAAGGACATAAATTTAAGAATTTTTCGATTATAAAAGCCGCAAGTGAAATTTTTGGAATTTAAGGTCTTTTTAAAATCTTTAAAATTGAAAAAATACAATTACTTTACTTTTTATTTTGAGAAAATAACTTCTTTCTTAAGCCATTTTTTCCTCATTGATAATTCATATTAACACACACACACATTTATATTTATATTTATATATACTGGAAATTCATGATTAAAATATTAAAAATAAGAATACTAATTCGAGGTCAATAATATGTATTTTAGATATATTCATTCACTTCATTATTATATATCTATTCCTCACTTTATTGAGCTACTTTACCAGATAAAATGTAAGTCCAGTTTCTCTAAAAGAAATGCATTCCGTTATAATATAAAAATTTTCTCCCTTTCAACAATTGCTTTAAATTGAATAATTCCAAAAAAGTGTACTCTATTCTTCATTTAATCTATTACTTCTTACCTATTTATTTTCTTTTATATTCAAACATTACAGCTATAGCGCATTCTCCTTGAACTTTTCTGCAGGCAAACCTAAAAGATAAAAAGAGTTTAAATGACTGCAAGTTCATTTGTTTCTAAGAAAACTTTTAGATAGACCCAAACCGTGAAAGCAGCATTACGTATTCATTTGTGATTTCCGGCAGCATGAGAGGCAGGCGCGGACTGGCTGCAAAGGGCATGAATGCTGAAAATAAGGATTCGATTTCAGGCACTAATTGGGCACTGTTGTATTTCCCTCGAGAATAGTCGGCAGGAACCAGAAGGTACTTACCATTTTCGGAAACTTTAGTTTCCTTCTTGGAGAAGCAAGTGGATTAAAAAGAGTAGGGGTGCCTTTAAAAAAAATGAAATGGAGAAAGTGAAAAATTTCTAAGCGCTGTGCAATAAAAGGAAGCAGCAGCGTGAAGATGTTCAGAGGAACGAATGCGATGTAATAGAATCTACATGTAATAACCGATGAAAATATAGCTTTTCTTACATTCTTATAAAGGAAGTAGGAATGAAGAAGAAACGGAAGGGAATGGAAAGGAAGAACCCTTACGTGCATACGAAATTTTTCTAGAAACCATTTTCCTTCATAAACGGGTGCCGGGAAGTGGATTAACAAGAAGAGCACATTCATAATATGCCGAATGCTCTGTTATGATAAATTACATCATTTTCTTCAAGTGCTAGTAACTTTACATCTTTTCTGTTTCTTCGTGGTTATATAAGGGTACCAAAAGCCAACTTATGTTTTGTGAAACTACCTAAAATTATTATTTTGTTAACTTTTGGGGTTCAGTTTCTCCTAGTGATATAGTGATTTGTTCCGAAAAGGCAGATCCTTGATCAGGATTCGCTTCTACTTACCGATTTTAGGTACTGTGTACCATCTTTGGTTGAGGGGTTGATTCAATCTTCCTAGATAAGGGATGGGCGGTTCATGACATCAACGCACAAGTAGCCTCATAGAGAGTAAAGGGACTAAACAGAAATGCATGAATTGTGGTAAAACTGTTGGATATGATTGAAAAAGTCCCACAAAATGTACTAGAAGACGCATCGACGTGCCGTAAGATAGGCGATGAAAAGAAGAATGACACTTCTTTACACAAAGTGCTGAGATTAATAAAGTTCAACCCTTCTATGACGCGCGATTCGTGAAATATATAGAACATTTAGTATTTCATAAAGCATACTAATACACTTGAGAACGCAACATTGTCGTTTCAGAAATATTAAAGATGATCAGCTATTGATTTCTATGGAAAGCGATTTGTAGCTTTCAGGACTCTACATTCTTTTTTCATGCTGAAATGTTGTAATCTCACAATGATTTGATTTTTGTATATGAAATTATGAGCCCTTGAAATGGTTAGCGCTGGATTTGCTGTCACGAGATTCCATTCCTCGTGACTACACAATATAAAACAGTTATCCTGAAAATACAGCTATCTCATTGTCTGTCAAGTCCTCTTCAAAGTACCTGACTCAGTATTCTCAGTTGACCTCGGTAGAAACCACCCCCATCCTCTGTTGTCGCCTGCAGAAGCTGTAACGCGTTTTGTCTGTGGGAGACCGCAATTAACCATCTGGGGCTCCTCTAGAGCTTGGACGACAAGGACATTTGGTGTGAAACGTCAGGTGGAACTGTGTGGCTATCGTGCAGGAATCGAATTTCATGACATGGACTAAACTTTTGCCGGAATGTTCGAAATATGTGCGTGAAAGCATCCCCTATGAGAATAAAAAATACATGCACTACATTTATAAAAGAAAAGAGCAATATTTTTAGATTACAATATTGAAAACAGCCTTAAAATTCTCCCTCTTGAGTATACTTTTTAGATTTAGAGCCAATAAACTATAAATTGTTTGAAATAAAATTGTAGTTGCCCTATATAAAAATTTCGTTTGAGAAAAGAAAGAGGCTGAAGGCTTCATCTACCTAGGGTTGTTGGTAAAGCTACCCAGTAAAAAGGGTTGCATTAAAAAGTATTAAAAATTTTCATTCATTCAGTGGTAACGTGAGAAATATTGAATACTTCTGGATCCCGTTTTTGTCCTCCCGTCTTGAATATCCACGGCAGTTGAAGTTAGCTCTCAAATTGAATCCCTTTCTGTACCTAGTGCTGACAATATTTTGCTGAATACCACAAAGCAACCAAGAATTAGAAAATTTTAATCCCTTTTAATTTAGCAAATTTTGCTACATTTATTTACTGCTTTTTGAATAATAATCAGGCGAAAAACTTTTTAAAACATAGCGTCGGTCATTTTACGATGTCAGGATCAATGTTCACACAGAAGGTTCCGCTGAAAAATAATTTTTACAATTTTTTATCATGATTTAAAATCTTTTCAATTGATAATATTTGAACAAAGCGAACATTGGACGATGAAGAAATGTATTCTTACATACAATCCTACTAGATTTGGCAAATTTCAAATTGTTTTTAATGTATTCGAGGTTACGTCTGACAGCTCCGATTGGATTTAAAAGGGATTGAAATCTTACCATTTTCGCCGCCTAATGAGAATGAAAAAACTAAGGACAGAAACGGCATTCTTAGGGATTCAAATTTTCCAATACTTTTTAATGCAAAGCTTCTTATCGGGTACTTGATAAAACAATTTCCACACATTAAAATCTTTTTTTTGAAGTCCAACTCGTGGTTTTCGACTTTTAAGCAAGGCAAGTCAGTCGTAAGATCGAGTTTTATTATATCAGAGGAGTAAACTGGATAATAAAGGAAGGAATTCCTTCTTTATGTCGGTCCTGTTTTATGGCTAGTAGTATGACATCTTATATCGCGTACTTACAGACACCCCTTACTGATCATAAATGTGGTTGGTGACCTCTTTCACGTTCAGGTGACAGTTTTTTTTCTTACTGGTAGCAATATCAGATCTGATTTATAAGTGGATAAATAACGGGTTCTATAATGAGTGTTACTGCACGCAAGTGTAACAATAAAAAAAGTTATCTTATTTCATCTCAGTTTACTGACATAGGGTCTCAGCAATCAGTTTCTAGGTTGATTATAAGACTATTTTTGCTTTTACCATCATCCTTAGGCTTTTTCGAGAAATAGGTTTGAAGAAAAAGTGAGTCATTCATCGTAAGAGATAGCTGCGCCGTTTGTAAGATAATTGATAGTATTATTACGTCGAAGGATCGTCAAACAAAAGCACCATTGTCAGGCAATCAGGATCCGTTATATCTGTTGGTTGAAGCCCCTATCCGGATGCATAGTATCGATGTCGGTGTTGATCGAAGTGTAATAGAGATAACTCGAACTGTGGCTACTCGAGCGCAGGATGCACTTGCACGGACAGAGATTAGCAAAGGACGTTGCGTGACCTCAAAAAGGATTATACTCCACTGGAGCTTTAGTAACTAGGAACCTGGATCACGTTAACTATTGCCTATAAATTTCATCTCCAACCAACATTTTATCTCCTAGCGCAATTGTCCGGTTAAACAAAACCATATGCTGCAATAGAATTTTGCGACGGTAGTGGCCACTTTGTATCAACAATTTCATCACGCAACTTGCAACAAAGTAGCGCATCTTACAGGTACACGAAGGCAGTAAAATAGAGGAAAACGATGTGAAAAACTTTTCCTGGTACCAAAATCTACTAAGGTCAGTAGTTTCCAAACTAGACTTTTCAATTGTCAATCGTGTAATGTTAAAAATATCTTTAATAACGCACACCGTTATGGCAATCTAAGTTGGTATATTAAGTCAGTCATGTCTGAGAAGGTACCCGAGTACGAACTATGATAGCTGGCTGGGTCAACATGCGTTTATTTGCCGTAGCTTCCTCGCAAGACTTCGTGACTCACTTGTAAGCGGGGATCGTCCATACAAACTCTGGCTCAAGATATTGCTCGGAAATGCGCCACTCACCCTTCCCACCCTAACAGTTACTGATTTTTACCTTGCATATGGTCCCTAATATTTGTCTGAACCTATATGCCACCGGTGGAGAAAGCAAGAGAATACACTCTAAACAATAATTTTGCAAAGAGGATCCAAGTTTTGTACTTTCTTCCTTGTTTTAAGGGTTGGTTGCGGACAAGTGAACAGATTATTTCTTTGTAAAATTCCCGCGGAGCAGTAACTCAGACTCGCCTTCAGAGACGCGAAACTTTAGGATTTTAAACAGTTGTCAAGACCATCCTGTTGGGTTTAAGTTTGATAGACGCTTCGTATTATAATCCAAGTAGAGTAAATGAAGGGCTGTTTTCGAGAAGACAGGGTATAGAAACAAAACACGACGAGAAAGGGAAATAAAGATGAAGATGAGGAAAGAGGAAGTAAGGAGCGACTCTAATAGACGCTGCTATGAAAATGAATTACAATAACCAAAGTAAAGTTGGATGATCCACGCATTGTGCCCTCTACAATTTCTTCACTATACTTACTGGTCGAACTTCTGGATACTGAATAAGAACTTTCAAAGTGCCTACCAAGGGTACTCTTCCGCCTTTGTTTCTTAAGGCGTTAAATTAATTGTTACGTTTTTGACATCCATTCCTTCTCGGATCCCGACACTCGACATTGGATGAGATGATAAAGGAAAAGTTACCAGTGCAGACTTATATGTCTCGAGAAATATTATTTCTTAGATCTATCCATCTACTTTGCTTCCCTCTGCAAGTCGATATACTATTAAAGTCTTCTCTGTGTGAAACAATTTCTAACTTATCTTGTTTCTTGAAATTCAAGTAGAGTTTTATGCAACACAAAAAAGAAATATTTTAGGGTAGTGAGTGATCCTTGAGTAAATTATCGTTAGAAATTGGTATGAAATCATCAACTGAGAATGAGAAATGGTCGGACGAAGTCCGATGCGTTAGTCAGCGAAATCAATGCTGAATGGAGGATTAGCATTACAGAAGCTTGTATTTCATTTGCATATTATCATATTTGACTTCATTATGGAACTTAATGTTTTGGAAACTGTGGAGATGATATGAAATGGCAGATCTACATCAATTATTCCAGGTAGAGCTTTCAAACAGAACGTGAAGATTCAGTCTTAGCTAGGAGAGACTTCAGGATGCTTCGTCAGAGTTCAGTTTTAAGTTAAACATTGAAATTTTATTTCGAAAAATATGTTTCGGTATGTCCTGGATTATGCCTATAACACCTCAAAGATATTAGTTATTCACAAGACTGTTTTTGGCTACGATATTGTAAATTTGCTATTGTAATAGCGATTATCCCGATAAATAATGTAGAACAAATATTGGTTGCCGAAGGAGGAATTCATGGTTCATAGCTCGAACGGCAAAGTTCAAAACTGTGAGGCGAGGCACACCGACATCACGGCATATTGCAGAGTAATCGTTACACTGGTACTTGCCCTGCCACTGGAACTTCATCCAGAAGTTTGAACACAAGGAAAGCGCTGAGACGGCCAGCTCTTGTTCTTATGCATTCGACCCATCCGTTCTACTGTTCCAATGTTACGGTTAGCCAAGAAACTACAGAAGATACGCTACTCTTGTTAGATGCATCCACGTTTCACTGCAACAAGAAAGTCAGTTAACTTAGTCCTAGGTCAAAGATGGATTCACTGGGTTAGCTGCCACTGAAGTGAATTTGAAACATAGATAATATGAATATGTAAGTCGGTACATGATTAAAGTGAGATTATCTTAACATCGGTAAGCTGTCCAGCTATGTGGAAAGTTAAAATACAGCTTCTCAGGATAGATGTTTATTAAGACAAATTCAATTATCAATAGTTTACAAAAAGTGGAATGAATAAAGTGAATAATATTGTCGTATGCTGTAGAATGAGATGGAGAATGGTCCTTAGTGATCAGATATTTTATCACATTTGAGCAGAAACACATAACGCCTTTGTAATGTTTGGATTGCCCGAACTGATATTATCAACGGTGCTATGAAGCTGATACCTGGAAAAACGCGAAGTAACGTTACTGAGCGACGAGTTTCTTCTTTATGCTGGTAAAGGAAAGTTTGTTGTTTTGAAATCTCGTTAGCGAGATCGGCTTGGTGGAACGTGGAAAACTCTGACTACTAACTCTTCCGGTCTTTTTGGCGCTTCTTTAGTGACAGCTGGCGAAGACGTGCAAAGTTGTCAACGATAATTGGTACCTGTTGACGAAAAGTGCGGTTTGCTTTTTTTTACAGAATATATTAATAAATTGATGATTAGAAAGATGGAGAGGATATTTGGTTCGTGATTTGCATCGTAGATGCAAAACCAAGCACTCATATTCGGGATTTCTAAAACCCGTCGAGATTGAGCAAGCAAACGTACTATTCGAACACAACCCAACAGATGGCATCTCGGTAGAGTGACGTTTACATAATCTTGGCATTACTTACCTTCTCTCTAGAGGTTGCTCAAGGGGGTTGCTTCAGCTTGGTGAGATGGAAGGAGACGATTCAAGGATATTCTGGAGGTATATTGGTGGGGAAGTGACAACAAAAGCCTAGCACGGATTAGGATCCATCACTGACGCGGCTGCTCTGCAGCCTGGAAACCGGAAACTGGCACGGGAAGTACGATGAAGAACAGACTCTAACTCCAAATAGGGAGGGTGGGATGAGAAGATAATGGGAAATGGAGATATACCAAGTTCCTCTTAGTTATTAAAAAATCTTAAAGGTAATCAGATTATTACTATTTCTCTAAATCAGTATTATATTTAGACATCTATTTGAGATATTTGACGGGAGTTTGCAAGTAGAATCTTCAAGCAGATCAAATTATTTATATATTAAAGACTCTGGTTTCTGTGCACGGATAAAATTGGATATTGTACATGTTGATGCATACTTCCATAATACATTCTTTTGAATGTATTTATATTTAATATGATAATAATATGATATGGTTTGGATATGTCCAGTATACATAGGAGTTATTCCTGGAATATAGTAGGTTTATTATATATTTGTAGTCTTTACTATCTCGTCCGCGAACGTGAAGCTTTTGGGGTTAAATTATTCCATCCCTTTCACACTCCCAGTGTTGAAAAGAGAAATCTGCACACAGACAGCTGTTGGAGTATGGGTCGTCGATTGCTTGTGCGACTCGGGAGATTGACTGAGAGAAAGATAGAGATAGAAAGAGACAATCAGTTGAAGAAGGATATAGTACAGGATATAGAGGGATGGAGAGATATAGGCTGCAGATTAGAAGATAAAGAAAATAGCCAGAGGGAGGCAGGAAGAAGGAAAGAGAAAATGCCAGAGAAGGTGAGAGTGAGAAAAAGAGAGTAAGTAAGGAGAACTTCTTCCTGAAGGAAAAATAAATTCTTAAATGCTAGTTTTTTATTTCAAGCTGGGAAGAAAATTCAATCATTGTGGCAATCATGTTTTAATAAAATGGAGGTTTTTTTGTCTACATGTAAGGCACTTGAAATAAATTAGTGCAGTGATTCTCGTTGCGAACATCGTATTAGATAACATGGTTTTGCTAACACGGTTGGGCTCAGCTTGCGCGCTAAGGTGCTAACTCGAACTAAATGAGATGAATGTCGACTCGCTAATAGTAGTTACGAATTACCGCTAGAGCTGGTCAGTTTTTTTAAAGAGAGGTTCAGTTAAGCTTATCGTAAAACCTATCTCTTTTTCTCCGACTTATTCGTAATGACCATTACCAGACAGGGATTGAGTGGAGGCTACTAATTAGAACAAAGAATTAAGTTTATAAAAATGATTATATCTAGTTAGTTCTGAATTAGATGATTTCCGTTTTCACCAAGATTTTACTACCTCAAAGATTAGAGATTAAGTATTCAAGATGAAAGATCGATTAATCCGTGCTTAATTGCGTTCAGAATAGTAAGGTGGGACGATTAAAAGCATGAATCAGTTTCTCAACTGTTGCACTAGAAATGAATTAGATGATGGAAACTCGACGGCTTGTCCGACCTCCTTCGATTGTAAAGTCCTCCAGGGATGCTGAGACTATTCGCATAATCCACCTTCCTCTAGATTCTACATTTGATCTTTCTGCTAAGTTTCAGTGTTGATTTACTCGCTAAAATACCAACACAATATAGTACACGTTTCAAACAAGTTGGAAACTTAGGGTGGCCGCTGCGAATCAAAGGTCCCTTTTAGGGCTAAGGAAACTAACCGGATTAGAAAAGGGTGGACTAGGACAAAGCTCATCAAGGTAATGCAGCTGGGAATATCCTGTGACTAAACAGAATCTTGACGCGAGTAGTGCACCATGAATAGTGGAAATAGGCGGCTTTCCAGCCGATTATGAATTAATCGTTTGATCGCAACTCCTTAGAGACTCTCTAGAATTGACGTGAGTTGTCCACTAGGATGGCCCATTAGTGCTGAATAGTGACTCTGGACCAACTGCGTATCTAATAAAATCCCCATCCCATCAGATTCAATAATAATCTAATTATTTCTTGAAATCAATTATATAAATAGTATCGTAGGATTTAGATTGTTAATATGATAAGCGATAAAGCAATTTGGCACGAGAATATAAATCTGCTCTTCTTAACTTGTAGTCATTGTATTGAAAATGCAAAAAATTGGGTAAAAAAATTCAAATTATTTTCAGAATAATTAGTAACATCGTATATGGAAAAATGTATTTGGAGTGTGGGATGGGAGATAATTATGTACAGCATTTTGAATTGCTTACAGGATAATAACTTTTCATTTAACCAAAATACTGACTTTTGTGAAATATTTTCCCAAGGTTATTTTTAATCTCGAGAGCTTTGATCTGAGTGATTGCACTTCAGTAAATTTCCTGAATCCACGGCATATTGGCGTTTCCAAATATATCTTTTGTGCGTAGTATCGTCTTCAGCCGAGCACGTGGATAAATACGCACGTTTCGCGGATTGATAGACTACAGCACACTTTGGCAGACTTCGCCACTTGCTGATGCACTTTATATTAAACTCAAATAGAAAATGAATCAAAGGGGGGTCCTTGTCTCGCGAGACTGATTGTGTTGAATCCACGAAGCTGAATGTAATTGTCAGGTGAATAAATGTTGTATCACGTACCACAACAATGCTCCCGAATTAATCCAAAATCCAATTAATTTTCTTAAACGAGAAAGTACCTACTATTCCCTAAAATTTAGAACAACGGTTCATGAAAGTTCTTCTATTCTGCTACACAATAATTACTGTACACTGATATCATGTAATGAATAATGAACTTATCTCAAACAGATCTAACAGGTTCACGGTATTGTTTTTACAGGTGAGTGGCTAACAGAAATTCGTTTTGGTTCTTCTCCGTTCTGTGGGAAAGTTTTCGTTCTAGAAATACATTTTTAATTAAATGAGCGCAATCCACTTTGTTATCTCGCTTCCGCGTCACCACTGGCTTACTTTTGAGAGACAGCCCTTAATTATAACGTTTCTCACGATACGTCACGCAGATTACGTCTCGAAATCGAAGTAGTTAGGTATTCGCCTAACAAGCTAGGACCACTGAAGAAAATAAATAACAATTGACGTTCATTTAAAACTGGTGAATTGTGAGTTTCTGACGCTTTGGTTACGAAGCAAGTGAAGTTTCACTCCTGCAAGGGGGTTGATATGATCTGCCAAATGTCACTCGGCCAGACTACTCTATATTTGAATTCGGACTTGGCACGACTAGCAATTTCCACAGGAACTTTCGATATCTTTTTCTATCGGCCTGCACTGACAATTGGACCAAAATAAATGTTCTTACGAGTTTGTCGGAACTTTTCGATATCGACAGCAGCTCAGAAATGGAGATCTTTGATAACGAGCGCAATCTTCATGCCTCCAAGTGGCAGACGACTTCGTAATGATTACTTTCGAAATTAAATTTTCTCCCTTGTTTCCTTATTTATCTGTGTTGTGAAATTCGTAATTTTATGAGTATAACCAAAATAAAAAATGAAAATAAAAATCCTGTAAGACGTAAATATTTACAATATGGTCTTAGGCCGGTAAAAAGATCCTAAATATAACCCATCCTATTCAAGATTCTCCAGAGAATCTAGGAAAATACCACCTCTCGCATCCGCGGTGTCAAGTTTATGGAAGGTGAATTTGGCCAGGGCTTTAGGCGAGCGGTGGCAATATCAGAAGCGGTAACTCCCTCGCGTCGTCAGCTTGTTTGTACTAGCTGCTACACGAGAATATCCATTTCAGGACATTTAAACCAACCGTCTGCCACAAATCGAGGTGATGTACACAGCTCTTCTAAGATTACTAGATAGTTTCATTATGCTTATGAAAAGATTCGCGAGGACGCCCGGCTACTCTTTCCCTTTGTGTTCCCGACGACGCTTTCAAGAAGCGAAAAAAAGGTTAGATTGCAGCCTGCGTCCGGGTCGAGCAAAATCTAGAAGGGACTTTCTGCTTTCTGAAACGGCCCGTCTCAAATGCTTTTTATTTTAAAAGAAAATCTTCTCTTCTGAATGAGAATCGACTTTTACTTTCCTTACATTAAGAAATATTGCATGGCTTTGTGAAAAAATGTAATTCTCATGCAATAAATATTTATTATTCATCAAAGTTGTGTACTTCATTATTTGTAAGGGGGCTTTCATAAAAAACGAGGCCCAATTTGGTCACTCTTTGAACCTTTTCTCCGCCCATGTACTCGACCGTGGAATTTTCTTCGACCCCTCTCCCTTTCCTCCTTATAGGGTGGTACGTGGTTTATGGACAATTCATGTATTTTGTTAAAAGTTATTTTTTTATTGTTAAAGAATTATTCTTTCTGGTTTAAAAATCTACTATTTGGGTTACATTTATTTATTTTGTGTTGTAATATTTTTCGACTTATTGTTTTCAGTAAACATTTTCCTGTTTTCTGGCTATGCGTTTTTTTTAACACATAAGTGTAAAACCACGTGGCTCAGGCTCAAACCCTCCCCCCATGTAGACCAGCGTGGCCTTCGGCCGAA
This sequence comes from Belonocnema kinseyi, assembly GCF_010883055.1. NCBI lineage: Eukaryota > Metazoa > Arthropoda > Insecta > Hymenoptera > Cynipidae > Belonocnema > Belonocnema kinseyi. The sequence goes on from NC_046664.1 coordinate 100,508,302, forward strand.
CCCCCCCCCCCCTCCCAGATAGACCACGTGATTTATGGAATGCCCCTAAATGGATTTTCAGCTCTTCAGAAGAGGTTCATCTTCCATAATAGATAATGGGAAGTAATGGGAAGTTAAAAAAGTATTTGATTTTTATATTTTCTAAATTCTATCACATGATATTTATTTTTGTGTGAAAGGAAGTTTCGCGCTTAATTGCACTGCAGTTCTAAAGTGTAATCACTTCTTTTAGATCAGGGCTCACCAGAAGGTAGTCATTGACTGCATTGACTGCATTGACTGTCAGTGGCAGCCAAGAGACTAGGTCAAACTGGCTATAATAAATTTTGTCGTTCGACTGGTTGCTAGCCCTTCACGATCATTATAGAGTATAGATTACACTCTTCAAAATAAAGAAGAAGGGATTTTGGCGGCTGTCATCTTTCTTTATTCTTTATGAATTTTAATTTAAAACTCTCCACATTTTTCCAACTTTTTAAAGCTTTCATTTGAGGTTTTATTTGTAGACAAATTTGATTCACTTTGTAAATTAAAACAGAAATTGAAATTGGAAATTAATTATATTGTAAATTCGAGTATGAAAGTTTAGACCCCCCGGCGTGAATAACGGCGAGACGTGATTTACCGTGACCGCAACCCTTCGCTCGATTCCTGGAAAACGAAGAAAAAAATGACAGAAAAACTTGGTGGCAGCCATACACTTGTCGTGGCAGTCAGCACCTGCTTGAAGTGGCGAGCCCTGTTCTAGATGAACAGCAAATCCACATATAATCTCACACTCTGAGTTTAAACCTTAACTGCATACTCTAAAATCTTCGCTGGGTTGTTTATACATGAATACAGAAAATCCTTTGTCATCTACACGATTTATTCACAGCAAATGCTATAAAGATTTCCTAGATATTGTACCCCTTATATAGTAAACATTGAACTATACCATCTACCCTGATAACACCAAAATAGTCTTTTTTTTCTTCATATTTCTTCGACCTACTTCATTTTAAACTTCCCTGTGTTTACTCCATTATACAATGCCCGTGTATCACCATTACGAAGAATTGTTATACATTATTTCATCTAATTAATCATATCATGTGCAAATATTTTCTTTTTTGTTATTTTGGAAAGACAGAAGATGAACTCCAAAAGAATAGGTTGGCTCAAGAAAGGACAGGATGAGGCAGAGATTTACAATATTTAAGTTACTTTTTTGAAGTAAGCAAAACTTCGGTAATGGAAATGTGACGAAGTCATACACGGTAGGACTCTTTTGAGCATCAGTAAAGAAAGAACTTAGCTGACGTCATGCCGTTTCAATTTCACATTAATCGGATGGTAGTCGCCGCTCGTTCCTTGCGTTGCTTTGTCCTTAAAAATGTCATCTCAGCGTAGAGAAGCTTTTATCCGTGTTTATCGTACTTGTGTACTATGGTCGAGAACGACCTAGTTCATGTCGTCTTTTACAACTTGCGTATTTTCATCACTAATTGTAAAAAAATGCACAGAGTCAACGCGGACATTCCTTTCATTTTTCCTTCTTCTATTCGAATTTGATACCATTACTGGTTACTCTAACGATTGTTGAATTTCCGAAGAAAATCCTTTTCCTTTTATTTATTTCTACTTCTCTGAGTAAAAGAGAAACGAAAATAAGTTTTAAAATTGTTTTTAAATAAATCCCAGATGATTATTACGAGATTAATTGCAAAGCAATCAGTAACCATTGAGGTAAATTGGAGGTTCGATCGGAGGTTAAGGTTGAGAACCACGAAGGTGGTAGTTCCTTCTCGAGCGCCCTATTAATTACGAAGCAATGGTTCGCGTGATTCGAGCTATTTGCTCGTCCACCCCCGTCGTCTTACCGCACCCTTCAGAAGCACATTCTCCTTCAAACTCAGCCTTCAAACAAACCGTAAGCAACAAATCCAAAGTGAAACGAACTACCTACATACGTACTTGCCTATCCTCGAATATGTCAGAGCTCGCACGCGTAATATTTTTAAAAAGTTTTCAGCTATCCATTCCACATTCCCTTGACTCCTCGGATGAATTGAGAGTGTTAAGATAAAATCTAGCAGGAAGGTAGAAGGAACCTAGAGTTAAAAGAAGGAAAATGTGAGTTGTTGATAAATTTGAGTCCGCGTGGTTACAAACATATCACCTGAAAATCGTCTACCGGAAACCTACCAACGACATGACACTCATGAGGATAAAGGCAAACTGGGTCGCGACTGCGAAGAGTTTTAGGACCCGAAGAGCAATCCAACTTCCGACCCCTTTTTTATTTCACTATAGATCCGCAACTCCTGCGACTCTACCCATTCGAGAACTCAGTGCGACTGTTTTGACAGTTTCGCAAAAACACGATATCCTTCTGCTGCTATCCTTACGAAGCAAATACTGTGGGAAACAGAAATGTTCTTCTAGATCAAATTTTTCCAGAGAAAATATATCATTTAGTAACTCCATTTTAACTGGACTCGTGTTCATAAGAAAGATCAGTTTTCTTTTATATTATCATTTCTATCCAAAGAGATTTAAAGCTCAACTAAAATAAAATAACATTTTATTTTGAAAGTAAAAAGTTTGAATATTAATCTGCAGATTTTGAGTTCTAACTTTCGTTTCAAACTTTCTCTTTCTGAACTAAGTGTAAAAATTTAATTAAAATCAAATTTTCTCGCCATCTGCAAAATTAACTAATACTCCAAAATTTTAAATATGTGACTCTTATAGTAATTCCCATATTCTGCAGGCTTTCAAAAAGAATTTCGCTTCGCAAATACTTTCCATAACATGATTTGCTTGAGACTCGCGTCGATAATGTAAAATGATTTCGCACTGAAAGCTCGCTTGCATTTGGTTTTCAATAGCTGCCTGCGCTTGAAAGAGATTGCGGAGGCTTGTGGTCGCTTCACTTGCACCTGTTATATCAAAGAAAAAAATATCGCGATCGAGAATTGCAGAAAATCTTCACGACAAATCGTTGAGCACCGCCTGCAAGCAAGGAGAATATCTACAAAATTTATGACAACTCTCGTTTCAACATTCTCGCGTGGAATGGACATTGCCGGAATCAATGGCAAGTGCTTGAGGGCGTAATTCTCTTTCTGCTCGTTCAGTTGGTCCGCAATACGATATTTGTTTCAGTATCTTGGTAGTTCGATGAGGTTATGGATCGTCGAGTTTGATCTTTTGGTACGACGATATTTACTTGCATTATTTTTTATCTCACCACGTGTTTGTTACAGCGGTGTACCTCCGCCAGTATAAAGTACCTTTTCTAAAGAACTTATTCCCACCACAATTTATACGATGCTGGTATATCAAGGTTACACACCTTCTGCCGTTATTGCTTTATTGTGGGCTTTGTTACATCTAAACTTAAAATGATTCATAGATGTATTTCTATACCATCTCGAAAGACGGAAACACAAAATGCGTTCGGAATTCTCGATTCTACATTGGAGCAAGCTGCTCGATGCCAGGTGTTCTACAATTATTTGCTTTGGGCATGAGTTCCAAAGTTTCTAGTTTCGATTGGAAACTTGGTTCTATCCATCCTGGGTATCCTCAATAATTTGGATTCCCTGTGCTGATATGAATGCCATTAACTTATTCTATCAAAATTAAAGAGTTTAAAATTAACTATAACTTTTCTAATGAGAATACAGCAATCTGAATTGTGAAAAAATACTTGTAGAATCTTCAATTTATTCCTAAAATGATTAATAGTGAAGAACCATTAGTTGCTCCAAAGGCGATAGTATTGGCAGTGAGTTCGCGCAAACAGAAAATACGCTGTTATGGGAGAAGTTAAACTTTGGCACACAAACAGGCCACCCTTCCCCGGACAGCAACCCCTAAATCGCCGGATCATCGGTCAATGCCACATCCCTTATAACCATAAAGTGAGAGATTAAAAGAACATGGGAGATCTGACTTCTCATTAAAGCAGTTTCTTTGGTCATCTATTTTCAATTTCTTTTCTACAGAATTTCGGTCAATTGTATTTATCATTGTTTATTTTCGATGGTTTACTCCTCTTATAGCACCATATTTTGTATATGGTGCAACAATAGTTCAAGCATCATCAGAAGAAATAATAAATCATACTAGTATGATAGCAGTGATAAAGGATACATCTTCCAACAAGCAGTTTAAATAACACGTTTAAATTGCAGATGGCACGAGTTCGAATAGGTTTATCTGTCGTAGGTTATAAGGATACACGCGCCAGTGCGGTTTTCCCGCCAATTTCATTCAGCGTCTTACTCTGGATAGTAGCCAAATGGTGAATATCCAGCATTTCTCGTCTCACACCTCAGCGACCGCCAGCATCCTCAAGCTGGTGCTGTTGCTATTAGCACTGGTTCTCCTGCTATACAAGCAACGTGCTCTAATAAGGCCAGGTTGCTGCCCTATTCCACCATATTTCTCGACCAATTGTGCACGGCGCTACTGGGAATAAATGTGACAGCGAAATCCGCCAGGAGTTATTGGCCACATTAGTCATAGTGAATTCCCTCCCTCTCCCCATTCCTGGTCGACGTGGACGACATTAGTGTCAGCAAGAAAGATACTCATTCCCCCAAAACCGGAAACTAATCCCAAAGTCAGTCGTTCCCTCTTTGCCACGCTTTTTTCATGGCAAAAGCTTCAAGTGTATGGAAACATACTTGTATTTCCATAGGGTAAGTGATCGTCCGTTACAAACAGAAAACACGTGGAATGATTAATGTAATGTTCCAAAATACTTACATCACTTAATAGTGAACTATTAGATGGTGATCTAAATAAAAAGCAAGTAGAAAATTTTTTAAGAAGTAAACAAAGGAGGAATTGTTAACAAAAACTTCTGGCATACCTAGACAAAATAGAACAGTAAAAAGAACTAGTATAGCACTTGAGGTATGATTTTCAGATAATTATTTCTTCGTTCCCCTCTTTCTCTCACTGTTTTGAGAGACACTAGATAGAATCACTAGAATGAGATGTAGTCCTAATAGTAATATTGAGTGCTAGCGACTATCAACGTGAGGGCATGCGTACAGTCGGCCATAGTATTGGCCGTGGGCCAACACAGTCTGCGGCTCAATGAAAATCTTTCTAGGTTAGGTTACCCCCTTCCTTTCGCATTAAACGTAGGGTACGTTCACACCGGACTGCATGCAAGTGGAGGCTGGCCTTTAGCCAGATACTTGAGAATCGAGGGAGTAGTCACGGTCAGTATCGGTCGGCCCGAATTCAATTTTACGTTTTTGACTTCCTGCGTTTGGCAGTCGCCAAACCGAATCCTGATAACATGAGAAGTTCCGGAAGAACTCTTTGACCTGAGGACCTGTTACCGACATTCCTGCATAGGCTTTCTGAATATATGGGCCAGGAATAAAGTTAACTTGTATCTTTCATATGGAATATTTTTGTTTCGCTTATGAATTTTTTTCTAGACTACGATACTCCCAATTTTGAATGGAGACTAATTTTGATGTTTCAAACTTGAAAATAATTTAGTGCTTCTAGCTTTGAAAGCCTGAAAATATTAATGGATGCATTCAACTACCATATAATATTATTCTATCTAGAATCATATCGGTTTAATTATATTCATGTTAATTTTGGTTAATGCTTAGAACAATGGTGCAGACTAGGTAGATTAGCATCTAGTTGCATATACTGACCAAATTAGGTAATTAGTTACTGGGAAAGTTGTTTCGAGTAGAAATGTTTAACGATAAAATCAAAATATATATAATATTATGCATTTATATAATAATAAATAAGGTAAATCAATTATGAAATGATCAATCATTTACATTATATAACAAAGAAAACCCTTTTAGATCTAATGTAAGAAAACTATGTTGCAGTAATTTCGCTTAAAAACCGTGTAACGTATAATCATTCCTCCAAAGCAAATCTAAACCTAAATATCAGATGTTGCTTCAATTGTTCTTCTGGTCAGCTAGAATAATGATTGAAGATAAAAGCCTATAAAATTAATAATAATAATTTTTATCCCGATATGGGTATATACAAAATATATTTTAGTCAAGTACATAATTTTCAAAGTTAAACTAGGCTGAATACGAATTTCTGGTTAAGTCTCAAAAATATTGAGCGGTGGATCTTATATGGCATTCATAAAATTTGCGTATTGTTCAACAAATTTCACCGAAAGAATTCAGCAGAGTCTCTTATAAAATTAACCAATTTTTATTAAAAATCAGTCGATTTCCCTAGAGTTTTAAAGAATTTGCTGTAAAGTGTCGAGATTATCAAGAATTTAGTATATAATTTTACAGAATTCACCAGGGTTTGCTAGTCTACCGTAAAAATTAGCATAACTCCCTGAAATTTATTTAAATTTCCTAAAAAGCTCTTGAATTTTGTTGATATTATCTGAATAGATCTGAATGAGACATCTGTATATTGTAATTAATGATTAAAAAAATATATCCTCGCTGCAAATTATAGAATGTACGTAAATTATTATGCCTCAATTTTAAATTCTCGTCAATTGAGGAGCTCGAATTAGTACTCATCTTTCTTTGAGAAGATCGCACCTAGAATTTAACAAAAGTCATCTTAAAGATCGCAATTACTGTCAATGAGAGCGCGGAATCAGCACACCACATAATCGAAATCACGCGAACCAGAAGTTGCCTAACTCTTGTGATCTGATTAATGCGCTTGATCGCGGGGAATATAGGGTTCCTCAAATCCTTGCAGTATTGTATTTTCTCCTTCAGCAGTACAGTGCAGTATACACTCCATAGAAAAGCTCCCGCTGACGTAGTGCTTCAGTGTAACAAGTAGCCACCGAAAATCCGTCTGGGGACTCTCCTTAACCGTGGCTCAGTATCCCTTAGCCCCCTCTTTTTGTTTTCTCTTCTGCGCTCTTTCTCACTCCTCGTATCGTTCTCTCTTCTCACCCTTGTGTCCCTCTCGATCGCGACTTCTCTTATTCCACCGTCAAGCGAGCGTGGCGCAGGGAGTCAGGCAGTCAGGTAGCTCGGCTGGCATTAAGTATTCTCGTTGGGTCGGCGCGGCGCGTCGGTCGATGCTGGGGCTGGATTGCCTGTCGCGATGTAACCCCCGCGCTCGAGCGTACTACGCGCCTGCGTTCTACGGAAGGGGTAGTAAAAGCGATAGTAGGGATGCGGTGAACCTCCCCTCCTCTATATTTGCGGGGCACCCCACCAGCGCAAATCACTACCTCCCCTCGCTACGGCTCCACTGCCCGGGACTCCACGGCCGCCCCATTCCGTTCTCGGCGCCACAGCGTGTAGCATTACTCGTAACACAGAGGCAAGTCGTGCCCTACCTGTCAGTCCACACACCGCGATTGACAGTAGCGTAACCACAAAGTAGCCCGCTGGTACCATCCGCGTCGTCCGAAACGTTCGAAACCTCGCCGGACTCCTCCCCTGGTTTTATCGTTTGATTTGTGCATCAAACCGGTATCGCGTCGTGCAATCGCGAGAGTTAGCAAGTTTCTGGGATACCAATTCTTTTCGCTTGTGTGAGCTGATCTTGCAGAATTCCGCCGGGTGTTTAGGTGCGAGTGCAAGTCCAATATCTGGTGAAAAAGTCGGATATTTGGTGAAGAAATCGCGGATCTGTGATTCTTGTTTGGAGCCAACAGGTTCCTCTGATACGCGTGCCGGGAGCCAATCGCCGCGTGCGTGCTTCCAGCCAAACCGAAAACCAAGAGGATTAGCGTACTTGGTACTGAATCGGTACTAAGGGAGAAGGATTTCGTTTCTAGTCATCTCAAAGTGTACAAGACGGCAGTCACCACGTACATCACACCACTTATCACCTCTGAGAAGGTACTGGAGATCTGTATTGATGTTCTATGTTTATTTTTGTTAAAAGTTCGTTTATACTTGCATCCCTTCTGCATTAAATTCTCTCTGAAATATGACAGACGCAATGTGATCGAGATAATGCGGATCAAATATTACGTGGATGCTTTGCGGTTCGCTGCCAATGTAAAGTTGTCCCTGATCTACCTTCCAATGATCGCCAACACTATAGTTAAAGTTAAATCCAGAATTAAATATGAATTTAGAGCATAAGTTTTATTCGCACTTGAGCCTAAAAATGTTAAGTTCTTGGCCAAACGAGGTTTTGAATTTCAATTAATCCTAACGAATAATACATCATGAAAGCGATATAAAGTTTGCGTTTAATAAGAAAAAGATCAAATATATTTGTCTATTCTTTAAAGAGGTATGGCTTAATCAGTGGTAATTTCGATGTCTTTAAATTGTGACTGAATTCCGAGAAATTAATCTTTATTTCATGTATTGAACATGACGTAAGAAACTAAAGTGTTCATAATTTTCTGATTATATTCTTTAAAAAATATTAAAAAGGTATTATGTTGATCTTGTTTTGCAGAGAATATTGATCACATTCGTTTTTTAAAAAACAAATATTTGTTTGCATATTATAAAAATTGGCAAGGAATGGCGAAAAACAGGTGGGCACCTGTTATGCTAAAGTCAACATCAACTACATAGATGCAGTTTTTTAATGAGTTTTGCTCAACCTTCAGTACGCTCAGCCGGCAACATCCTCGTTGAAAGCAATGAATGAAACCAGTTTTTTTCCTTTGTAAACTCAAATAATTTCAACCATTACAAATTTAACTAGGAAATAAGGTAAACTACCCTGTATCTGTCTGAAGTAACTTTTGCAAAAATTATTACTATTCCCGAACAGTTATGTTAGGGAATAAATTGAATAAATAAAGCGTTATAAATCATATTTTATCATTCTCTTTTTCACATTTTCCGCTTATATCATGGAGAAAAAGATATCGTACAATGATATCGCAAAACCTCTGTATTGAAATAAAGTGCAATATGATAACTTAAAAGCAGGTTCCGGAGCTTTTAGGATATTATAATGCACTAACATCGCTTGACCACTACTAGAACCCTCGTATATATAATATAATGTAATAATAATATAATGTGAAATCTTGCAATGTACAATATCACGATTTTACGCTATGATAATGTGATAATTACGATATATAGCGCAGGAATTACGGTATATATTCCAGTTCATGCGATATCGTTTTCTTCGTGAAATATGTGCATTTTCTTGGCCTCGAGTTTAGCCTTAAAGATACGGCAACACAAATCTCAAATTTAGGAAAGAAGCTACTCTTATCTTTCACGAGTATGAATACATAGAAACCTGTTTTATAAACAAATTATTTTTTATTCCTTTTTGTTTTCACGCAAGGGCTGCTTTGGCACCAGTTGCATCACAGTAAATATATAGATACCAGCCATAAAGAGTTTTCATATTCAAGGTTACTAATGACCGCAGAAAACATTAAAATCTACATTTATCTCAATATTAAATAGTAGCATAAATTGTGTTCTTTCTAGTGTCTCTGTATTTATCGTACTGTTATGTAAAGAGGGAAAAATACTTCCATTGTTGAACAATTTTACTTTAATTCCCATCCGTAGTCGCAAACAATTATATTTGTGTGGTTATTATGAACAGAAAAGCTACATTTGCTTTTTGAATTAACAAACATGCATACAAGTCCTTTAAAATTTATATTTCGCTTTCAACTACTTGTCTTGTAATTGAAAAAATATATATAATTGAATTTGCGTTAAAGATATTAATACAACATATAATACTTTCACTAAATTCAGCGTTATGTATGTGTAAATCGTAAGAATCTTATCCTATGTGCGAGCAATTATTATAACATATTTTAATGTTAATTCAAAACCGTACGTACTTTTCTCAAAAAGATAATTTCGAGTTGTAAAAATAGTATCTCAAAGGGGTTGAAGATGCTCATTAGGGTCCCAGAACACCAACTGCTCCTCTTACCTTGCACTCTTTTCCATCCTACCATCTCCACTTATACAATTTTTTTCTTTTTCTCACCTTCTATACATCATTTGCTTAACTTCTCCCTCAACTTTCAATATAAATTACAAAATGCTGCTGATATAATGTAAAAACTATAAATTCATATTGAAAATATATAAAAATAACAATACGTTAAAAGGTAATTTTTAACGCGATAATTGAACATAATTTTATTTTAATTTGCTCAGATCGCCACGTCCCGCCATGGTCCACTGAACTGGGTCAGGAACGATTTTTCCTTTATCCTTCTTTTGCCTACAAAGTCTGCTCCTTCAACTCAGAGCGATCTTCGAACTCTAATGACATTATTAGTCGTATATGTAAAGAATTTTTTCACTAAAATCTATCGCTCTATATACTTTAATACTAAAATGCTATTTAATGAGTTTTACCACAAATATACCTACCATCCAAACTTGTATCTGGACTTCTCGAGAATTCCCTGCATTTTAGTTGCACGGACAGGCTGGCTCATTGAATGTGAAAATAAATGGAGCTAATCGATATTCCACATAGGCTCTGATCCGCGATTTTTCACGCACCATTTAATGACCAATTTCGTTTCAAAACCGTTATACTTGCATACCGTTCTGCAACAAGCATTGCAATACGCAATTTCCGTGTTTTTATTTGAATGACGAGTCATTTCGATTACACATTCTTCTGAAACGCTCAAAAAATATTTTATTTGCCCATCATTAAAATGAACGAAATTTATAGAAATGTGATCAACATTCAAACATTTACTGAAATATCAGAGTGGTAGAGAAAGATTGACGTAAAAAAAGCAACATTGAACCAACTTTTATTCATATCGATATCTACTTTATGTCTCCTTTTATTTTGCATCTACTTTTATTCTACATATGTTTGACACAGTATATCAGACTTTACTGTGTTTAAGCACGGCTCATTTTCAGCTGAAATTTGAAGATAAATATAGAGTACTGAGAATTACTCCATAGAATAGATTTTTTAAATTCAATGTAATGAACGGTAATACTTGTTCAAAAAGGTGAGAGAAAGAAAACTACAGAATAAAAGATGTTTAAGAGTTCGTAGCAAAAATTAGGATTCGCATTTCAGATTTTGTCTGCTTACATGGAAACGCTTTTAAATCCGCATAGCGGATTGGTTGTAGTCTCGGACTTACACCAAAATCGCCGAGAGTCGATAAATTCAGACACATCTCCCTGACAAACGGCCGAAACGCAGAAGTAGGTTTAACTCCTCTGCATCCGTTGGAATCCTGCACCCTTCAACCCATGCTATAGTTCCTAAACTCGCCCTTCTCAAACCGAAGCTACCCACTCCACCAAAACAACCCCAACAAACCTCGCCACCCTTCGAGACACAGAGACATCAGTCTTGAGTTCGGACGCTTTTTGAACACTTCTTTTATCTTTCGGAAAGTCTTTCTGTCACGGCGATCTGATTTTTGGAAGGTTTCTTACAAAGGTTTCATGCTTTGAAACGTATGTTTGAATTGACAAGTTCTCTCGTCGTTGACTGCAGATGTAAACTTGTATCAATTATTAATTTTTGTTTCGCTTAAGATTTCATTTTTTTTGTCACGCAAAAAAATGTGATCAAGTCAATGTGAATTATTTTACACCGTTTTTTAATCTTTTATTTTATTGCAAGCCAAGCTTATAGGCGTATTTTTGAATCACTCGTTTTTTCACTTATGTAATTTTTCGCCCTTAAGTGTTTCAAATTTCTTATTTTGTTCATTTTCTTCTTTCCATTATATTTTTTATTAACAAAATGATATAAAAAAAGGCAATATGATTGAAATAAACACAAAAAAGCATGAAAAAAGCGAATCAAAGGAAAAAATTCATATAAATTTAGAGATTACATCAATTCTACTCAGGACCGATGCTTGCAAGAAAAAACTTTACATTAAAAAAAAAAGAAAATACCGGCTAATCAAACCTACAAAATGGCTTCATTATTGAGTTTAAAACAATATTTTTTAACTTTTCAGAACAAAAAGTTTGATGTCAGAATCGACATGATACGTGTAAAAAATGTATATGCTAATTATCTTTACATTTTTCAAAGAATCCGAACAAAACGACATAGATCATGTAAGCTATAATTCAATTTTCTGTAATTTTATATTTTACAAAATATAATTTTTTCAATTTTAAAATTGCAAAATGTTCAAATTGTCATGCAATTTCTAAAGCAAAATCTACTTTGGACAAAGTTAAAAAGCATTATTTAAAAACTGTTAACATCAGCTATTTTTTGATATTTAAATCGGCCGCCATATTGTGAATTTTTTAAATTTCGAATATTGGTTTTTAAAGATATTCAAAGCATCGCAAATAGATATTGGTCTTGGGTGAAAGATTAATTTAAATTTATACTGAAGAAGTTATGCAGCTTTCCGTTTTTGCGCAATTCATCCCATATAAACCATATTTCGAAAAGGGTCCGATTTGGTTTTCGAAGCACTTTATTATTTTGGTCATTCGAGCAAATTACCGGAGTCAAAGCAAACGAATCACAAAGAAAAATATTTAGCATGCAATTAAAGACAACCCTACTACACATTCACGGCACCTGTTGAAGATTCTCTTTAATGTTTGATATATTTACGCCCACTTGACCAGAACAATAGCGACACTTTGCGTTAACTACCGGAAAGTACATGCGTGACATTTATTTAGGGGCAGCATCGGGTGGCAATTATTGCAAACACTGTTATCCGAAAACGATTAAGGCTGCGGCAGCGGAGCATGATTTTATCACACTCACCGTATAATAGTCGATATTTCAAATTTATTAAAACACACAATCTATCCAGTCTTTCGTGTACATACAATCGCGGATTTTGAATTTTTCATTACACTGTTCTCGACGCATGGGTTGTTTATTTGCATCAGCCGTAAATTTTGGGTTTAAAGCACAGACTATGGGTGGCTATCGCCCTCATTAATTAACCCATGCTGGGCTTCCGGATAAATATTACAACACTGCGATACCTTGAAAGGATATAAATTAATAATCCCGACGATGACACGCTCCTTTTCGTATGAGGGAAATAATTGCACGAATAAGTGAAAAAATTGTCAAAGTGGTATTAGTTGTTTTTAGAAGTAATTTTAAAAGTGGTAAATGATGAATAAGAGCCTGAAAATATGAAATTATAAGTAAATAAATTGGAAATGGAAATATAAATGGCGTATATTCCCTAAACGAATGGTAAATTCAAAGTAAGAGTCATTAAGTAATCCCTCATTATAGTGCATGCGGTATATCCAAGACCAAAATTAAAACCTAACACCTATTTAATAATCGAAATACACATACGTATATTTCATGGAATACTGTTTATGCAGGTATGAATTTAAACCAAATTTCAAGTTTGTTATCTTTCGCTGAATTTTCTATTCACGAAGGAATAATAAGGAGACCCAACTGCCAGTGGGAAGCCTTTCGAGACTGGCAATAGAAACATTACCGTAAGTTGTAGCCAAATTGCAGGAAGATCTTAAATTTTCGTGCGCAGATGCGTATTTGTCCTCTTCCCACACATGGAAAAGTTTCGAGCGAGAGAGCTTGTCAAATTGACGCTATCTTAGGCAACTAGATCGATTATATTTTTAATTATACAGTTTTTTTTAGGATAAAAAATGTTTGGAAATGTTACAAAAACAGTATTCTTCATTCAAACGTACGATTTCAAAAATAATAATGTTCTACAGTTTCAAGATTTCATGAGCAAACAATTTCATTATAGTCTTCATACTTACCACTTTTATAATGCACTCTTTTAATTTTACAAGTTTTAACGTTGAAGTCCTTCACCTAACCAGATCAATAGACACTTTCATAATTTAAATAATTATAATTTAAAATTGAAAAAAAATTTTCCACCTGTATCAAAACAAACGAACATAACCTCTCTAACTTACGTCAATTTGACAAACTTTCTGACTCGCATACTTTTCAATGTATAGGAAGAGGACAACTGCGCACCTGCACACCAAAATTAAGATCTGCCTGCAATGTGCCTACTACTTACGGTAATGTTTCTATCGCCAAGTGGCGAAACGGAGTTAGATCATAGCACGTCAATCATCTCCTGAAGGCGAGCCATATTCCTATACGAAATAGCTAATTATCTATCACATATTATCATTTGTAATTAAAAAAAAATCATAATTCAATACAATTTTATGAATGGTAATTAAATTATTCACTGTCGACATTTCTCTTTCTTTGAAATTGGAAGTTTGATCAGGATTTTTTGTATTTCCTAGTGAAACTGAAAACATTTTTATTTTTTACTTATGAATTTTACGATTAATCAAAAGTTTTGAATATCACTTTACATAAGAGCTCCATATGATATACTCCTAAAATATGAAGAATGTCCTCAGAAAGTCTTTTGAGAGTACACCGTGTCCGCAAATAATCAATTCGCCTCTATGAGAATACTAACGGCTGCTTATCATCTTGAATAGCCTGCACAATGTTTCTCGCACACTCATGCCCCCTACCTATGTCACCAAGCAAACACCTGAACATGCAAACAGAGGGTGTATATTACGGTCATTCTAGCTCTGCTACCTTACTATACGTGTACTTGGCAATTTAATATTCAAAATTTTCTCTCTAACCGTTTCTCACCATATTCTGCTCATAAATTTAAAGTGCTGTCTGGTATTCTGGAATTTTGCATCTGAGACTAATCTTATGAAAATTTCCGTACCTTTACCTAATTTAGCCCCCCTGAGTTATTGGGAAATACACTGATGCCTTTTTCACACGCGCACATCTCTTTCACAACCTACAACCACCTTTGCAAACACGCTGACACATTTTCATCTTCCCTGAGTCAATATAATGTCAAAGATGTTAAACATTTTTCATTTCTTTCTTCTGTGTTTCAAAGTGCAAAATAAGAGGAAAATAACGGTTAATATAAATAGTAATAATAATGCGATGTAATACTAGTTAGTTAAACATGTTGAAAAATTATATTATTAGATTATTAGATTATTATTATTATTATTATTATTATTATTATTAAATTATTATTATTAGATAATTGAGTACAAGCTGTCAAATATTAATTCCACTCGTTTACTGGAAAACTTCGGATTCCCATCTGAATAATGTCCTTCAGACTATTTTACTCCGTTTTCAGTTAAAAAAACCTTTT
>NC_046664.1:100523459-100524122 GCF_010883055.1 Belonocnema kinseyi
CCCCCCCCCCCCCCCACTAATATTTAGAAGACACCGTACAATCAAAAAGTTTACCAATTAAATAATTGCTAATTAAAAACTTCATACGATCAATTTTTCAATAATAAATCAATATTATTTTGAATTTTTCCACCCTCTGTGCAGAAATATTACTACTACCCCGATCTGGCAGCCCTGCTCGAGTAAAAATGCTTCGACTTAAGTTCTACTTAGTTATGTCTGAAGTTCGTCTCCAAAACATCTATGTCTAGTTGCGTCTCAAAACTGAGTCGAGACAAAGGCCTTCGTCTTACTTTTATGACCACGGCAGATAAGACGGCGTTTCCTTGTTTTAAGTCGAGCTTTATCTTGGCTACGACGACGTTTACTTGTCTCAAGGCGAGCCTTGTCTTGACTAAGATGGTCTAATCTTTTTCGGCTTATAAATGATATTAAAATTGATGTATGAAAAAATTTTAATTATCAAATAATTTTTTTTTTAATTTAAAAATTTTTTTATTTAATTTAATTTAAAAAATTTATAATTTGTGGGTTTGAACGAGTAAAAATTGTAAAATTGTAGTAGGATCTCCTAAGCCGTTAGGCATACATACAAACAAGCAACATTTTCGGTATCATCGTCAAACATGTATAATACAAATGAAAATACCTAAATAAGTTGAT
>NC_046664.1:100524222-100529331 GCF_010883055.1 Belonocnema kinseyi
TGTATTATATTGTATAAAAATATACAAAATTTTTTAATCATTAACAAAGATTAGCTTTTATGACAGTCAGAATGTTCCCTTTTGTTAGGACAGGTATACACTCGAAGTTGAAAGCCGCTCGTGTTCGAGTCATACAAATTCTATCCAAGCGATAAATTTATGTATTCAAGACATATAATCTTTTCTCCAAGACATAAATTGAAGTCTGGCTCCGACTCAAAATTGAGACATGCTCAAATCAAACTTTTCGACTTAAGCATGTCTTGATTGAGGGCAATTCAAGTCAAACTCAAGTCGAAGCATTTTTACTCGGGTACATACGGCATTAAGCGCATTCCCCGATTGGGGGCGGATCTGGCATCCCGTTTAACGACCGGAGCGTAATCTGGAATTTAACTGGCGGCCTGATTACCGATAGGGCCCCAATTGTGGCGTGCATTTCATTTACTATACTTGCGAAGTTGAGAAATTCTGGTATAATGAAAATGGTAGCGCGGACTTCTTGACCTGAAATCTGATACATTCTGATAATGTAAAAATCATCCAGTCAAATTAAATGTCATTTGATATATATATAATGTTATAATTTATGTTATCTTAGAAATTTCTACGACTCAAGTTTAAAAGTTTAACAGTTTTGTGTTTTAAAGTTTTCAATCTAAACGGTTTTAGATTTAAGTGTAATTATTTTTTGAGATTTTCTGGTTTACAATTTTAAAGTGAAGATTATTGAAGGCCTATGATTTGACATTTTCTTATTTTAAATGTACCATTTTGAAAAAATTAAACCTAATCTATTGGGTGAATTGTAAATGTTTTTGGTTTGCATTTTCTAAATTCAGACGTGTTCTACTTTGTCTCATTTGGTCTACAGTTGGTTTTCGATTAATTCACGTAAACAAATTTTATCTATAAACGCTAAATTTTTTTTAGTGCCTGGAAAAAAATTTGGTATGAACCGGGAAAAAATTCGAAAATATTCGGGAATTTTTTTCTAGTGCTTAAGCAAATCCAATAAATATGTAATTGTGAGCGAAAGTCAAATGATGATAATGTTTTGTGAATTTAATAAATGAAAGGAAGGAATTTCAAAGGGCAGAAAGGTATTGACAATTTTAAAGTCTACCAATATTTTTGATACAGGAATAAAAAGCAGCCAGCGCTACTTTGAGATAATTGAGATCAAAGGAAGTGTAAAAATAAAAGTCTGAGCGGCATATACTCGTATCTGCGCTTAGAGCTGATGCTTTCATCTTTCAATTAAAAGCAGTCACGAGCGTACGTCGTCATTCGATCGACACCGACCCGTTAGTCAAAAAATTTGAAAGGGAGATCATCATTATAAATATTTCAACAAGATTACCTCCTAAAGAGGTAGCTAGAATTTTGTATTATAAAATGTGTTGAAAATGAGGCACTCTAAAGTTTCTATAAAATATTTTCAAACGCTATTCCTAAATTTAGGAGCTCTATAACCTCATAAACAAAATTTTCAAGCTGAATGGCTTAGCAGAAACGTAACTGGCTCATCCTAAAAATAAAGAAGAAATAAACTTTGAGTTTTTAATTGCCGTACATGCGCTTTAAAATCGTCGTATTCGTGGCAAGATTTTCGTGAACATTTACGGCGCCTTCCATCAAACAATAATGACTTTGTAAAACAAGTGTTGGTAATTTTTCATATTTAAGAGATTAAACATGGAAAAGAAAATAGTAATTTTTCAATTTGTGGGACAGTATCGTTGACATAATAGCCGAAATTCGGAATTTTTCAGAGCATGGAGGGTGAAAGGATGGTAGATTTCGTGGTAATCCTGTAAAGTCGCAACTTAAACAGTTCAAGTCATGGTAGTGGGTGAACACGGGGTGGGCATGGGTACTCAGAGAATGTAACAGCCTGCGGATTCGGGACGGAACAGGAGGCGGATCAATGGATCAAGAACTTTTGGAAATTCAATAAAAGTTTTGCTGGAAAATCATTCCCTTTCAACATTTGCTTCACTTCTTTCGCATTTAATTGCGCCCAATTATAATTTTGATTTATTATTCAAATATAATTTTTCTAACCGATACTTATTTTTACATAAAATTTATTCGATCGAAAAAATTTCTGCAATAATATATCGAATTAAAGTGTTTTGAGTCCATAATTTGAGTGGCGATTCTGCTTTTTCCTTCGCAAGGCTATTATAGTAAATTTGATTCTTCCACTTCATTTGCTATATCCGAATGGCAGCCAGAAATGGATGGTGCACTTATATTTAAGTCAATGCAAATTACACACGTGTAATTCTATCCCCAGCAAATCTACTTCACTTCCTTTTGGGTGACCTTATCTGATTGAATATTGTATCTTAAAGCATTATAGGTGCCAAAACATATAAAAAAAAATTATTCGCCCGAGATTGTGCCAAACGTCCTCGCCAAAGTCTCCCGCAAGGAGCTACTGTGCTATTCTCTGCCAAATCATTCCTCGACTTACAATTTCTATTTAGCTCCGAAAAGTTAGAATGAATAAAATATTCGAAATAATAAAACAACGATGCAAAGCAATGTATTCACTATAAGCAATGTATAATTCACTATTAGGTTTTTTCCTGGTATTCATTGCATGCACAATTTGTTTTCTCATAGGGAAACGCTTTAATTTTTTAGAGTTAATATACATTTAAAATTTTTATTTAATCAATGAACTCAATTGAATAATTCCAATCGGTTAAATTTGTTATGTATTTTTCTTGCACAAAAGTTTTCTCACATAACTATGTATACATTTCCACTACAGTTTATCATATGAGGCTTCTTTAATCTTAAGTGAGTCAGTTGATTAATTTATTTCATATGAATAAACTTGGCAATTTCAATAATGCTATAATTAAAATACTTAAAAAATATCCGTCTTGAAGATTGATAAATTTGATAATTATCATATTGCTGTATTTAAAAAATTTTAAAGTTTTTTCTTTTACAAACGGGGCAAAATTAAACAAATCTATTTTTATACTCAGTTACATGCAGAAAGCTCATTAGCCAGTTTCTTCAAATTACCCTGTCAAAAGGAACCAAATTGGTAGTTTATATATTCCTATATTCCTAATATTTATAAAATTAATAAAAAGTTCTAGAAAACGAGATTTTTTTGTACGGAGATAGCCATAAACATTCTATCGAATGATGTCATCCAAGTACCAACCCATGTTTGAAAAAATAGGCTTTGGATAACCTATTATTACTTTTAATATATTTATCTTATAAGTTATATTAATCCATTAAATCAATTACTCTCAATATTCTTTTATAAAAAGTATGTATTTTAGTAAAATTAGAAAGTCTAGAGAATATGTTTTTTTTAATACACAGTAATACAAGATGATGAATTTTAAATGTAGATGAATTTCATTTCTATATTATTTTAAGTAAGTCATTTAATTTCAAACAGAAATTGAACTTAAGTGCAGTGTCTCCTATCTGATATACGAGTAATATGAAGATTAACTGACAGATATGTTGAGTTTAGGATTTTTTTCATTCGCGCGCTCTGAAATTCAATTTGTGCTGGCAGAAAGGCGTACGCGAAATGCGATGCGCAAACACTCAGACAGATTTCGGCGATTTTAGAAGAGGTGCCAAGAGAGCAGCTGAGTGTAGCCAAAATGGTGTCGATAGCGCTGGCTAGATAATATCGATCAACATTGAGCTCATGGTATAATGTACCAGAAGTTCGTAAAACAAGTTTTTTCAGTGGGGTAAAAACCGCCCGAAAGAATATTTAAAACCACCCCTAGTGTACGAAAATCAGAAAACTGTCGAAATGAACGCCTTTATACAGTTTTTTTCGAGTTAAAAATACTTTTAATTTACCTTGTTACAGAACCAGTTTTTTCAGCGGGGTAAGAGTCACCGGAAAGAATATTTAAAACCACCCCTAGTGTATCAAAATCAGAAAATCGTCGAAATAACAGCCTTTATACAGTTTTTTTTCTACTTAAAAATACTTTTAATTTACCTTGTTATAGAACAAGTTTTTTCAGGGGGGTAAGAGCCGCCGAAAAGAATATTTAAAACCACCCCTAGTGTATCAAAATCAGAAAATCGTCGAAATGACAGCCTTTATACAGTTTTTTTTTAGTTAAAAATACTTTTAATATACCTTATTATAGAACCAGTTTTTTCAGCGGGGTAAGAGCCACCGCAAAGAATATTTAAAACCACTCCTAGTGCATCAAAATCAGAAAATCGTCCAAATGAATGCCATGAATGAATACTTTTAATTTACGTTGTTATATAACAAGTTTTTTCAGGGGGGGGGGGTAAGAGCCGCTGGAAAGAATATTTAAAATCACCCATAGTGTATCAAAATCAGAAAATCGTCAAAATGAATGCCTTTATACAGTTTTTTCGAGTTAAAAATACTTTTAATTTACCTTGTTATAGAACAAGTTTTTTCAGCGGGGTAAGAGCCACCGGAAAGAATATTTAAAACCACCCCTAGTGCATCAAAATTAGAACTGTATAAAGGCGTTCATTTCGACAAAGTAAATTATCACTATCTTTTATTGGATAAAAAAGTGTATAAAGGCTTAGCTGAACTAATTCCGCTAGGCTAATTTCTGAAAAAAAAATTGTTTTTCATTTCGTTCGTTTTAACGTTTAGGACTTCAGGTACCTCATGGTATAGTCGTTTCGTCAACGTTTCCTAGTTTGATATATGTACTCAGATCTATAACGGATTTTCATTATGAATATAATAATCGTACATTTGTGATGAAAAAGATATAAAAAAGGATTGAAGTTTTACGTTTTGTACCTGGTAGCTTTAAATGGATGTATGTGTCTTGTTTAGTGTCATTAAGTTCTTTTTTCCTTCTACTAATCTTATTGACTTAGAGGATAAAAGAACTTCATTAATTAGACATAGATGAACAATTTATTTAATGCACACATTTAACAAAAAATATGTATTTCCTAAAAGTATTCAATTTTTTATTTTATATTAATTTTATGTTCCTAATACAGTCTGTCAAGTTAAAGCGTGGGTGGCTTTACTCGCAATCGGTAAGGTGTATCGACATGATTTTGGTGTCAAAATATTAAGAAGAGCTCCCTCTT
>NC_046664.1:100529431-100541822 GCF_010883055.1 Belonocnema kinseyi
TGAAAGAGGGAGCTCTTCTTAATATTTTGACACCAAAATCATGTGGATACACCTTACCGACTGCGAGTAAAGCCACCCACGCTTTAACTTGACAGACTGTAACTGAACGATAGCGCATAAAGTTGATCTATTCCAACAATCAACTGACCTATATTATCATATAAGTTTCATTTCACACGCATGCGTTGACGGAAAGTCAACAATCTTTCTGTCTTAAATTAACCTATAAAGTACTTTTTACGTACATAAAGCATTTGACTTTCGACCAAGCGCGTTACTCTGAAAAGTGTACTTCTGAGCCAATTTTGAAAAAAATATAGAATCGGAAGCAAAATGCTATTTCTCGTCAGATCCGACTTATACCTTCATCGAATTAAAACATCATCAAGCATCATCAGAAAAATGTAAGAAACTTGATGTTGTGAATCTAAATTTGGTATAAGCATTTAACTTTGTAAAGAGAGCAGATGGTTTTCTAGGGGTCAGTGCTAAAAAGGGGAGTCAGTTACGAGTTACCGGTTCTTTCACGTGAATGTCCATGTTTATGGTAGAGAATGTTTAAAAACTCGATCGATGAGAAAAAGCTCAATGATGAGTCGGTGGAAAGAAACCCATGTGAAGTCAAAAGGATCACGTTCCAAAAATGATTTCGTGGATGAAGAACAGGAAATAATGTAAGGTCTCTTGAAAGTCATAAGAAAAATCTAGACACATGGGCGCTTTAAAGGCCACTTAAATTAAAAGCTACTTTTATAAAATTCACGTTAAAAATAAATGTGCATGATTTTATTTTGTTACGAAACCTCTACAAAACTTTACTGTAAAAATATTTGTAGCCCCAATTTACTAATCGAAATTAGACATTAAAGTAGGTATTTTGTTTTGTATACAGATTTTGATTCCGCTTTAAAATCCAAAACTAATATTCGCTTCCAAATATTATAGGCTATAAAAAATGTACTGCTGAGGACAAATTCATGTTTGATTTTAATGATCGGTATACTTTTAAAAATATTCTTTGACTCAGAATAAAAATAATAGTATCAGGGAACCGCATCATAGGCCTGCAATCTCCAGTTTTATACACGTGCCTGGATTATCAGGAATAAGAGTGAGTTGAGGATGAAAATAGGTACCAACGAAGTATATATGTGAAGATGGTTTTACGAATAGGGAAACTTGATCTAGATATATGTTTTTCTTTTGTTTGCTTTTTTTTTGGTTTTCGAAGAATCAAACTTTTGAGAATGGTAAAAGAACCGAACGCTACAGAATGACAGAGGGTCCATTGCTTAGTTTGTATGGCTGTGTGTGTTGGTCAGGACTGGCCAGCGCGATAGGGGCCCCGAGCTTTGGACCAACGTAGAACGTCTTAGTGCCTAGTTACTGATAACCCCAGTATCCCCCTTTCATGGCAACCGCGGGCTTTCTAGGTCCTTTTCGCTATTTATGAGCGGCAACTTAATTTGTAAAATGTCGGAAGTCATGAGAAATTGGTGCGGGTCAACTCCATTCGCTCCTGGTAGAAGGAAGATAGGAGGCTTTTCTCTATTTTTTCTACTCTATAGCCCTCTTTTTTTCCAAAAAAGACCCTGTAAATATAGTCGCATTTAAGGTCACAAGATTCTAGTAATTTTAAGCTCAATTATTTAGTTATTAACACATATTGTTTTTATTGATTTATAAATTTATTTATTTATTTAAAACTTTTCGAGGAAAAGTATTCGAATTTTAGCAAATACTTTCGTAAGAAAAATAGAGATAGAATCTTTTTCCAGTTATCATCCATCTTCCCAGTTGAACATAGATACATCTCTGTCAATATTCAACTATCTCTGAATACATTTTGGCAACGTTATTCAGTGATGCAAAGAAGGTGTATCCGAATTCCCCCCTGACAAACCTAATCTTTTGGTGCTTCTCAGTTGTTTTCTTTCTCAAGGGAGAATTAAGGGCCGCGAGAAGGAAGGAAAGGGTATTTTGTGAGTCCTTACAAGACGAATAACCACGTCAGTTTTGGCAGAAAAAAGTAAAATTCAGCGACATAATTTTGCATCGTAGTAGATAGAAATCGGAGGGTGGTTGTAAAAAATGCGGGTAGTCAACGTTAGGCGGAATGGGGACAAAGGCTGCTAAAGGGGCGAAGAGCGCGTATCCAGGACGAAACTCGTAACCTGGTAGATGATAACCGTTTTACTCCTTCCCTTTTTTCCTTTTACTCCATTTCCCCGAGTCACCAGGAACCTCCGACTAGCTTTTCCGACCCTCGCTCCGTCCTTCGAGCCATCCCTCGGACCCTTTTGCGGTCGCCAAAGGGATTAATTGCAAGAGGCATCAGTTTTACGGCTCCGACTGATGAAGCCACTGTTGCTTTACTTGCTTTTGATACCAGCTCTTTTACCTGTGACTAATTTCCTATTCGACCTCTGGGTACACTGAACTAGAATGGACTCGTTATTCCAGATGCCAACCTGTCAGTCTTTTGAAATTTGTGGATGAAATTCATTTCAGAGTAATTTAAAACATTTTCGCAAGTCAGAATATTTGAAGATAATAATAATTTATCATTATATTCATCCAAATTAGAATTGTAATCACTCTAGTGGTAAATTTTTAAAATCTAACTTAGAATTGAAGTAGTCTTATATTGTTCTTTCATTCTCAATTATAGCAATCACTCTTCTTGTGAGAGTTTTAATTTGTTCTACTTCTTGCAAGGTATGCAAGATGAGAAATGTGGTTGGAAACGTACAGGTATTTAAAAAGCTCCTTATCTTGAGAAACTTGAAGCGCAGAGGTTATCAGTTGACAAGAAACCAGTACTGAATTAATTGTTACTCGGCCAACCGCAATTTGTGCTTCACTAAGAAAACAAACTGACGTTATATGGTGACAAATCGAAACCTTGAGATATTAACAAAGCTTTGTGGTACTTTCTCAATCTTGAAAGACCGTTATAATCAAAAGCCAATTACAGTATACATATTTACACTTTCCCTCCTAAGATTTTTTTCTAGTTCTTTTAAAAATTCCTCGTTTAGATTAGAAATTAGGGTTCGAATAATGTTTTTTGATTGATGTTTAATGAAAACACAACTTTTTCTGAAACTACTGTAGTGCATTCAGAAGCAATGAAAGTAGTGAATTCTATTCAAAACGTTAGTCGCGTGAATTAGACAGTGTTAAGTGGCAAGCCATGTTCGACCAGCGTTTAAAAATCCAGAAAGCTCCTATACAAAATAAATGCGACCTGCTTTCATCATGATAGAATCTCTGTGTTCACTTTATCCCTAATTTTATTTTTGTATTTTCCTGAATATAATCAAATGTCTATAGATGTTCATTTTTGGTTAGCTTTAAGCATGGATAAATGAGAATCTCTCTCAATAAGGGGGAAAAAAATGAATATATTGAATTATGAAAGGATATTAAAAGTGATCGATTGTGCTTCTTATAAAGTCTATTTGAAAGGATATTTTAATTTTCATAAGAAATATAAATAATTTCAAAGTATATTTCTGACTAAGAAATTGTTCTAATAGATCCATACAAAGGTTGAAAGAATGAAGAATTGAATTCTTGGCGCCTTATCAATGAAGCCCTATTTGAGGATTTTTTCCACTCGTTCAGCTTAGCAATGAAAGCAAAGTCCGAGGATAGGTTGTTGTAGAATGGTCGGGTGCGAAAAAGAAGGTAGAAAAATAAGTCGCGAGGGTCGGTCGTTAGCGGAGATAAGAGAGGATAGCAATGGAATGGTAATGGAACTCCGAGAGTTCCACTTATTATGCCGTAGTATTATGTAAATAACGGAAGACCATTACAATTTTACAACTTACTAGCAGTGGCTATGTAGTTTCAACCTCTGGGCATAGAAGCTAGTGTTCTCACTACTCTATTTAATTCTTGTTCGCAACCTTCTATCTGTCAAGGATAAACTATTTCAATTTGTCAAATTTATACCCATTTCTGCACCACGTTTTCAAATACTTACTGCGTTATTTTATTCTAATGCGACAGATTTTTTTCAAGGAGAAAAAAGCAGTTACTTTAAATTCTATGTTTTAATTGCAATACTACCTTCATAATATTTAAATTTCATAGAATGTAAATCTAATCAATACTTTTGTTATTCTCACAAGGGTCGAAAGTTCGGGATATTTAATAGAAAATTTACCTCAAAGGTATTTCTCACAACATTAAATTACGTAGGTTCTAGCATAATGAAATTCGTCCCAGACTTGCTGTCGTTTCCTCAGGAGCCTAACCTGGAACTCCAATTCCTTTAGAAAAAGAGATGAATTCCTGGCCTGTATTCATGGAATCGCAGAAGGAATCCATCCGAGTAAGTAAACCCCTTGGCTGCATGTCTGGAAAATCCCTTGGCGAAACAGTACTCCATTTTTTCTTAAAACCCCTCATTCTAATTTCAGTCTGAAGTAATTCGCCTACGGGCGGGTGGCGCTCATTTATTTAATTTTCAAGATCAGGTCTTATTTTTATTTCTGGGACTTTATACACTCCGCTGATTAGCCTTCCATTAGGATAGGTTTGCGAAAACCCGTTGAAGAAGGTTGGTGGAGCGAAGGATGATTCGGAGGGGTGGGTTGAAATTTATAGGAAAGCCTCTCTGACGTAGCAGTCAGTGCGCGAGGGTCGAAGAAAAGAAGAGGATGAAGACTTTGCTTTTAGGTTTGCATTACTCGTCGAAGGAAATGTGAAGATAGAAATGTCTTAGACAGCCATCACTGAAATTGCCCAAATTTACAGGTAAAAAGGATTGTCAGAACATTTTCCAGCTTTCTGTGGAAATAAAGAAAATTGTTTTTTTGTCCGCATTTAGACTCATATTTCTTTGTGGCAATATAATTTTTATTGAACTAAGTGAAGCATACTTGGCACAACGAAATATGGTTCTAAATATACAAGTCAATCGTTTTCTTGGATCAATTAGGTTTCCTTTTCAATGTAATAATTATCGAAGATATTATAAGTCTAGATGCGGCACGGGTATAGTTCGAGGAACTAATTGTAGACGGCGCTCCCGGCGAAAATTTTCCGATCCCCCCATGCCTCTCAACCCACAGATCACCGCAAGCAACTACTTTGCCCCCACACTGCTCTCGAACAAGTCCTTCGAATAGCCGATACTCAGTCGGTAAATACTTAAAAATATGAAATAAAAATTTTATATTAAAGATTTTTTAAATTATTACTTTCAATGAATTAATCAATTATTTGAATAAATTTTGTATTAAGAAAATATGTAGATGCATAAGATGTACTCTTGAATTGAATTAAAATGTAATTATATCGTAATAAATATTTTCAGCTGCTATATTTTTTATATAAAAAATTAGTCATTTTGCAATTAAAATTTACCATCTGTGAATAATATTATTTTGTTATTCTGAAAAAGAGGCGGTATAAATTCTACTAAATAAAACCATACATTTCAAAATTCAACCAACGAGAAGAAAATGTTCGCTTGTAAATGTCGTAGCCCACTAGCCGACCCAGTCGACTAGCCGACTAACTGGCCAGTCGGCTGATTGACCCTGAATAGACGACTGTATAACTGCATCTGCTGGCGTTCGTCTATTGAACGGATGAATGCAGACAACAAGTTTTCGTTATTTGTCAACAAACTAGTGGAACTTTTTACCAAAATATTTAAATTAAAAAAAAAAAAGAATTTTCAACCAAAATAGATAAATTGTCAAGGAAAAAAAATACTTGATGTTATTTCAACCAACATATATTTCTATTAGAAATTTTAAGCCATTTGCAATTTAAATAATGTAGTTATGTGACACGAAATGTGTTAGGATAGAAATCTTAACTAAAGAATCTGCCCGCATCGCGGGCGAATTCTCGTCGCTCGCTGCTCTCGTGAGTTTGAGCGCGCCTAAGGCGCGCGACGGGTGGCTCTCGTGCTTCGCGCTCGATATTGTATTTAGCTCGCGCTACGCTCTCGACTTTTCTGCACAGACTATTTAAAACTAAAGGTAAAAGTATCGACAACAGTAATTTGATGATTGTGAATTCTCTTTTGTTAAACCTCCTTCGGCTTTAACGAAAACATTCTCATCACGTATCTCATGCATCACACTCGAGTTTATCCCTGAAATTTTATATCATTCCATAAATGTATATTATTATAATTCGTAACTTGCACTGTTATTAAAACAGACGAAATTTCATTGTCCCGTTCAAAAAAATTTTTAAATATTTGTTGCAATTAATTTTGAATTTACCCTAAATTATTATTAGTTTAGCCTAAATTCTTTTAACTTTCGAAATGTTATATTAATATTTTTAAACTAATTAAAAATGGTACATTTCAGTATTTTTTTAAATATTATATTTATTTTACAAGATATTATCTTAAAACTATTTAGCTCCTACATTTTAAATTTTTTAAAGAATGGTTGCGTATAAAATTCCTTGATTCAGAAAGTGCGCTTTTAATACTTTGAATCATAATTTTTGTTTATTTTTCATGTTTTGAATTGGAAAATATAAATGAAAAAAAAGCCTTTTTGGAGACTAAAAAAAACTGGTAAATTTTGGTCTGCTAAAAGTTTAAAAAACGGCCTGTCGTATGAAAGTAAAGGTTAAGGGAATTTTGTAGCTACCTTTTGGAACTTACGCACTTATGAATATTTTAATTTGTCTTGTGCCGTTTCTCCAAACAGTCAATTTTTGAATAATATGAATAACCGTACAGAGAATTTTTGAATTTTCGAAAAAGTGGTCTCAAAACTATTCAGCATGTGCCCACTTTTTGAATTTTTATCCAAAATGACTGGCTAACGTACTTGGCCTTTAGGACACTGAACGAGTGTACAAAGGCCAATCTAATAGATTCATTTTTTCAAAAGTTATCATCTTCACAGACAGACATACAGACACATTCGTAAAAATCTGTTTTTTGGATTCAAGGGGTCTCAAATCGTGGACATTTAACAAAAGCTGGGGGGGGGGGGGGGGCAAATTTTACACAAATCTAATACCTTTTCTGATGAGAATGTAAAAATTATCCGATGATTAAAATAAGTAAGGAAAAGCAGAAAACAATATTGTGTCTTTTCGATTTTTTTTTGTTTAAGATAATTCGAAATAAAATTACAATCTTTAGAAACATCACAGAAAAAGTTTTTTAAAAAGTAATTTTTTTATATCTTTCGTTTTATTTATGTTCATTCATTATAAAAAAGTGTACAATTGTGAGAAAGTGAATTAAACAAAAAATATAGTATAAAAAGAGCCATTTTAGGTAAATCCTGGATAATTATAATGAAGAAAACTATACAAAATACGTGATGAAATTGTTAATTTTATACAATTGTATGTTGGGTGTACCCTAAAGCCGACATAAAGTTTGAACTTCGAATAACGAAAGATTGGAAAAAAATCGATTTTTTGGTAAAAAAAATTATCTTTCTTGGTTGAAAATGAATTTTTTGTTGAAAATTTCTCTTTTTGGAATTAAATACCAAACTTTTTTTAAAACATTACTTTAAAATTACTTGTTAAAAAACGTTTTCTGTGATGTTTCTAAAGATTGTAATTTTATTTCTGACTATCTTGAATAAAAAAGCACTGAAAAAGACACAATATTCTCTCAAAAGACACAATACTTCTCATTACTTATTTTAATAATCGGCAATTTTTTATTCAAGATTTCCATACCTACACACTTCGTGTTACATAACTGCATAATTTAAATTGCAAATGGCTTAACATTTCTAATAGGAACTCTTTTTATTATTTTTCACTCGAAATATTTCAATGAAAAACAAATGAAAATTTAAAATCCTACAATTATATGATGAATCGTATGCATAGTCGTCTACTGGGGTAAACGCTCAAGTCGGATAGCCGACTGTCCGCTATACCAGCAGGTGCAGGTATACAGTCGTCTCTATTCAGCTTCGATTAGACGGCTGGCTAGTTAGTCAGCTAATCGACTGGGTCGGCTAATGGGCTACGACATATGCACGCGAACATTTTATGCGCTTATATTTATTAGAAAAATTAGAAGTTTCAATTGATAAACATATTGAGCTAATATTGAAAATAATTAATTTTTTTAATAAATATGATTGTATAGCGTTCTTGCATGTAGAATTAGCGATTTGAAGTTTTTATATGTAGAGTTACATTTTATGAAATGATTACCGCCTCCCTCACGATTATTAATTTAATTAAACAATCATTCGTAAATTGTTATGTATGTGTAATTAAAGATAAATTAAATAAATTACAATTAAACGATATAGTTGTATAATAATATTATGATTTATTTTATTTGATTTTTTATATAATATTGTACAGAAATTAATGTGTCTTACTATTTATGTATATTATGTCCCGATTTTACTTAAATGATTGATCAAAATTCTTTTTAAAAAATAGGATGCAAATTTAAAATTATAGTTTGAGCGCGCCTAGGGCGTGCGCCTGTTGAATCTGGGTCTTCGCGCTCGGATATTTATTCTTTGCATTTAGAATGGTTGAATGAAGCTTTATCCAAAATATCTTCTGTAGATCGCAGTATTTATATGCGTGTTCATATTCTGAATTATCTACTTAAGTAAGTATAGTTAAAGATTAAGTTTCGCAAAGCTCTATACGCTTTGAGGTACACATTCTCATCGTGGCACTTGCGCTGCGCGCTCGATTTTTGAAAACATTTGTAAATTTATATTTTCTGAGCCACCTTAAAATAAATGAAAAACTACAATCCTTTTTTCACACATTTTTCTCTATCTCGCATTGTTAAGCTAATAATAGGATTTTGGTTTTCATATTATTTTTTATGGATAAAGCAAAGTATCCTGCGAGTCGTTTTTTAGATTTTATACGTATCTCGCTTCTTTTGGCATAATATTGGAATTTTCGATTTTCTGCATATTACTTACAATATTTAAAAACAAAATCACGAGTGCTATTGGAAATTGGTTAAAAGTCATTTTATAGGAATTTTTAAAATCTGTAATTTCTCTTTGAAACTTTTTGTCGTATTTTGCGTCATTTAGCTCAAAATTTGAATGTTGTGGTGTCAATTTTCCGGCAATTCCATATACTTTGTCAATCATAAATGATAAGAATGTAATAAATGATTACAAATTTGTATTTTTTTTTATTTTTTGGTGAATAACTTTTTTCTTTCAATTTGTTTTCGTGCCTTTTGTTGTTTTTCCACAAACTTTTCATTTTTATTTTTAATGTCATTTTTATGATTAAAACCAAAACTATGTGTCCTGTCAAAAGTTAAGTCATAACAATTTTTTAGCCCTTTTTTGGGTAAAAATTTTTGTTAAATCATTTTTTTTTCGTAACTTGTATCGTTTTTCCACAATTTTTTTTTAGATTTTCTATGTTATGTTTCCCAAATAATACGAAAATTACGAGTCTTATCAAGAAGTGATTATGAACGAATTTGTAGATCTTTTTTCGGATCACAATTTTTGTTGATTCATCTTTTTTCGTATCCTGCATAGTTTGACTACAAAATGGAATTTTCCATTTATCATTATTCTTTGTGCAATAAAAATGATAATTTTCGATTTTTCAAGAAAATTCAAAAAGTTTTTATGATAATCTTGTATAGAGCTTTCAAAAAACAATTTTTTTTTCTTCACTTGACTTTTTTTTTATAGCGTACGTTGTCTGGCTTAAAATTTTAATTTTTAATTGATTTAAAAAATTTGGAAAATGCTATAACTCTGAGAATTTTCTTTTTATAAAAAAAAAGTCATTAGGATGAATTGTTTGTCCATTTTAATACTACAAATATCCGTATACAGAATTTTCAAATTCAGAAAAAAGTAGGCTCAAAAATTTTCAAAATGCGCTTACTTTTTGAATTTTTATCCAAAATGGCTGTTTCACGAACTCTTCCTTTCTTTTAGGATATAAAAAAAGTGTGCCAAAGTCAATTCTAATTCAAAGTCTGACAATTCTAATGCTTTACCTCTAAATAAATGATGAGAACATAAAAAATTATTTTGTTTTAATTTAATTAATTTTTAATTAATTTATTTTTTTAGGTGTTGTCGATTTTTCGTTTTGTATTTTTATGCTGAACAAATATTAAACAATACGTTATAAAGATAACTTCATTAAATGAACAAATAAAAACTTTAAGGCACCGTCAGTAAACTGCATTACCAACTGCATGAGGGGGGGGGGGGGGGGGGGGGGGGGGGGCATGCTAAGAACTATGATTCGAACAAGGGTTGGGGTTAAGTGAACGTTGCGAACTTAGATAACATTCAATATGTTTTCTTACTATTAACTTTTAACGAATTGTTCTTTTTTTCTCCACTTTTAGGAAACACTCTTTTCTCGTTTTTTCGCTTAAGTGCTTTTTGGTAGAAAAGTCTTCTATTATATTTTTGGTTCGGAATTAATCTCGTTTCGTTAAAAAATCTAGTATTCAGTTGAAAATTTTATTATTTTGTGAAAAATGCAACTATTTTCTTAAAAATTTACCTTTTTTTTATATTCAAAATTCCGAAGCTTGGTTAACAGTTGCATTACTTTGTAAAAAAAATCATTCGTGTGGTCTTAGATTCTCCTCTTTCTTCGAAAATGTAACTATTCTATTTCTAGAGAAACAATCTTCTGCGGATAAAAAAACATTTTTACGCTGAACTCTTTTGTTAAAAATGTAACAATTTTGTTGAAAACTCGTTTTTTTTATTATTAAGAATTAAATTTTTCAAGTAACAAGGTTAAATAATTCATTTTTGGTTTAAATTTATATTTTAATTTAAAAATTTCAATTTTTAAAATTCCAAAATTTGGTTAAAAACTAATATATTTTTTTGAAAGGTCGTCTTATTTAGTAGATCATTATTATTTTGCTGAAAAATTAATGTCTTTGTTTAAAAATGTAACTTTGTGGTTGGAAATTTATCTTTTTCTGGTTGAAAATTTAATGACTTGCTTAAAAGTTGATCTATTTAATGAAAAATTCATATTTTTAAGACTCACCTTGACATTTGGGGTTGACTCTTTTGCTAAAAATTCAATTAATCGATTTAGTTAAAAATAAATCTTCTTGTTTTAACATGTAACAATTTTCTTGATACTCTGGGTTTTTTGTTTAATTCCAAATTAATTTTTTATCTGCAAATTGCACTTTGCCATGTTTGTTAAAAATGTATCCTTTATAAGTTAAAAATTCAATTATTTGCTAGAAAATCCATATATTTTGTTGAAAATTCATCTTTTTGGTCGAAAATGAATTTTCTTTATTTTTTTCATTAAAAATGCAATTTTGAAGGTCTAAATTAGTCTATTTTGATTAAGGATTTAATAAGATGGTAGACAATGAAAGTAGGAATCGGTTGTAAACGAACTTTTCCGTTAAAAATCCATATTTTCAGTTTTAATTAAACTTTTTGATTTAAGATTAAACTATTTTAATGAATTTTGTTGAAAATTCGTGTTTGTTAAATCTAGTTTTTTTAATCGTATTTTTTCAAGATTTACCTCTTTGGCTAAAAATTAAATTTTTTGTTTTTGACAATTCGGTTCTTTTAATGTTCAAAATTATTTTTTTTAAAAATGAAAATTGCTACTTATCTATTCTTGATTAGAAATTGATTCTATATAAGTTGACAATTGAACTATTTGGTATAAAATGCGTGGAGTTTGTTAAAAATTCGTCATTTCGGTAAGAAAACTAATCCTTTTTGTTGAAAATCAATTATATATTTTGACCGTAGTTGCTGAGATGCATCCCGATAAGACTTATATTTCTTTTGAATTTGATTGGATTCTTTGAATTCTTTTAATTATTTATAAACTATTTGGATTTCCATGAAGTTGAAAATTCTGATGAGCATAAGAATTGCAAGTGGTTAACTGCCCTGAAACTTTTTAAATCAAACGTTGATCAAATACAAATTCCTCATCCTTCTAAATTTTCGTTTAAAAATATAATTTCTATTTTCATACAGCTTAAGATTTTTTTTTAATTTTTCTGTTGTCCTTAGATTTTATAGATTTTTCTACAAGACTTTCTGGACTTGTAGAAATAAAACCACTTTATCTTAATTGAAAGTATTATATTTAAACGAAAATTAAAGTTTTAAGTCTTCATTATTTTGAAACAATGAAACTGAAATATTATTGATTCCTTAATAGAAAAATCTAGAAGTTATTACGAGGACAAATGCCGTGTCTTTAAATAAAATCTGAAACTATATTAAAATAGAAATTATATTAAATTCAAAATTGATGAAGATCTAGCTTTTATTATTGTTTATCTGGAAATATATATACGAGGGTGGATTGATAAGTTTCCGGCCTGACCAAGAAAAACAACGTTTTTAAGAATTTTTTTTTTTATTTCTCAACATAATCTCCTCCAAGG
>NC_046664.1:100541922-100543305 GCF_010883055.1 Belonocnema kinseyi
TGGACATTTTTCCGGTGAATCCGACCTCTGGGCTATCAATTATTGTGTGTATAATGCAGCGAAAGCTTTGGCCGATGCGAACCGTAAAACAAAACCAACGGCGGATCATACGATCAAAAGACGAATACATCAACTTGCCATAAAGATAAGCTGGGCAAGACAGTACGCGGCCCGCATTCAATGTGTGATTGATTACATCACATCTGGCAGGAATTTTACCGCCAAGGTTCGAAAGTTCGCGCGCGAACTCCGGACCCGTTATCACACACTTAACAAGTCAAAGCTGCTGACCATCAGGCAGCATATTGTTGAGAGAATACGTATACTATCTGACGCTAAGAGAAGTCTAGAGCGGAGGGAGAGGTGGGTCAGAGAAAATCAACAGTTTATCTCTGACCCATCTCGACTCTTCCAAGACCCTCCAGTTACTGTCGAACACCCACCCAAATCAGAAGAGGTCGAAGTATTTTGAAAAGAAGTCTACGAAGTTCGGCATAGACTGGACGAAGACTCAAAAAATATAAATAGCTTCATGGAGTTATATGTTGCCCTCATAACACCCGATGAAGAATGCCCACCCATTACTACCGAGGTGAAAAAAGTATTAAAAGGGATGAAGAACTATTCCGCACCGGGACCAGATTGTATCTAAACCTTCTGGTGGAAGAAGTTTTCTTCAACCCGTCAGCATTTGGCCCGTATTTTCACCTTATATTTGAAGTCGGAAGAGCCGATTCCAGAGTGGTTGGTGGAAGGGCGCACAATACTCCTGCCGAAAATAGGCGACTTAGCTGACCCGAAGAACTACAGGCCAATAACTTGTCTGAACACGCTTTAAAAGATATTCACAGCTATCCTAAATAATAGGATTGTTCGGGCAATTGAACCTGTGTGGCAAGAAATATATGAACAACGAGGCTCAAAGAAAGGCGTAGCCGGATGTCAGGAGAACCTGCTCATCGATATATGTGTCTGCAAAGATGCAGCATTCTACCAGCGTGATCTATCGATGGCCTGGATTGATTATCGGAAAGCTTTCGATTCGACATCCCATAGACTTATCATCTGTCTTTTGGAAATCTTAAAGGTTCATCCGCAAATAGTTGGGTGCATAGAGAGATTGCTACCGCCTTGGAAAACCAGATTTACTATCTCATCTGGAAAAAATCGTGTGACAACGAACAAGGTCACGTTTCAGAGAGGTGTCTTTCCGGGCGACACCATGAGCCCACTCCTCTTTTGCCTTACATTATTGCCACTATCTCTAGCACTACGCCATTTCGACGGGTGCTTGTGCGGCAAACCTGCAGATCGAAAGTACAAGGTCACTCATGTATTTTACATGGACGATCTTAAGATCTATGCTAAAAACAGAGAGCAACT
>NC_046664.1:100543405-100547269 GCF_010883055.1 Belonocnema kinseyi
CACTTACATAGCCCCTTTTACGGAGTAGTTCAGCATGGTTTCGCAGACGTTGCTGCGAAAAGTGCGATAGCTCCGGGTGTTTCTCGCATCACAGAGCATGCACTATATAGACGATTTTAAATCGGTTTCCAAATCTCCCGCGCTTGAGATCTTGCGCTGATTGGTCAAAGGCTTCAAGACTCAGAAGACGTGTGCAAAATATACGTATAACAAAAATCTGAAGAAAAGGTTATGTTTTCAGGATTCACCGCGCATTTCAAATAAATAATTAGTTGAAAATTAAAACCATGTCACACAATATTAGAATATGTTCAAAAAATTCTCGGGACGTGGTTTCTTCGGGAAGTTTTTCTTAAATCTTTGTTTGCGAAATCTTTTTTATTCGTTCCAAATGTTTTTAAATCTTTGAAATCTGGTGAACTGTAACCTTCATAAATATTTGAAACCCTTTATATTTTTTAAAAGTTTAAAAATCTTTGTGAAATTTTTATGAAATATTTAAAATCTGATAAACACGCCTTTAAAAAATGTTCAAAATCCTTTTAAATATTTTTACATTTTTGAAACAATTTGAAATATTCATTAATGTTTTATAATATGATGTATGCTCAAAAATCGAGTGGTGAAACTCTTGAAAATTCCGTCATATGACCATAACTCATTCTGGTAGACCTTTTTATTCTAGACGTCGGCAGTGCGCACGTACCGAAATTTTACGCCATTTCCGCATTTTTCGAACATTTTTAAGTCTATTAAAAAAAACGGTGAAAAATTGCAAAGAGTGCGGCGACCTAGGCCATTATGTGCATCTGTTGGAACCTGTCATCTTCTAAAAACGCTTAAAAATTCGGCGAAACTCATGGAAGATGATGTTCTGGGTGCAAAATTAGTGCACGAATCAGTAGAAGCGCACAGTATTGAGAAGCTGAAATGATGTCCTAAATGTAGAAAACCACCATTAAAAGGAAAAAAACGTGATTTAGTGGAAATGTTAGTTGAGGTTTTGTATAGCAGGTATAAATATTTTCTTTTATACAAGATTTGCAGTTCAGAACTTTGTTTGAGTAAATATTTAATATCGATTCAAATATAAAATAACACTATATTATATTTTCTACTTCTTTTTTTCAAGTTTAGATAATAAAAGTCCATTTGTTAGTGATTTCCTATTATAAGAAATGTACCAACAAATTTTCCGTCTTTCATATAAACTGGTTATAAATACATAAATATAATAGTTTTGCATTCTCAAGTAAAACTATGAAATAGATTTTATTTTTATTACAAAATTTAGGAGTTTCGAAACCCCGATAACAATGCTTCAATTAATATGTAAGTAAATGTTAGCAAAGAAATCAAATATTAATACCTGACAAGCACAAACTCAACTAAGCTTTCTACTGAATCACTTTTTTCCTTTTAACGATCGTTTCCTATATTTTATCCATAGTTTAAGCTGTTTAACACTGCGCTCTTCCACCGATTTGTGCACTAATTTTGCGCCGGGAACTTCATCTTCCGTGATTTTTTCCGGATTTTTAAACATTTTTTTGAAGGACGACAGATATCAACAAATGTAAATAATGAGCTTGCTTGCCACACTTTTCGCACTTCTTTCGCAGTTCGAAAAATACGGAAATGACGTAAAATCCTGGCACGTGCGCACTGTCTACGTCTAGAATAAAAAGGTTTATTCTGAAGCTGAGTTAATATTGAAGATTTCAGCTAATAATTTTTATAATTTCTAAGTCAAATATCACAAAAAATGTATAATTTAACATTTTATAGTAGCGCAGACGAAATTTTCAAGGTCACTGATTACCCAGCTTATAAGAATAATTCGCCGCTTCTTACCTCTCATCATTTGAATCTCAGATTCATCGTTGCAATTTTTATAATGATGCGGGTTGCAATTTTCGTTGCAGTTAGTTAAAAGCATTGGATTCCCATATTTTATTCTATAAGTAAATCAACAGATTTTATCACCAACCAATTACGTACAAGCTACAGATATTCACTTTATTTAATTAATTATGATCGAAGTACAAAACGATTTTGACACTTGTCAAACGTCCCGAATGTATTTATGAACAATTTTAATGTTGTATTACATTTTTCTTAAATTTCTAACTAATTATTTACTTGAAATGCGCGGTGAATCCTGGGGAACATAACCTTTTTCAGAATTTGGTTATACGTATATTTTACGCACGTCTTCTGAGTCTCGAAGCCTTTGATCAATCGGCGAAAGATCTCGAGCGCGGGAGATTTGGAAACCGAATACAAATCGCCTATATAGTACTTTTTTGAATTACACAAATGCAAGACGGGTTGCACTGTATGTTAGAGTATTGAGTATTGATTGAGTTCTTTTGGCGGGAAATTCAAATGTCAAAGAATGCGGAATTATTTCAAATAATTTGTTTAATACGAATTTGGATTTGCGATATAATGAAAACTATTTTGTAAATTGTGGCTTTAATACTCCTTTACAAACGAAATCTATTTTCTATCTTTGTTGCATCAGGGGGAACAAAATTAAAAACGATTTCACAGAAACACAAAAAATAAAGGTGTGGAGTTCGAGTGAGCATAACTTCTAACTTCCTTTTTCTGATGCGCTAAATTTGAATCCGCCTCTGATATCCGTTTTATTTTATCGAGTCGATATTTTTTATAACCTTACAAAATGGTGGAAAATTGGGGCTTCTGTAAATATTTAAATTACGGAAAAATTAATTGTACCACTTGATTGTAGGGAAAAATAACATAAAATCCAGGTATTGGACTTTTTATAATGACCCAAATTGTTATGCAAATAGTATAAATAAATGCGACAGGAGGTGTCACACTACTGTGTGCTTCTTTATAGTGTATAACAATTCGAATAGCAAAAACTTGTTTATTATATGACTTTTATGACCCTCTTCTCGTAGAATCAACTGCTACAATTAGTTTTTCTGTAGGCACATAATGAAAAATAATATTATGATTGTTTATCATTTTTTGTGGTAATAAAAATACTGGGACCTGGCACAGGAAAACAGACACTGAATTTAAATTCAGTATACCAAAAAACAGGAGGGGAGGGAATCTTAGTCTCATGGACTTCAAACATATTTTTTGATACCTGAGCACTGAATTTTTCCTACGACAAGTTCACGAAGACAACATGCCAGGTCATGCCTTGAATACATGTATTAGAGGTGCACCTATATATTTGGTTCATAAAAAAGTTAAAAATTTTAGGTATTTTTTCAATACAACGGAATGGATTCAGTGATTAATCCTTTGGATAACAACAAACTCGCAATGTTTAATTTTGACCCAATATATTGTTAATATTGAACAAATAAAGAAGCGATATCATTGTGTTCTTAGGTACAGCAGTGACTGCAATTTTTATTTTAAGTATAAGCAATATTAATTAATTGAATAACACAGGCCCACAAACAAAACAAAAGTGTCTGTGCAATTGACCAGACCTATATATTCTTATGTATTTTTCGACGCTGAATCCGAATTTGCAATAAAAAAGAATCGAATTCTACGGGAAAAGATACATCGAAAACCATATTTTTATTAGATACTCTCTGCATTTTGGATAGTTGAATTAAAGTATCTAAAGTTTATAACTTATATTGCTACTCAATAGCAGTACTATCAAAAACCTGCTGGTACGAAGATGTTGGCCACGATGACAACTGCCCTGAAAATGGGATGTGTAGAATGATTCGTCGGTCCAACTCTTCGTAGTAACGAAACCCAGCGAAGGCGCGCTGTCTTGCAGGGGAGCGCTAAGATGTGAGAATGATGCCGTAGTGTGTCTGACGACGAGTTGACATTGTCCTCGTCAAAGTCAGA
>NC_046664.1:100547369-100548418 GCF_010883055.1 Belonocnema kinseyi
CTATCTAAGGATGGTACTATAGAACGCCACCTCAAGGTAGGCCTAGTGGCGCCATCTCTTGGTCAGGCCGGAAACTTATCAATCCACCCTCGTATATATATGATTAAAAATTTGTCATAAGGACAACCGCAGGATTTCGCTGGGAGCGAGTGCTAATCTGAAAAATTGCACCCGCTTCCAGCGAAATCGCGGTAAAATTTCAGCAACAACCACGTCTCATAACCGTGAGATAGGTGGTTACAGTCTGTAAAGGAATCAATACGACGATCCTTGGCTATGATGTCCAGTATATGCGGCACTTCTCACTCTCGACAATTGACTCAATTTCCCTAGGAGCATTTAGAGGAGCGATATTAAGGTGAATGCCGTAGGAGTGACAGAGATGGTAATAAAGCACTCTCAGTGTCGCATTGTGCCTTTGAATGTAGTTCGTTCCCGCGTGAGTTGGACAACTAGATAGTATGTGAGCTAAATGCTCGGGGTGTGCATGGCACGCCCTGCGGCTATCATCGGGAATGTCTTGGCTCAAAATGTGGCGACGGTATTTTAAGGTAAAAAGGACACCGTCTTGGCATGCAAAAATGAAACCCTTTGTACCAGACTTTAATCCGGGCGATTTAAGGAAAGCAAACGTTAGCTCGCAAGACATTGACTGATCCTTCCCATTTCTGTGGAAGATACCCTGCATCCTCTTATCGAGGATCTCTTCACGAAAGTTTTTCTCTTGTGCTTTCTTAATCCGGGCTTTCAGGAGTGAGTACTCGAGATACTCGAGAATACTCGAGATTTGATGCATTTTGCTCACCCCTAATACTGAAGTCAAGTCCGAGTGTTTCAGTAGCCTCCTCCGCTGCTTTGTACATAAATGCTCCTTTGCCCACTTCTTCGTGATTCCTGGCCATTTTAAGAAGAGGGCCTCTTCCATTTGCAACTCTATGTGCTGTACACAGAATAATCCTGTTGTGAAGACATTCAAGACTCAATATTCCGCGACCCCCTTGACGGCGTGAGATGCACAGTCGCGGAACGGAAGACTTAAGATGCATGCT
>NC_046664.1:100548518-100549542 GCF_010883055.1 Belonocnema kinseyi
AAGATGTTTCTCTCTTCATCATCCAGCAGTAATCTGCCAACATATTTATACCCCATCATCCTTGAAATCTGCGTTCAAATTCCTTCAAGTCTTGGTGAAACCAAGTGGTGTAACCTTGGTGTTACCCAAAAATTTTGTTGATAGATCTTTAAAACTAGACCATGCTGCTTTCTCATCATCTTTCATAGTTCTTTCAAAGTTTTCATCTCTAAATAGAGTACGAATTTCAGGTCCATCAGAAATACCTGCGCTTAGTTTACCATCTGTTTTGTGGTGAAATACTTGGCTCAAATATTCGTAGCATTCCCCATCTTGGTCTAATGCCTTGACAAATTGTTTCATTAAACCAAGCTTTATGTGAAGAGGTGGTATCAAAATTTTGGACGAATTCACAAGTGGCTCTTAAACAATATTTTGTTTTCCAGATTCAAATGACTCTGTTAGTGGCCAAATTTTCTTTTTGTAGTGGTTTTCCCTATCTCTACTATCAAACATACACAAATAACAAGGATATTTTGTGAATCCAGATTGTTGTCCTAGTATCATAGATAAAATTTTTAAGTCTCCACATATTTGCCATTTATGTTCCTCGTATTTTATTTTTGACAAAACCAATTCAATGTTTGAATACTCTTCTTTAAGCACAGTTGAATGCGCTAATGGTATAGGAGCATACTTATTTGTGTTACGAAGAAGGTCTGCTTTAAGGCTCCGCTTCGACGAATCATATGAACAGGCGCCAATCCTCAGGTTTGTATATACCTGGTTTTAATTCGTCAATAAGTCCTTTTACGTCAATGCAGTAAACTAGCCCTGAATCTTCTTTAAAATATTTTCGAAAGGTTATCTCTCGGTCACGATATTCACTTACTTTAGTTCCCTTTGTCAGCATATGTCGCTTTTTAAAGTCTGAAGCCATCAGTTCACATTGCTCTTTAGATAGGCCAGCCTTTTTAAATAAATCATTCAGACTCTTTTGATCATATTTTTTCACAGATTTCTCCACACCTTTAGGTACATATTC
>NC_046664.1:100549642-100564811 GCF_010883055.1 Belonocnema kinseyi
AAAAAAATCAAAACATGGTTTTCGATGTATTTTTTCCCATAGAATTCGATTCTGAAGTCAAAAAAATAAAATTTTTCTTTATTTTTTTTTATTTAAAAAAAAAAACCATGAAAAAACCGTAAAAAATGAGGTTTTTCTAGCAAAACCCCATAAAAAAGTAGCTGGACCATACTTTCTTATTGCAAATTCGGATTCAGCGTCGAAAAATACATAAGAATATATAGGTCTGGTCAATTGCACAGACACTTTTGTTTTTTTGTGGGCCTGTGTAATCAATTAGTTAATTAAAAAGAGGCATTTGAACCAATCTTAATATTATTTTTAAGACTACGTCTAATCGCTCCAAAAAATGAGGGGAGTTGGAAAAGGGGATGGACTAGTCGTCCCGAAAGCTTATAAAAAATATGGGACTATATCTCATCCTGAATTTCTGGAGGACGAGACACTTCGTATTTTTAAATATTTGAACTACAGGGAAGCTAATTGCGCCATTTGATTCAACGAGGAGAGTGTCATAAAAGTCATATAATAACCAAATTTTGTCATCAAATTTGTTATAGAGTGTGAAGAAACGCACTTTAGTGTGATACCTTCTACTGTATTTATTTATACTATTTACATAACAAATTGGATCAAAGAGAAAAAAGTCGAATGCCTGGATTTTATGTTATTTTCTCCGTAGATTCGAGTGGCGCAATTAGTTTTTCCGTACCTTGCATATTCATAAAAACCCAGAAGTTTAACTATTTTCTGATCTTATAAAAAATAGGGACCTAATGGAATCAAACGGACATCAGAGGCGGATTCGAATTTAGGACATTAAAAACAGGAAGTTGGAAGTACAACTTACAGGAAAATTGTAATTTTCTCGCAAAGCCTATTTCGTATTAAAAAGTTAGTTGAAATATACCGGAGTTTCTTAAAACTTTAATTATATATGTGCTTCTCAAAGTGTCTTTTCTCTCAATGTCTGTCCTTTGAAAATAAATAATATGTACAGAGAAAAAAACTAATTTCGAAAAATACATTATTAGGGATTGTAGGGATAATATGCAAGCTAGTCGACTGAAACTAGAAGAAACATTTTCTACCCCCCACAGGCTACCAATAGATTGTATTAGGTTCCAAAAAGCCTTGGGGACATTTGTTCCATACTTAACCTGCTAGACTCTTTATAATGAAAAATTTCTAAATAATATAATTTGTAATTTGTAAATTACAATAATTGTAAATTATTTATAAATTTCAACTCTTTTTTAAAATCGGCCGTATATTGATTTTATTTATTTATTTATTTCAAGTAAATTGGGACTTTTACAGTTTATCGCGATTCGGAGACATGTGCGTAGTAATTGTTAACATACTATAACATATAGCTATAACGAAAAATCGTTTGAAAAGAAAGGAACTAAAGAGATGTGTCAGATATATATCGCCAGCTATTTCTAAGGAAAGTAACAAAATTAAATTAAATTAGGTATTTTCGAATGACTGTAACAAATCTAAAAAAATTTAATTCCTTGAAAACGGGTTATTTTATTTTCACCTGTAAAATGAATTATCCAAATACTAAATCATTCTGACTCCATGATTTATACTTTTCTAAAAATTTTGTCTGCTTTAAAATTTAATTGGTCATATATCATTCATTTTGAGTTTAAAAAAATCAAGAGTAGAGATCCATATTTTAGAGTGGACAATTTTTAAACTCTCTTCAAAGTCTGTCTTACAAGGTTTTTGTCAAATCAAATAAATCGTGAAAATAGTCATTTTTCAATATTTTTTAATACTTTATCTGTTCTGCATATATTTTTCAAAGAATTTGGGAAAACCACGGTCAGATACAAAGGTAAACGCGTTTTCTAATCTCAACGTCGAAGTGACACTGACACAAGAGAATATTGATGCAGTCCACTGCAGATGTGCAATCTGTGGAAAAATACCGTTTTGGTGTTCGGTGCCGAAGAGCGAAGGAAACAGTAACGAATTTAGAGGAAAAAATCTAAGTTCAAAGTGCTCAGTGATCCTATACACCGAAAAGAATGGGAGTGTTATGTGGCCGGTGTTATTGTTTCCCGATCTACAGCACGTGTACGTGAAATGCATTTTTCTGATGGCACTATTATTAGAGAGTGCGTCGAATATGATCAAGAAGGGCGAATTATCTATCTCACTCTTTTCAACCATCCACGTTTAAGAAATGGTGCCAAACCGACAAAATTCAAGAATCAGAATGCGTGCGGAAAATCAAGGGAATGTTTGCAGCAACCGCTCCTATTTATGGAAAATAGAATTTTTACTTTGCTTATCAGTAAGTTTTTGTTA
The DNA here is from genome assembly GCF_010883055.1 of Belonocnema kinseyi. Taxonomy (NCBI): domain Eukaryota; kingdom Metazoa; phylum Arthropoda; class Insecta; order Hymenoptera; family Cynipidae; genus Belonocnema; species Belonocnema kinseyi. The sequence goes on from NC_046664.1 coordinate 100,551,968, forward strand.
CTATCGAGATTTTTTACTTTTGTCGAATTACTGGCGAGTTTTAATTGTTTTATATTTTTAAAAGACAACTTAATCAAATTAATTTCGTATCTTATCATGTTTAAGCTTTATTATACGTTTATTACTTAGACTAAGTTTACAAATGTATCCATATTATTTAAATTATTAAATACATGCTGGAAAAATTGATTTTATCACATTCAAAGTTCAAATTAAACCGCCACTTCTCTACTATTGCATTCCCTAGTGGCTTTTTTTTTAATTAACCGGAAGCTTCAATAAGAGAACATCCCCCCTCCCTGAGAGTCTCCAGACATGTGTATACGACCGTGGGGAAACCTCTTTTTTATTGTAGCCTCATGCCTTGGCACACGATCTTTAGAAACTTGTAAAATTCATATAAATCACAAGTAAATCCCTAAATCTCCTAGTTTTATTTATTCATACTCCCTTTGGTTACCCTAAATGTAAAAATAATATTTTAGGCAGTTTTCGATCTTTTTGTTTTGAAAAATTTCCTTGTTCTAAATCAGTTTTCTGTTTGGCAGCCACCTACATATCTATTAAAATGTATATATGTTAAAAATTTTTCATAAGGACAACCGCAGGATTTCGCCGGGAGCGGGTGCTAATCTGGAAAATTGCACACGCTTCCAGCAAAATCGCGGTAAAATTTCAGCCATTACCACGTCTCACGACCGTGAGATAGGTGGTTACAGGCTGTAACGGAATCAATATGACGATCTAGCAAAAGCATCGTGTCCTTATAAGGTCTCCATACCTCTCTTTCTTTTCATTCTCCTTGGCTATGACGTTTTTGTCAGCTGGTGCTGAAAATTCGATAAAGAACATGGTTCGCTTCTCGAAGTCAAGAAGAACCATGTCAGGCCTCGAGTGAGCAACAGAAACAATTGTCGAGAATATAAAGTTCCAGTATATGCGGCACTTCCCATTCTCGACAATTGACTCGATTTCCCGAGGAGTATTTAGAGGAGCAATATTAAGGTCAATACCGCAAGAGTGACAGAGATGGTAACTAAGCACTCTTAGTGCCGCATTGTGCCTTTGAATGTAGGTCGTTCCAGCGTGAGTTGGACAACTAGATAGTATGTGAGCTAAATGCTCGGAGTGTGCTAGGCACGCCCCGCAGCTATCATCAGGAATGTTTTGACTCAAAATGTGGCGACGGTATGTCAAGGTGGAAATGACACCGTCTTGGCATGCAAAAATGAAACCCTCCGTACCAGACTTCAAACCGGGCGGTTTAAGGAAAGCAAACGTTAGCTCACAAGACAATGAATGATCCTTCACATTTCTGTGGAAGATACCGTGCATCCTCTTATCGAGGAGCTGTTCACGAAAGTTTTTCTCTTGTGCTTTCTTAGTCCGGTCTTTCAGGAGTGAGTACTCGAGATAGATAAGATTTGAAGCATTTTGCTCAACCCTAATACTGAAGTTAAGCCCGATTGTTTCAGCAGCCTCCTCCGCTGCTTTGTACAGAAACGCTCCTTTGCCCACTTCTTCGTGATTCCTGACCATTTTAGGAAGAGGATCTCTTCCATTTGCAACTCTATGTGCTGTACCCAGAATAATCCTGTTGTGAAGACATTCAAGACTCAATATTCCGCGACCACCTTGACGGCGTGAGATGTACAGTCGCGGAACGGTAAACTTAAGATGCATGCTTTTTTTCATGTGCATAACCTTTCATGTCGCGATATAAAGGGATCTGAGCTCGTTCTTCGTCCATGGAACTACTCTAAATGAATAGAGTACTACCGGCACGGCAAGCATGTTCGTTGCAGATACTTTGTTCCTCGCCGACAGTTCGGGAGACCAAATCTGCCGTATGAGACGTTTGGATCTGCTTCGGAGAGTATCCTTTAGAGATGTCACATCCTGAATGCGGCTCTGTGGCACGCCCAGATATGTCTATGTCTCTCCAACGCAAAGGTGCCATTAAGTTTTCCTCGCTTCAAATAAACCTTAGCGCATTTGTCTAACCCAAATTCCATTCCAATTTCCTTAGTATATCGTTCGACAATCCCTAGAGCTAGATGTAGTTGCTCTTTGTTTTTAGCATAGATCTTAAGATCGTCCATGTAAAATACATGAGTGACCTTGTACTTTCGATCTGCAGCTTTGCCGCACAAGTACCCGTCGTAATGGCGAAGTGCTAGAGATGGTGACAATAATGTAAGGCAAAAGAGGAATGGGCTCATGGTGTCGCCCTGAAAGACACCTCTCTGAAAGTTGACCTTGTTAGTTGTCACACGATTTGTTCCAGATGAGATAGTAAATCTGGTTTTCCAAAGCGGCATCAATCTCTCTATGCACCCAACTATTTGCGGATGAACCTTTAAGGTTTCCAAAAGACAGATGATAAGTCTATGGGATGTCGAATCGAAAGCTTTCCGATAATCAATCCAGGCCATCGATAGGTCACGCTGGTAGAATGCTGCATCTTTTCAGACACATCTATCGATGAGCAGGTTCTCCCAACATCCCGCTACGCCTTTCTTTGAGCCTCTTTGTTCATATATTTCTAGCCACACAGGTTTAATTGCCCGAATAATCCCATAATTTAGGAGAGCTGTGAATATCTTATAAAGTGTGTTCAGACTAGTGATTGGCCTGTAATTCTTCGGGTCAGCTATGTTGCCTATTTTCGGCAGAGTATTGTGCACCCTTCCACCAACCACTCCGGAATCGGTTCTTCCGACTTTAAATATGAGGTGAAAATACTTGCCAAATGCTGATGGGTTGAAGAAAACTTCTTCCACCAGAAGGTTTCGATACAATCTGGTTCCGGTGCGGAATAGTTCTTCATCTGTCTTAATACTTTTTTCAACTCCTCGGTAGTAATGGGTGGGCATTCTTTATCAGGTGTTATGAGGGCATCACATAGCTCCTTGAAGCTATTTATATTTTCTGAGTCTTCAGTCAGTCTATGCTGCACTTCGTAGACTTCTCTCCAAAATACTTCAACCTCCTTTGGTTTGGGTGGGTGTTTGACAGTAACTGGAGGGTCTTGGAAGAGTCGAGATCGGTCAGAGAGAAACTGCCGATTTTCGTTGACTCATCCCTCCCTCCGCTCTAGACTGCTCTTAGCGTCATATAATAGCCGTATTCTCTCAACAATATATCGAGGCGTCCTAACGGTAGGGTTCTAATGCACGCGACACGACTTGACGGTACCTAACCAAAAATAAAAGCAATAAAAAACTAACCGAGAAGTTAATGCTAGAAAGTCTTTCTCGTGTAATTGAGCAAGATGAGGCTAGAAGTTGGCCAAAACTGAAAGGTGCCCACTCGCTTCATCAAATCATGAAAGTTCTATGTCGGGCGAGCAAAGCATGAAGGTTGCCACTTCTCGCGTTTAGATTATAAGCGAGAAGTGACACCTTCATAATTTGCTCGCCCGAGATAGCACTTTAATGTTTTGATGGAGCGAGCGAGTATCTTCTAGTTTTGGCCAACTTCTAGCTCCATCTTGTTCAATCCCGCGATCTAAAACTTTCTAGTTCTTACTTCTTGGTTAGCTTTATATTGCTTATATTTTTGGTTAAGTATCATCTGGTCGATCGCGTGCGTTGGCATCCTATCGTTAGGACGCCTCGATATAGCCTGATGGTCAGCAGCTTTGACCAGATGTGATGTAGTCAATCACACACTGAATGTGGGACGCGTACTCTCTTGCCCATCCTATCTTTATGGCAAGTTGATGCATTCGTCTTTTGTTCATATGATCAACCGTTGGTTTTGTTTTATGGTTCGCATCGGCCAAAGCTCTCGCTGCATTATACACACAATAATTGATAGCCCAGAGGTCGGATTCTCCGGAAAAATGTCCACGAAGCTCGTCATCTTTTTTAGCCAGATCGTTAGGCTTGAGAGAAACCTTGGTGTTGATGTTCCTCCGGATCATAAAGCATTGCTCTTCCTCTATTGGATGCCTGCCCGCGGTTGGTCTTAGTGTCGCCTCTCTTTCTCTGTTGCCGACTTGTTCTAGCTGTAGTAGAGTAGGCGTTCCGCTTACATAGCCCCTTTTTCGGAGTAGTTCAGCATGGTTTCGCAGGCGTTGCTGCGAAAATTGCGATAGCTCCAGGTGTTTCTCGCACCACAGAGCATGCAGCCGTGCTATGTAACCCCGTTCAGGGGCTACACTCGCATCGTAGCACTCTAGCAAGTCGTGATTCAGTCGCTCCGTCCACCCAAATGTCGCGAGATCCCGCCGATCCACCGCATTGAATCCATTTTCATTGGCTCCCCCAGCTCTAGATTGGTCGGCATTATTGGCCGACCCATTGTCGGGAGCCCTGCGCGTTCTGTTGTTTTGAACCGCACTTACTACAACTATGTTTGGTGTTGTCATTGTTGTTCCCACGAGAAGCAAGGGAAAGGGGTTCGTCCATCCTTGTAGAGCCCCTCATACAAGGATAAAGCTGCGTACTCTGAGAGGTCGCCCGGTATCCCAGAGTCACCGTTCTAGACACCTCACCCAGGTGCCATTTAGCTTTCGGCACGGTTTTCACACCTCCGCTTGGGGGTTAATTCCTTGGGGACCACCCCTGGACAATTGTCCACGACTGCCAATTTATTTTTGTAACCATATTCAGCAGAAATCCTTGATACAGGGACCCTCTATCCGCAACCCGAGGACGCGTTACGTGGCTTTTTCATAGGCCCTTCGGTTTGATTCTAGAGGAATCAAAACCGAACCGAATATATATATATATATATATATATTGAGTTTCATAGACAACTTTGTCAAACTAAAGATTTAAAGCTTGTATTTAAAATTTTCTTAACAAAAATTACAAACAAAATTTAATTTCCTATTCTAAATTTTTAGCCATGTTAAAAATTTGTAAATAAAATTGGAATGATTATCCATAATTTATTTAATAGCTTTTCAGGGCGCAGAATTTTTCGAATTTCAAGTACCCTTGAAATAGATTAGGTTTTATGTAAAGATGAAGTGGATTCAGTTAAAAGCCATTTAGATAATAAAGTCTTTCTTGGATTTGACATATATTAATGCCAAGCGCATTTAGTGTTAAAGTTTAATTGGCAGCTGGTCATATATTGTGGATTGAATTCCTATCCGTTCATATACGTCAAGAGATAACTTGAACGCGGAAGATGTGCACCTGCCTTTATTTTGTGATCTTCTGTCCGGGCGAATAGTTTTCCACGTCTCTTCATTGAATGACATGAGAGCAAAAAAGGGTGGTGAAACTGGTATGAAGAAAGAATGGGGGAGGGGGAATATTCTTGGTAGACAAGTCCGGCTTACATTCTTCCGCGTCTCGGACGCGTTCATCTCATGTCCTTTTCCACATCCACCCCTCAACTTTCCTTCAAGCGTAACATCCCTCTCTAGGGTATTTCGACCTTCTAGTCTTCCAACATAAAAAGTCTGCTGTTAAGGTTTAAAAACTTCACACTGCCGCCGACACATTGCTTTAAATTAATATTACAGGATTAAAAATTCTTTAAAATAGTATTTAAGAAAATGGAACATCTTTTTATTATTTTGAAATAAATTCAGTTTTAAAAGAAAAATAAGTAGAATTATATCCTGTTATGAAGAATGCTTGTTTAAATGGAAGTGTGGAATATATAAAATTACTAAACTCTTAACTTTGCTTACAAGTTTCTTTGAAATTGTCACGAACGAGCTTTGAAAGCTCGAGCTCAGCTGGGCTTTCTGATGAAGCCACAGGGAAACTCAGAATATTTTTCTGCATATACGCGACTCGGAGACGATGTATAAAAATCTGAAAGACTTTAATTTAAACGAAGCTCGTGAGGAATTTCTTTCCTGTGCCACCTATTGAACAAGATACGACCCTCGCTTTCCCAACTATCGAGAAGTACGTACGTCGCTCGTAAAAGCAAGTGGGTTCGCTCGGGGGATGGAAACGACGCGATGTTCAGAGGGTGGTTCTCTCTCTCGCTCTCTCTTTCTCTTTCTCACTTTTCTTTCCTTTTTTCCTTGAGAAGCACCACGATGATTTTTATCCTAGTAACGCTCCTCACATTTACCCCACGTCGTTTAGAGCATCGGCGGTTGAAAGAAAAGAGTAAAACATCGCGTGGGATACTGAACCGTATATCGCGGCAGTAAAGTTCAGGATTTTCTGGCCAAGGACGATCTGGTTTGTTAACGTTCGTAGAGTGCCAAAGCATCAAAGACACATATAAAGTGAAACACAATTTTCAAAATATAAAAGACGCTGCGCTCACGGATCTCAAGGGAAAAACTACCCTGACAAGTCGAACTCTTTTGCATCCAACTTAACGAGCTCTCTAGTCGTTCGATAGATCAGGAATCAACGTATTCTTTATAGGGTTGAACTAAAACAATTGTATATACTTTTCCATCCAACGGACAAGATGATAAAACTTGTTGTCAAATTGATATTAAAAAAATGCATCTGTTTTTAGAGAGAACTTTGGCGATATCTAACTTTTATGTTGGTATTTCATTTGTATATCTACACAATTTACCTGAGGGACAGAATAACGACTCTATTTCCAGAACTGGCACTTTCGGAAGTTTTATCCTAATAAAAATATCGTTTTATAAATTTGCAGAAGGATTTCTTTATTAATATTTTCCCATTTTTCCATTATGTTCGGCTTCTTTGCCTATAAAAAAATAAACGCAGTTACAGTAAGAGGTCGACGGACTAAAGAAAAAGTTGGTTAAATGTTCTGCCGTCGAATGATCCGTTCCTATCGCAAAAGCCTGGCGCCTTTGCACTATATTATTAATTGCGCTTATCGTAAGCGTCAGAAATAACCCCTTTGCTTTTTTCATGACTAGAATTTCGGGAGAATCGCGAGGGAATTAAGTAAAAACAAGGGATGAAAGTTCACAACGATCTTGAAGGTCTCTTTGTTCAGTCAAAATAGAACTAGCCTAATGGGCAGATTCTGTCGACGAAACGGGGAATCGATTTTTTTCCTGAGGAAATGTCTTCGTGCTAGCAAGCTCGTCAAATGCCTTTAGAATTCCTTGCCAGGTTTTGCTCTTCTTGCTATATTAATGTTTCTCATGCATGCAACAAGTATTTGAAATATAGGCAATACATTGCCACACAATCGTTACACTCTTCATCGCGTGCCCACAGTAATGTCACATAACAACATATTTTTACGCCGGAAATGATAAAAATGCTAGTGAAACATTTAAAACTTTTTTATAAAATGGAATTCTTCTCGCTACGAAAAATGTGAAAAATATATAAATTTTGATAAATATTTCAAATTTGAATTTAAATTTATTTTATATTTTATTTTTCTGCAGATGGTGACAAGGACAAAGAAGATATTCGTCGGCGGCTTATCAGCGCCGACGACGCTGGAGGACGTCAAAAACTACTTTGAACAGTTCGGCCCGGTAAGTGTCCATCTTAAAAAAAAATGTATCTAAAATATTTAGTATTTCTAAAAAAGATACTTCTATCAATGAATTAGCAATGGAAAATAATTAATTCTCAGGATCGTCAAAATTTGTCGGTGGTAATTTGGTTCAACGTTCATAAAATGGTGAAAACAAAATGTAAATTACAACTTAGTAAGAGCAAATTACCATTAAACAAATTTTGAATAATACAGCTTGGTTAATCAGCAAGAATGTGCAATATTGTTAACAATTTCGATAGTGTGGATCACTGTCTTACTAATGATCATATTTGTTCTTTGCATAATCGTAAAATCTCAATTCTGAATTTACTAATTGGGAATCCAGCGTTATTTCGTGCACAGTTCGTGTTCGTAAAATTTAGGTTCTCTAGTAATATTTTTAATGACTTGTTCAATAAAGAACTTGTTCGTATTTATATCTTTATTAGTTTGATGTGTGATTATGAAATAAGCTTTAAATTAATTAATTTGTAATACATTTCTTCAATGATTGTAACGATTTTCATACTATTGCTTTTATTCGAGAAGAAATTAAAATTCCATTATCGTGAGAATTTGCCGTTGTTCGTGCAGATGGTTGGAAAATAGGAATAACGGTGAAACATTAAATCACAATCACAATTTAATTAAGGTCCTTCAATTTATCTCTCTCGAACAGAGCTTGAACGAATCGTGTTTGTAATTAAGTGAATCATTAACAGTGGGTGGCATCCATCGTTTGATGTATTACTGCAACTGTTACTAACTTCATTTTCATCGGCGAATAAAACCCCTTTTGATATCAAAGTTACTTGTATAGTCTTTTTTATGTAAAGGGAATCAACTGCTTCAATAGGGATGCAATATGCATAAATTTGAGGATAGTGAGTTCAATTTCGATAAGGAAATTGCCATTTATAACGATAGTTTGGCGTATTTCAATAAAGATACTTGATCATCACATAAGTCACATAATAAATTTTCCATAAAGATCTATAGGTACCATCTCAATTTCAGTATCAGTTTGGCCGCCAAAGCTCATAAACAGTTATTCCCAGTAATTCACGTTGCGATTCCAGGTTCTGCACATTTCTCACCCTTACTGCTACCACTATCGAATATCTTAGGATCGATAGCAAGCCTCTGGAGAGCTATAGTAGAACTCAAGTAGAAATTGATTGTGAATTTTCCAACAAGCAAAATTATTTAGAAGTTCTGAATTGATAAAATTGCTGATTTATAAGATGATGAGGAATTTTCTATTGCAAAAGAATTACGATCAATTGCTCGAAACTGAGCGAGAAAAACCAATTAAATGTCCTTCATGTACTTCTTATTTTAGGTCCATGAATGCTTAAAATATATCAATTTGAAATATCGTCATTTTGTGAATGGAATTTCGAAGCTTTAAAAGTCGATTTTGAAAGCTCTCAAATTTAGAGCATTCAATATTCAAATATATATATATTTGGGAATAGCCAAATTGTACTGGATAACTTTCTTTTCATGTATTGAAGAAGAATCAGAAGCACATGTATTGTGCAGAAATTTACTTAAAATATTCTTCATTTGATGTTATACGTGCTGACTAACAATCAGACTTCAGAATACACTATTACTTATGTTGAAGAATATGTTCACAACATTCACATTCCTACTAATATTCGTTTAAAATATTGTTCTTTTTATTTATAATACGTGTAAGAAGATTTCCAGCTTCTTCAAGGATTATAATTTTTAGGAAAGCATTACATGTATCACTATAGAAAATTAGAATACAAAAAAATAGTGTTTTATAGCGTCTAGATTTAACAAAAAGCAACTATCTGTCGTGAAGTATCTTCTTCTGGAAGCATGTAAATATAATTTCTAATTCCTTTTTCTAAAAACGAAGATATATACTTTTTGAGTTAGAGCGTCAAGCAAATAAAGATAGACACAACCTATAAAACATTAACAATTTCTTACGCGAAAAGGAAAAAAGAAAAAGTGGCTATTTTGTACAAGCCCTATATCTTTATAGATCTTTCTTACACTTAAGCTCGGGTGCCCTGTGGCAAACCATTACGCAGACAGCCTGCAGGTTTTTCCCAACATACAATATTAAAGTTACTTTTCTCGGTAGAGTTCAGTGCTACAGTGCTTGGTGTATCGATCCGAGATGAAACTGTCTGATGCGGTTAAGAGAAGTAATGCCAAGTCCATCTGGAGTCTTAAAGATAGGAGTCAATCATTGACCCACGATATCGAGTCAAGACACTTTTGTCTTATCTATAGTTCATTCCCACGTCGAAAGACACTCGTTCGTTTCGTATTACTGAAAGTTTGTGGTCCGGATGCAGAGAATATTTTGGAAATAGCATTGCTTCTTTGTGACCCACATAGAGAGATAAAATTGGGCTCCTTTGGTAGAATTCGCTCCTGGACACGTACACACGTGTTCGCCCTCTGATTCGTGCTGGATAACATTTTTCTACACATGGATACATTCTGAGTCATAAAAAAACACACGTATATATACAAACACGGATACATTAAGGTCGACGCTATGTCGTAACCCTATATCGCTTTCTGGGCTCCTCGGGCCAAGTCCACCCTCCTATGATACGTATCAGGCTACTCTCGGGTTCTCAAGCTACTGGAATCCGAACAAACTGGAGAAACCACGGAGCTGATAAAGCTAATGGTATTGCTGGTAATGCGTTATATTTATTTGTATTGGGAATCATCCGCTCATGGACATTCCGATTTCATTCCACCTTACGGTCACAAGGGAGGATTTCAGAATCGACATTTTCCCAAAATTTTTTTTAACATCGCTTTTCCTCTCAATAGAGTGCAGAGTTAAATTCGGAATCAGTAAAATGGAAGAGAATGTTCAAAAGGAAGGAGGGAGGTGTCACGTTCAGGGAATATAATAATAGAAATTCAAAGAAATTGAAGAAAAATTATAACTCATTTTTTTAAGCTTTAATAATTTTGTCCAAAGACAACCGAAAAAAATACGAAAACGCCACTTTTTAATTTGTATTATTCCACTCTGATGTGCAACTGATCAAAGACGTAGCTGCAAGCTAGGAAACTTTCGGCTAGACAGGAAAATTCGTTTGAGTATGTCGTACTTATATTTGTACCCATTTTATTTGATATCTTTGGGAGTAAAATACACTACACTTTCAGGTTCTCAAATAAAAAGAGTATATTTTTATTTTCTTTAATACGAATTTTCTATTAGGGCTTTTCGCACTTGCAATCGCGTGTGCACTATGAACCTTATCTTAAATAAAAATCATATTAGTATAATAGTACAATTATGATTATTTAAAAAGTACCGGAAAATGTAACTATTTGCCTAAGAAAGGTTGACAGGTTTAATTTTTTTAAACTATAATAATAAGATTAGCACCAATCTTTGTCCATAGTGTCGGAATGCGTTTTATTTTCTAAGGTGTCTTGTACATGTTTTCCGTTTGTTTTGTTATAAAAATATAATTATAAGGATAAAAGCGTTTCCTATAATGTATTTTTTGGATAATCAAATAAATTTAGACTAGGTAATTATCCTACACTAGATAATTATCATACAGTAGAGCGTCATTAATTTAAAATACTAATGCGTGTAAAATAATAAATTTAATGTAATTAATAGTTAAGACATGATACATGGTAATATATTAAAATTGTAGTGGATTATTTTACTTCTATTTGTGCTTATAATTAATCATTCTCTAGTGTATCAAATGAAATCTAAAGAACGGTAGCAGGATCTATAAATTAATGTCTCTGTTTATTAAATTTTTAAAGGGAACTTTCTGAAAAAAACATAAACTTACAAAATTCAGCTTGCGTGACAGAATGGCACAATATGGCATAAAAAGAACTACGCTTAAAAACAGGTATTCAAAAACATACTCAATAAAGTCACTTTGTGTAATAGAATTGCACAAAACGAGTTAAAATGTGAACATCATGTTTCTAAATATCCTTGTAATCAAATAATTTGAGACAGTTATATAGCGAAGGAACAAAGAGTGAGAAAAAAAAAGAAAAAATATAACCAAACTACATTGGTCTTTTTTCTTTAGTATTTATCTGTCTTTTTTATACTGCCAGGGCGAACATGTTTCGAGATCAATTTATATCTCCTCATCAGGGATTATTTATGGGAAAACTGCAGGTTTAAATAATAAAAAATTATGCCAATCACAATTCACATAATGCCCTAAATAATAACCATAGATAATTATTTTAAAAGTTAGTTTATTTAATTTTGCATTAATTAGTGAAAATGGACAAATGTATCAAAATTATTTTCAATAACGAAAATAAAGAAACCATTAAGCCAAATTAGCTGATTTCAAGTTTTGTTTTGTTATTTTAACAAACGTCGTTAATTTTTTTCTATTGATTTAGCCAAACAATATTTTAACAGTTTTTTTTAAAGGTCCAAAAGTAAATTCTCGAAGTCGAAATCTAGAGGTTTATTTCAGGCGGTCAGTCATGCAACCATTTTAAGGAAGTACCCTCGGTACGTAGCAAGTCAGTTGAGAGAACGGTTCGATTTGTTATGACTCACACGTTCACAGACATAAGTTCGACAACGTCGCGTGTAAACACACGTGTTATTCGGAATCCCCGCATAAACTAAAGCACGCAAAATGGATGCGACATTGCCATACCTTCAGTTCACTGACGCGAGTCATACATTTACGGTATAAATGATTTTTTTCTATTCTTATAGGCTCTGAATGATACTTGTCGAAGCAGATATGGATTTCGAATAACATTCTATATCCCGTGTGGAAATAACCCTATTTGGCCCTATTGCAAGTCGGGCACTAATCGGGGGTTAGTCGGGTTATTAATTTTGACAAAGTACCCAGTCGGGGACTATTCGGGTACTAGTTGGGCTTTTTGTTGTCAAAATTTCAGTCGGGGCGTGGTCGGTGGTTGGTGCGGGTAATCTTCAGACTCTGGTCGGGAGCTAGTGGGGCTCTGGTCGGGTTATTCTTATGTTTGAGTTTTCGGCGAGGTCTTATCAAATGAGGTGACATCTAAAAAAGCGTAATGATTTTTTTATTCTAAAACACTAAAAATATATTTAACAATAATTTTACACCGTTTTTTTGGAGAAAAGATTTATTAATGTAAAATTCATATAAAAGGTTTGCCGTATGTAAATAAAGTCTAATTCTTCATGTAATTGAAATTGGAAAGAGAAAAAGTGTTTGAATTATCAGTGAAGAGGAGTATCCTAGTAGTAAACTATTAAGCACGTTACAGTTCAGATTTCGGTACTACCTTCATTTGAGTCTTGCGTTTCTGGACTGGTACAGTCTGTCAAGTTAAAGCGTGGGTGGCTTTACTCGCAGTCGGTAAGGTGTATCGACATGATTTTGGTGTCAAAATATTAAGAAGAGCTCCCTCT
>NC_046664.1:100564911-100571672 GCF_010883055.1 Belonocnema kinseyi
TGAAAGAGGAAGCTCTTCTTAATATTTTGACACCAAAATCATGTCGATACACCTTACCGACTGCGAGTAAAGCCACCCACGCTTTAACTTGACAGACTGTAGCTTTAAAGAAAATCTGTAAGGGCGCGACGTGCCGCCTCTCGCGCAACAGAAATGACGCGTCGAGTGTTTAAGACAGCAGTCCACTCGTAACGAAACATAATTACCTGCAGCAGAGACTACCGTGAACAACATGGCGGTTCCTTCAAGGCGAAGCTCTTCCATTGCTGCGTTCCAGCTGGAGTTTTTTTAAAAATCAATATCCCACAAATTTTGCGGAATTTTAGTTACATAAATTTATGAATTTTTAAGTGTACGATATGTTCCCCATTAAATCTTGGGTAAATTTGAGCACATTGAAATGTTTCAAAAAAGTTTATGGAGTTTTCCGTAAATAATAAGTATTTTGACAAACTTTTAGGGGATGCTCCACAAATTTTGGGGAGTTTGGTTAATATTCCACGCGGATGCATTATCATATGACCCCTACTAGTACCCGATCAGGCCCCGACTAGCATAAGTCGGGTCACCTGATTAGCCCCCGACTAGTCTACCGTCAGGCTACTAGTGGGGGGCCAGTCAGATGATCCGACTAGCCCCAGACTTTAAGTGGGGTCGAATGGTCGGGAAACAGACTAGTTCCCCATTTGAATTACTACACATTTAAGTAAATAACATGTTCGTTCCGCAACACTGCTCCGACCCAGTTTGCTGATCAATCTCTCTAGCAATCACCCCAAGTGAAGAACCTCACAAAGTCGTTATGTAAGGTTCCCCACTTGGGTCCACTAGTGGCCAAGGTCTTTTGTTTCAGGCGTCATTCACTCTACTGACATTCTTATTATTAACTATTTGCCGCCATACTTTTCTGTCCTGGCATACTTCTCTAGCTTCTTTTATGTCCATGCATTTTTTTATGCAGGCTCTTGTGTTTCTGTGACTTCTTATTTATCTTCTAACTAGGATCTCATTCACACATTCTAACCATTCTTTCCGCGGTCTACCTCTGGGCACGCTGCCATTTACTTTACCTTGATACACTTGTTTCGTTAGTCGTTCATTTGGCATTCTGTCAACATGTTCGAACCATCTTAACCGATTTCTTTCCCATGTGTCTACTAGCGTCTCTTCTGCACCACATTCTTTAGAATTATCTCGTTACTTTCTTTGTCCATTAGGGTTTTCCCGCATATTATGCGCTTGAATCTCATGTCAATTGCGTTAATTTTACTCTTATCTTTTTCTTGACAAGTCCATGTTATTTTCAATAATTGATTTCTCGATTATGAAGCTTTAAAAGGTTTCAAAATTTAAACCAGAGATTTAGTGTATATTAATAAGCTGACATCCAAATATCAAAAGAGTGTCTACTCGACCAGAATTCTGGACGAATAGCTCACCCGTCTCGAAATGGCTATCCGACCAGAATTCTGGACGAATAGCCTGCCGAAAGCGAACGACTATTCGTCCAGAAATTTTCTAGGAATAGAATATTTTTTATTCGGACAAATTCTAACACCAAGGAACCTTCTTTTCGCGCAAAATATTTTTCTGCTTTAACCAAATTTTACTATTTTATCAAAAACTTAGGAATAATAATTTGTAAATATATAAACAAATTGGCGTACAATCAAGAGCAATAATTACACTAACAAGGGGAGAACAGCAATTGTACATTTTTGCGCCGTTTTCGAGAAACTCGAGTTTAAAATATTCGCTATAGGCCATATAGAGTTTGGTGACAAATATTTTCAATTGTCCGATAGCTCAGATAGCAATTTTTGAGCTTCATAACCAGTAGGTGGTGTGTTCGATTCTCAGCACCTGCACCTTTATAAATTATTTTTTCAGTTATTAAAATATTTGTGAATATAATTTTTGCAATCATTATTACTTTAATAACAGTAAAAAAATAAGTTTTAGCGACTAGTCACGGAAGAGTGATTGGTCACATCTCAAACCATTGTTCAGCTTGCCCTTTACAAAATTAAGTTTTAGCCACTAGATACAGAAAAGATTGACTGGTCAAATCACAAACTCCTTTTCTAGCTCCACCTTTAAAAAAATACGTTTTAGCGACTGGTAATAAAAGAGTGATTGGTCACATCTGGAACCTCATTTGCAGCTCGCTGTTTAAAGAAATACGTTGTAAAAATTGGTCACGAAAGAGTGATTGATCACATATCTAACCCCTTATCCAGCTCCTCTTTAAAGAAATAAGTCTTAGCGGCTGGTCACAGAAGAGTGATTGGTCATATCTCGAATCCTTTTTCCAGTTCTCCCTATAAAAACATACGTTTTAGCAACTGAACACAGAAGGATAGGAGGAAACTTTTTTTTTTAATAACTTAGAAATAAAGTTATTTTTCATCATAAGTGTATTTGTACATAATTCTTTATTTTCTTAAAGCTATTCAATTAAATAATAAAATTATCATTTTTGTCAAAGTTGTAATAAAAATGAAGTGTCGTTCCCTACAATTGTTATTATGCCTTGGCCCCCGGCGTGCAGACATCTTGCCAGCTGACGTCCCAGCATGAAATACCCATGTGACACCGATAAAAGTGGACAGCCTTCGGTAACTTTGCATCAGAGCCTTCGGAGCTACTGACAGTAAACATAGCCTCAACTGTTTGAATATTTTAATATATACAATGATTTGACACAATTTTTTGAGTCAGAGTAAGTACTTTTTCGCTGAGAATTTTTGGACAAATAGCCATCCAATGTGTGTGCGATATTCGTCCAGAATATTGGACGAATAGCCGTTTCGAAACAGGTGGTCTATTCGTCTAGAATTATGGACGCCTAGACACAGCCAAATATTAAACGATTCTCATTTGTAATTTTATTACGGAGGGTACCCCTTTAACACGAAATATGCCTATGATGCTGGACTTTAGCATTATAATTATTCGCCTTGAAAGAATTTTTACATCGCATGTGTGAACGCCAACCTCAAGGTTTTCTCTTTCAATTTTCCATCCATACACTCCCTGAAGAGAACGTGATTGCAACTGAGGATCTACAGCGTCGGTTTTTGAAAAATTAATGCCGACGCCCGACAAGAGGGAAGGCTTAATTGCACTGCCTTTCAACTTTCATCTTCAACCAAGAGGAAGTAGAATAGCTGGTTAGATAAAAACAGGAAGGCCTTTTTGATCCAGTACTTAATGGTCGACTGCAGATTAAGAAATGAAGAATTAATGCGGCCTCGAATTGGCCCGCTTCTTCAATACCGGCATGCGATCCTCAAACGAAATGAAAGCTCCTCTTCATCCTTGAATTGTTAATTTACTAAAATATTAAAAACTGTCTTTAAAAATATGTTTTACTTTCAATTATTACAAATGAAACTTTTTAAATTTTAAATTTGATGACAGGCAGAAAATGCATGGTAGCATTATATGTCAGACAAATGTACTTTTTCTATAATCATAATGGGTGCGTGTTTCGGATGAATAGATAAATTTAACGGCACTTGTCATGTAGCAAAATGGAATAAATTCCGAGCGTTGGCAGCCATTTAAAACAATGCCGTTGTGAATACACGCCATTTGTAAACTGGCGCTTTTGTTTCACGTTGCTATTCATTCTCTCACGCTTCTACTCTACTGCTCGACCAACACCTCACGAAGCCCATCATCACCGAGCCACCCACACACTATGAGGCCCATAGTGCTGCTGGGTATCGGGTCGTTTAAATTTTTGCATCATTTTTTATCCTGATAAAAATGTAATTAGGGATTTTTGATTAGGTTTATACTATAAACAACCTCATTCAAATTTATGTTTTTACCATGGCATTTTTACTTCAACTCAGCTTAGCTTATTAACTCTTTATCAATATTTGTCGTGAAGTTCAAAAATTATAAACATAATTTACTTCCATCAGCTTGATGTCACATATAATAACTGATATTGATAAAAAAAAAATATTTTGGATTCCAATCGTGTACAAAACTACGAATTTTGCCGATGTTTCGTGAACATTGCAGTTCAGGTTAGCCCTTGAAGAAGTGAACTACAATGTTCACGAAATGTCGGCAGAATTCGGAGTTTTGTACATGGTTGGAACCCGAAACATCTGTTTTTATCAAAATAATTCATCGTCAAAGCATTAAATCTATTATTAATAACTGATATTGTTTATTATTCACCATATAATCTTTATTTTTACTTCGTTTTACAATGTTTTAATTTAATTCTCAGAAAAGATTAATCAATAAAAGGAAGAAACTATGCAAAATTTCAACAGCAGTGCTTCTCATTTAATTGCAAAATATTTGCTAAAAAGAAAGAGAGACATTTTTTCCTCATGAGATTTATTTTTAGTTCGTTAAACAAATTTACATATTTGGCCAGTTTTTTCATTGGGAGAACACAATTTTCAAATAATGTATTTTTAGCGAATATATTTTCAGAAAATGTAGTATTATAAAATAAATATAACAAAAATATTTGAATCAGGCAAAGTTGTTTTAAATAGATTACTTGAGTCCTTAAGTGTGTAAGATAGGAGCTTCCTTACTCGGAAGAGAATGGGTGCCTCGCCGTGAGGAATAAAATTTATGAGCGTCCTTTATTCCAGCAGTTAAGGAGTCGACTTCAGTTTGAGCAATTTATTAATTTCTGCTTGCTTCAGTCCCACCATGCATCTTCCTTCTCTTCTTGAGAGATACAGCATTCCTGTTTTCTTTATCCCATCCACTCCCTCGTTCTCGAATACGAAGGGTTGACTATGAGGGTTCTTCTTCCTTCTTTTCTACCACATGCTCGCTTGCGTTTTCAAACCAGAGCGCGCATAAATGTAATTCAACTTGATAGCATAATAGATTTGATCAGTGGCTTCATAAACATTTTAGTCCTCTTTCGTCACGTGTTTAGATTTTCAACGTCAATATTTTTGCTGAGACTTCAGCAAGCTTTTTAACAATCAGCAAACGTATGTGTTTTAAACCAATCTACAGAATACATACATCAAAACTATGTCTTATTTTTTTTTAATCAGCCTAAAAAAGAATCTAAAGCTGGTACTGATTTCTTTATAGGTGACAAATAATAATTTAAATTTATTTCCTTACAAATTGAAATCATAAAAACACGAAGAATATATTTAAGTTTGAAAGCGTTTCATCTCAAAAGCAATTTAACTTTAAAAGCGATCAATTTAAAATAGCGTTTATTAAACAGCTTTGGAATTCGAACAATCCTTTCTCCCCAGCTGGCTAGATTAACCATTAGACTTCTCCACTTTTAACCTTGAATCCTCATTGAACGTTTTCAAGTTTAGCTCAATCTCTTTATTGGTCTGGTGCATCTACGTCATATGTCATCTCGCATTCTTCACACACCCGTTTTGTTCGACACTTTCAGTTTATCTCTGTCAAACTTTTTCTCATTCCTTTTGCCTCTCGCTTTTTTCGATGTTCAGTATAGTATGCAGTTCTGCTGGTGATTAGTGCGCTCATTATGAAATCACTAATGATGCCTGCATCACCAAACTAATGCTTTAAAAAGTAAGCAAGCGGGTTACTATCGCTTAAGAGGAAACCCCTCTATAAGGACATACTCATTCATTCTGAACAAGGTTGACCTTATCGACGTTGAAAAATTAGATAATTGTCGCTACAGATGATTGTGCGTGCTGATACAGTTGATGGGTTAAGAAAGTTCGGAAAATTTTCTTGTTAAATATTTAGGAAATTTGGTTTTCGTGGGATCAATAATCCTACCGGTATACATAAGTTTTACCCCGCACTCAAAATATCCATCGGTACCCGAATCGAAATATAGGTCCTTTTTATATTCTCTACGGTGCTAAATTAATTCTTTTCTCGATCTTCTTAATACTCAGCTTCCTTCTTTAATTCTCTTAAGTCTCATTTGGTACAATTTTAGTCCTCTTTGAGTCTCATAAAGATTTTTGCAGT
This sequence comes from Belonocnema kinseyi, assembly GCF_010883055.1. Lineage (NCBI taxonomy): Eukaryota > Metazoa > Arthropoda > Insecta > Hymenoptera > Cynipidae > Belonocnema > Belonocnema kinseyi. The sequence goes on from NC_046664.1 coordinate 100,570,885, forward strand.
ATTTTTCAAGTTCTCATTTACACCTCTTATAATAATAGATTTTATGCTTTCACGATGATTCATTTTGATAAAAAGATATATTTCGGGTTTCACTCGTGTAAAAAACTACGAATTGTTTGCCGACGTTTCGTGAAAATTGCAGTTCACATTCTTCAGGGCTGATCTGAAACTGAGGTATCAGGTCATGATGTTCTTAGGTATACTTTCTACGATGCCTGTGATTGGCCAGAGCGCCCCACCGTGGGGACTGGTCAAACTTGATTGGCCAATCAAGTCTTTTTTTTTTAAATCTGGGAGAACGGAAAGCCAAATCGGATTGGTATTATATCCATTGTTCCTATTGCTGTTATTAGGGTGTTTTAAGATTTCAATGGCTTCTCTATGTTTTCTTGGAAATTTGTTATGTGTTTTTGCAATGACTGTCGTTTCATCAAATAAAATGTTATGTCCTGTTTCGATATGATGTTCAGCTAGTGCTGATTGCGTGAAATGTTTTAGCCTGACTTTACTTTTATGTTCCTCAATACGTTGGTTCACCGCTCTCCCGGTTTCTCCAATATACACTTTGCCACAAGAACAAGGGATTTTATATACTCCTGGATCACTGAAGAATGCCTTGTTATCTTTAGGGTTATTTAGTATTTGTCCTATTTTTGCAGGTGGTTTAAATATGGTTTGGATGTTGCGTTAGTTGAGAATTCTTCCTATTTGTTCTGTGACACCTTGGATGTAGGGTAGAGTGGTGGTCATTTTTCTCTCTCTTTCTTTCGTAGGTTGTGTTGACTTGC
>NC_046664.1:100571772-100580577 GCF_010883055.1 Belonocnema kinseyi
GCAAGTCAACACAACCTACGAAAGAAAGAGAGAGAAAAATGACCACCACTCTACCCTACATCCAAGGTGTCACAGAACAAATAGGAAGAATTCTCAACTAACACAACATCCAAACCATATTTAAACCACCTGCAAAAATAGGACAAATACTAAATAACCCTAAAGATAACAAGGCACCCTTCAGTGATCCAGGAGTATATAAAATCCCTTGTTCTTGTGGCAAAGTGTATATTGGAGAAACCGGGAGAGCGGTGAGCCAACGTATTGAGGAACATAAAAGTAAAGTCAGGCTAAAAAATTTCACGCAATCAGCACTAGCTGAACATCATATCGAAACAGGACATAACATTTTATTTGATGAAACGACAGTCATTGCAAAAACACACAACAAATTTCCAAGAAAACATAGAGAAGCAATTGAAATCTTAAAACACCCTAATAACAAAAAAAGACTTGATTGGCCAATCAAGTTTGACTAGTCCCCACGGTGGGGCGCTCTGGCCAATCACAGGCATCGTACAAAGTATACCTAAGAACATCATGACCTGATACCTCAGTTTCAGGTCAGCCCTGAAGATGTGAACTGCAATTTTCACGAAACGTCGGAAAACAATTCGTAGTTTTTTACACGAATGAAACCTGATATACCTCTTATAATCTCTACAAAATTTTAAGTCCGATTTTAATACTCTATAAATTCTGAAATAATTTTAAATCCTATTTAGAAGTTTCAAATGTAAAAGTATGGAAAATAATATTGCAGATTGATTAAAATATTAATGAAATTAACGTAGCCGCCGGCTAAAGACGGAGTTCACGATATTTTCTACTTAAATAGATGAATGTTCAACACAAAGAGACGAATAAATAAAATAGAGAAGTTTTCCCAAAAATAGTTTAAAATTTAGGCAAATAGTACAATTTTTAAGTAAAAAATATTAGCTTTTTTGGAAGACGGTTAAATTAAAAAAAAAAGTTTCTTTTCAAATAAGAAAGATAAACTTTCAACCAAGTAGAAGAATTTTTCAATATGCATTTTTAACAACATAGTTAAATTTTTGACAAAAAATGATGACTTTAACCTAATAGTTAAATTTTCCAAGAATAATTAGATTTTTATTAAAATAATTAAATTTCTAATCAAATATTTGAATTTTGAGCATAAAGGATGGATTTTTTGATCGAACGGTCAAATTTTCAAACAAAAAATATTAAAATTCAAATATTTGAATTTTCAAGAATAATAGACAAACTTTTTAGAAGACATGAAATCAAATTAATATTGATCGGGTTGATTTATACACAATATAATTGAGAATAGATTGTAATTTGCCACGAATATGAAAGAAATTGTTAAATATTGTTTGAGGATCAAATCATTACTTATTATTGCGTGATTTACAGGAATGTATTACATGATAGAATTGGATTATCTAGGATGCATCCTGGACATATAAAATTAGGAAATTAATGGAATATCCTTAGGACATATCCTTAGATATCCTGTGAGATAAACGGGATATTCCGCCGATATCTCAAACTACGAGAGAATAAAATGAATAAAGTCTGCTCTTAATTAAAAGTATATAACTTTCTGGCTTTAATTCAATAATGTAGTATTATAGGAGGAATATCCTATAAGGCCGTAAATGTTTATAAAAATGATTTAATAACGAAAATATTGATAAATAACTGTATTATGTCGAAATAATGACAACCAGGCTAGGAAAAAGATGTTCATTATTTTTAAAATTAATTAAATACAGTATTTAGATGATTTATTTTTAGTTTATTTACGGCTTGATGTATGGCTTTGATTTTGAAATTAAAATTAAAACAATTTTAAAACTATATCTTACCCAAAGAAATGGCTGAAAATTTCTTTCACATTTTGAGCGATGTAACCTAAAAATATCGAAATATGTAAGTACATAAATTTCTTGTACTACCATAGCCGAATTTGTAAATTTAAACTGTTTTTCCACCTTCTCCATTAGTAGTATCAATATAATTACGATTCTACCAAATTACCTAATCCAATTTAATTTCTCTTATATTTCCCTGTTGAAATGTTTCAAGTGTTTCTAGTTTGAGTGAAATTTACAGATTAGGTCGAGGATCATGATTGAGTTTGTTATGCACTGAAGAAAAGCTGCTGCTGTTCGCGTCCTCGAAAATGTAAGCCTCCTCGAGTGCGCTGAAATGGCTAAGGTCGAGAAGAACCTGCATTTAACAGCGTTAAACATTAACTGCCGCTCCGCAGTTTTCCCCATAACTCCGGAAACTTTGATTGCAGCTAACGGCCCTCGGGGATACTGCCTTTAAAAGGAGAATACGAGGGAGCCGTGGCAGTTTGAGGAGCGAAAGGGAGCGAGAGAGAGGTGGGAATCGAAGTACCTGCAGGAGGCACCTTATAACTTCTTATAATTACTCGGGTCTCGAGGGTTTAACTGCTGTTTAATTTCATTCGGCAATTAACCCCGTGCTTGATCGGCACTCACAACAGCTCACCTTTCGTCCTCTTCATCTTGGCCCAATCCTACAACCTTTCCTCCTTACTTCACCAATTTGTGTTCAAATTCCCTGAATTCTAATTGACATCATCTTTTGTAATTCATTTTTAACTTCCCGCTTGTCTGATTTTTTAATTTTAGTGACCTTGATTATGTTTCTCTGCCGGAAAAAGTATTTCCAATCGACTATATTCCTCTGATTTTTACATATTTCTAAAGAATTTTTGTCTAAATCTGTAATGATATAAAATCATCTAAGAAATCTTGATTTTCAAATCTTGATTCTTTCTTTATTTGTAAACAATAGCAAAAAGAACGGTTATTTTAAAAATTACAAATAGGAGTTTGAAATCTTCCAAAATAAAGAATCCGCCTCTTTGTACAAAAATAAAGTGTAAATAAAAATGCAATAAGAGAAGAAGCGTCGAAGGAAGATTGTTGAAGGTTTATTAATGCGGACATCATCATAAAATTGAGAGCCACGGAGAATCACGTGCAGGGAATGATAGCTTGGAATATGGAGAGTAGAGGGGCCAGGCTCAATGAGACTGTTCTGCATAGCAAGAAGGAGCGGGGCACTCCAACGGGTTGGATTCGCTCAAAGTGGAATTTGTTTATGCAAATAATTCGCTGCAGCAATAAGTGGCTGTGCGTCCTTTTGCCACTCTGCGGATTTCTAGTGCCTCTTTCCATTCTCTGTGATCCCATAACAATCCCCTGACTCATGAATGCCCCACCTAACGTCACTCATTGAGGAAGATCATTTCGAATTGAACCGGCGATTCACCAGCAAATTAATCTCCTTCCATACTGATGTACATAAAAACGGCATTCAAGTTCAAAATAAAATGTTAAAAAATGACTTGAGAAACTTCAAATACCCGTGCTAAAATGGCTTCAAAGAATTAAACTTATGAAATTTTAATGATGCTTTATTTATTATTAATGTTCAGTGGACGTGAGAAATTCCTTTTAAGATGGAAATTTAAACAGTTTTCGACTTGACCAAGAGAGAAAAAAGTTAGCATGATATTTTCTGCCTGCTTTGATAGATGTCATTCAAAAGTCATTCAAAGTCATTCAAAGTTTTACGTTTTTAAAAAAGTTTGGTTCAGCTTTAACCTTAAAAATGACACTTGTAGATATTTTTATGGTGACATTCGTAATCAGTGCACCAATATGAATAAGTATGAGGATTCAAAAGTATGGGCGGTATGCACTCTTCGGAACCTTTAATTAGAATGATAGAAATCTTTCATAGTTGTTGTTCTGAAACAACATCAATTGTATTCTACAGAAACTGTTATACTAACTTTGCTCTTTCTTGGTCAGTTCGCACCCTTCAATTTTATCTTGCAAGTTTGAGCTTGATAATGAATATGATCGAACATAAGGATATGCTTTACGAAGAATCAATCTCAAGAGTCGCCAATGTATAGATTAATTTTAAAATGGACAAAAATAGATCTATTATTAATTTTAGTAAATTTCGACCGAAGTCTTCTGAGCCTGCTCTTAATTGTTTATTTACCAGTAGTTATTTGTAGTCTTAGTTTTTGATATCTCTTAAGTGAAAAGTAACAGTTCTTAATTAACCTTAATGATCAAGGCCTTATTTTATTCTTTAAAAGATTATCTACAATTCTACTTAGGTGGTGTTTAATTAAAATTTAAACTATCATTATTTATAAAAGTAATAACTGTATTATTACTTAATTAATTGTTGTAATAAGATCCACTTTAATAAAAATGATAGATAATCATTGAATGAATAAAATGAGGCCTTCATCATTAGGATCTAATAGGAATTGTAACTTTTCCCTGAATTAAAAGCAAAAACTTAACCTCTAAATAAATAATGTTAAATAAACAATTTCAACCTGAGTAAAGTGTTTCTATTATTTCATTAATCGGTATATATCAAGAAGGCAAACTGAAATAAATTTATCCAAGTAAAACCAGTACACTCTGATTCCTTTTAATCAAAACATACGCATCAGCAATTTTGGAAGACTAAATTGAATCAATATTCTCAAATAATTACTATAAATATATTATCATTATCTGAAATTTTAAAACAATTTATGATAATTGGTGCTTTTCTGCAGTAAGCAAAGAAAAGGAAAGGAGATGCGTCAGGGGATCGAGAAATGTCGTAGGTTTGTGTGTATTTATGTGTTGGATTTATCATGTGTACGGTGGAAACGATTTAAAATCCGATGCCGAGTTCGAAGGGGCTGGTTCACACCCTTTGCTGGTGGCAGTCTCCCAGGCGGCAACGCCCGAGGGAATATTTCACAGTAGGAAACGTCGCCTAGATTACGAGTTTATCTAAATGGCGCTAGAAACGCGAGAGTTGTGCTAGAATTGCGCCCAGATTATGGGGTGGGCGCTAGGAGTACAGGGAACGGAATGGGGATGTTTATGGTTTCATGACAGGGAAAATTGTGTCCCAGGGGTAAAGCTAACGTGGCATCGTGTCTTCAAACTAAAATAGGAGAAAATTATCCTTCCATGTTCCAAAGTGCTTTTCAAATTCCTTTAAGGCATTTTTTTATATCCAATCTATGTTCATCAAGAAAAACCTCAACAAATTATAAAATAAAACTGGGTTGAATTCAGCGGACTTTGAAGTTTTCAGAATTAAACTAGGGTAATCGGTACAATCATCATCAACTTAAAGAATTTTTCCAGTTTAACATTGGCCGGAGCCAGAACTGTTTTTGGTGTGATGTTCACTCATTATTTATAAGACAAAGTGACAAACACTTTCATACATAGTCGACAAAAAGTTTAAACCATTTTGAAAGAATTTCTGCAAAGATTTTATTTATTTGCTTTTTAAATATTATGACGAATCATTGTGTCTCCAAATAATAAAGTGTATCTTGATTCACCAAATTTAATTAAAATTCAAAAGTTCTTAGTTTAGACTATCAAAACTAATAAAATAATAATAATAATCTAGACGAGCACACGCCTGCCTTCAACAGCTTTTTGTTTGAATTCCTAACTCATTCAGTATCGGCGTTTTTACATAGCTCTGAAATTGAAATGCACTACACACTTCAAAATACCTACTTTGTCAAATATAGTGCCTAACTGTTTGCGCTTCAGTCTGCACCATTATTCAATAGTTTTATTTGTGACTATTCGTACATATAAACATACTAAATATGGTGCCAATGAGCGGGGGATGGCCAACGATTGTACCGCTCACCCTATATTTAAACTGGAATCCAGTGGATTTTGTAACGTAAAATCTTAACATTTTTGTACTCTACTTCTGTAAAAGATGGAGGCCGAAAGCAAGACTTCGTACTAATTTCTCCTCTTTTTTGTATATTTTAGGTAAGCAATCATAGTAACTTGACATCGATCTGAGTGAGTAGTATAATTTAAATTTAAACAATGAAAGGAAAGTTTGATAGTCAAAATAATACCTGTTACGATCGAATGGTAAATTAAATACCTAAAAAATCATGTCTGATCTTGGCACAAATTATAGGTTATAATATAGATAGATTTCTAATTGTGTTTGTAGATCACGAGTCATTTTTGGACGTTTGCCCTCGACTGGTTAGGCTCTAAATCGGTAGTAACCCTCGCAGGACGAAACTTTCCATCACGCAGGAAATAAAGTTCGAAATATCCTGCTGAGTAAATCGGCGAGTCGTAGAAGCTACCGCAGATGAGTTTAAAATCCAATAGTCTGGCCCCCGCGGTTCGAATAGGTGAGGGCAAAAAGGGGTGGGGGATAGAGGGTTTGCGCGCCTTTTAAATTACGAGCGGATGACAAAATTTTTATTTTCTTGGCTCGCCCGCGGCTCCCTCTAGGTCTTTTTTATTTGATTTTAAAAGCGGGCCTCGCAGTTCACGTTAGCATCATTTCACCAAGTGGTACCTCAATATCCTTGGCATTTCCACGAAATAATACCCAAGAATCTTTTTCCGCGAAAAATTTCGCCATTCAAAGAAAGTCTTTCATTCTTCCTTTCTTTCCTTATTTATTTTTTTCTTTATTTCTAAGATGTGTTAAGTATTTTTTACTCATAGATTCTCTGCATGGAATGAAAATAGCACTATTTGCCGATAAAATTCTCGCGCATTATGAATCAAGGATTTTCGAGTCTTAAAGCGCCTGATTATGAGTGATGCAGGCTGCTTGATTTAGAATTTTGTGTACAACTTTGTTTTCAGTACACTTATGTATTTATTAAAGGAGAAATTTGCAGATATCATAATTTTTTTTTAAATGAAGAGAAAAAATATTAGAAATAGAAAACATTCTCATTCTTAAAATCAACATTTATGAAATGCAGTTTATGATATCTGTTAAAGAAAGAGGAAGACGTTCCTCGATTAAAAAATGTCTAATACAATGTTGTATGAAATTGTTGGTGTGTGTATGCGGATGTGCTGTGCTGATGTGTGGAAGTGACACTTTTTTGTGAACACTATAACTTGAAAACAGTTGCAGATAAATTAATAAAATTAGGAGGTCTTATTTTCAACACTAATATCTTGAAACAGACAGAAGGATTTCTCTAAATATTTACTGCATTTATGTAGCACTTTATAATATTTTTAAAATCGGTTTTTGTACTAAAAATTTTTCAATTATCGTAATTCAAAATTGGTGCAAGAATATAAAAGATTCCTTGTCTCGAGATGAATGGATTGACCTACTATGTTATTAAATTTTATTGAAGTATAAGGAAGCTATGGGAATGCATAATATTTGAATAAAAACGGCTTTTTGTATTACAACTTTTTTCATTAACATAATTCGAAATTGTTGCAACAACGAAAAAGATTCACTGGTTCAAGACAAATCGATTGACCTTAAAGAATAATACATTTGATTAAAGAGTAAAATATTTTTTTATTAACGTAATTCGAAATCGATGCAAAAACAGAAATGATTCCTTGATTCGAGGCAAATAGATTGACTTATAATAGAATTGCGTTTTATTGAAGAGTAAGGAAGTTGCGCATATTTAAAATATTTGAAAAATCTATTTTAAATAGAAAAACTATTTTTATCGACATAATTTAAAGTTGATGTATGAATTGAAAAAACTTTTTGATCACAAATTTTCAAATAAAATAATTCTGAAAAATTATGCAAAAAAATCATAAGGCTGAAAAAGGGATAGGGTGCAACAGACCTTTTTCCCTACTTTTAAAAGCTCGAAAAATTGCCATTTCAATTACAAAATTGGATTTCTCTGATTTTTTAACTGTATTTTAAAAACTGTTTATATTATTATTAAAAAAATCACTAATGTTTCCTCTATATGCAAGCAAAGTGGAAAGACTCGGGATCTAATTCACAGCTAGTTTTTGACATAGCATTGCGCTTTACCAATGAGTTTTAAGGACATATTTCTTGATTTTCGTCTACAACATTTTAATGTCTCTGGGAAGTTTTTCGTAAATAGTATTGGAATATGTGAAATAGCAAAGTATCTTTAAACTCAAATGAGCTTAATGCATAAAAAGGTATAAAGAAGATGTTGAAGTCTGTTAATACTTCCTGCCCCATTTTTTGATGATTCCAGTAGAAAGTAGTAACTATGTTACTTTGAGCCATATTCCAATCAGCACTATCTTTATAATTTTCCTGTTTTCAAAAAAAAAAAAAAAAAAAAAAAAAAACCCTTTTCCACGGACTTAAATCAATCTTGCACGTAAATGAGTGTAGTACTTCTGATCTGACGTTTAAATCCGCAACTCGGTATTCATTTCGAGGACATCCGCTGAGAGATTACTTACAAAAGAGATTATCTTTCCGGTAAATAAAAGGTTTTGTGTTTGTCAGGTATACACTATAACTACCACTTCTATGTTTAGATAGTGTTGTAAAACTACATCCCGAATAAAAATGCTTCGACTTAAGTTCGACTTGGGGATGTCTTGAGTTCGTCTCCAAGACATCGATGTCTGGCTGTGCCTCCACTAAGTGGAGACATAAGCCTTCGTCTTATTTTTATGGTTACGACAGGTAAGACGGTGTTTACTTGTCTCAAATCGTGCCTTGTCTTGGCTAAGACGACGTTTACTTGTCTCAATACGAGCCTTATTTTGGCTCAAATGATTGGCGTAAACTATTCTTAATGCGAAGTTAGTTATTTTTAATTAGAAAATGTATAATATGTGGGTCTAAGCGAGGTTTCACCCTTAAAAACTTCCTGTGAAAAAATTAAAATTGCAACTTTCTGTAAGGATCTCCTAAGCCGTTAGAAGTACGTAAAAATAAACAACATTTTCGGTTTAATACAAATGAAAA
>NC_046664.1:100580677-100582162 GCF_010883055.1 Belonocnema kinseyi
AATTGCACCCGCTTCCAGCGAAATCGCGGTAAAATTTCAGCCACAACCACGTCTCACAACCATGAGATAGGTGGTTACAGTCTGTAAAGGAATCAATACGACCGTCCAGCAAAAGCCTCGTGCACCCTAAGAACACGGACCGACCCAAGGACAACCGCCTTCTGCATTTTTCCCGCAAGTGTTCTAGCATATTGTTGACACGCAGGGATGCTTTTTAGGCCATTAGCAAGTGAAAGCTTAGCACCTCCAAGAGCGCCGATGATAAGGACGATCAGTTTAACAGAATATTCCGGATACAATCGTTGCAACTCCCTTATAAGGTCTCGATACCTCTCTTTCATTTCATTCTCCTTGGCTATGATGTTTTTGTCAGCTGGTGCTGAAAATTCGATAACGAACATGGTTCGCTTCTCGAAGTCCAGAAGAACCATGTCAGGCCTCGAGTGAGCAACAGAAACAATTGTCGAGAATATAAAGTTCCAGTATATGCGGCACTTCCCATTCTCGACAATTGACTCAATTTCCCTAGGAGCATTTAGAGGAGCGATATTAAGGTGAATGCCGTAGGAGGAAATGACACCGTCTTGGCATGCAAAAATGAAACCCTCTGTACCAGACTTCAATCCGGGCGATTTAAGGAAAGCAAACGTTAGCTCACAAGACATTGACTGATCCTTCACATTTCTGTGGAAGATACCGTGCATCTTCTTATCCAGGAGCTGTTCACGAAAGTTTTTCTCTTGTGCTTTCTTAATCCGGGCTTTCAGGAGTGAGTACTCGAGATATATAAAATTTGATGCATTTTGCTCACCCCTAATACTAAAGTCAAGTCCGAATGTTTCAGCAGCCTCCTCCGCTGCTTTGTACAGAAATGCTTCTTTGCCCACTTCTTCGTGATTCCTGATCATTTTAAGGAGAGGGTCTCTTCCATTTGCAACTCTATGTGCTGTACCCAGAATAATCCTGTTGTGAAGACATTCAAGACTCAATATTCCGCGACCACCTAGACGGCGTGAGATGTAAGTCGCGGAACGGAAGACTTAAGATGCATGCTTTTGTTCATGTCCATAACCTTTCTTGTCCCGATATCAAGAGATCTGAGCTCGTTCTTCGTCCATGGAACTACTCCAAATGAATATAGTAGTACCGGGACGGCAAGCATGTTCGTTGCAGATACTTTGTTCCTCGCCTACAGTTCGGAAGACCAAATCTGTCGGATGAGACGTTTGTATCTGCTTCGGTGAGTATCCTTTATAGATGTCACATCCTGAATGCGGCTCTGTGGCACGCCCAGGTATGTATAAGTCTCTCCAGCGCAAAGGTGTCGTATGGCACTTCTATCAACGAGCTTAGGATCTTCAGGGATGCCATTAAGTTTTCCTAGCTTCAAATAAACCTTGGCGCATTTGTCTAACCCAAATTCCATTCGAATTTCCTTAGTATATCGTTCGACAATCCCCAGAGCTAGATGCAGTTGCTCTCTGT
>NC_046664.1:100582262-100585301 GCF_010883055.1 Belonocnema kinseyi
TATGAGGTGAAAATACGGGCCAAATGCTGATGGGTTGAAGAAAACTTCTTCCACCAGAAGGTTTTGATACAATCTGGTTCCGGTGCGGAATAGTTTTTCATCTCTCTTAATACTTTTTTCACCTCCTCACCGCATCGGTCAAAGCTCTCGCTGCATTACACACACAATAATTGATAGCCCAGAGGTCGGATTCACCCGAAAAATGTCCACGAAGCTCGTCATCCATTTCAGCCAGATCTTTAGGCTTGAGAGAAACCTTGGTGTTAATGTTTCTCCGGGTCGTAAAGCATCGCTCTTCATCTATTGGATGCTTGCCCGCGGTTGGTTTTAGTGTCGCCTCTCTTTCTTTGTTGCCGGCTTTTTCTAGCTGTGGTAGAGTAGGCGTTCCGCTTACACAGCCACTTTTACGGAGTAGTTCAGCATGGTTTCGCAGACGTTGCTACGAAAAGTGCGATAGTTCTGGGTGTTTCTCGCACTACAGAACATGCAGCCGTGCCATGTAACCCCGTTCACGGATCACACTTGCATCGTAGCACTCTAGCAAGTCGTGATTCAGTTGCTCCGTCCACCAAAGGGTCGCGAGATCCCGCCGATGCATCGCATTGAATCCACTTTCATTGGCTCCCCCAGGTCTAGATTGGTCGGCATTGTTGGCCGACCCATTGTCGGGAGCCCTGCGCGTTCTGTTGTTTTGAACCGCGCTTACTACAACTATGTTTGGTGTTGTCATTCTTGTTCTCACGAGAAGCTAGGGAAAGGGGTTCGTCCATCCTTGTAGAGCCCCGCATAAGGCTGCGTACTCTGAGAGGTCGCCCGGTATCCCAGAGTCACCGTTCTAGACACCTCACCCAGGTGCCATTCAGCTTTCGGCACGGTTTTCGCACCTCCGCTTGGGGGTTTATTCCTTCGGGACCACCCCTGGACAATTGTCCGCGACTGCCTATTTATTTTTGTAACCATATTCAGCAGAAACCCTTGGTACAGGCACCCTCTATCCGCAACCCGAGGACGCGTTCGGTGGCTTTGTCATAGGCCCTTCGGTTTGATTCTAGAGGAATCAAAACCTAACCGAATATATATATTTATAGATATAGATATAGATTATATAAATATATACAAGAGTGTTTCATCATAAAAAAGATTAGCTTTTATGACAGTCAGAATGAGCCTTTTTGTTAGGACAGGCATAAACTCGAAGTTGTAAACCGCTCGCCTTGGACTCATAAAAATTCGACTCAAGACATAAATATGTTTTCAAGACATATAAACTTGCCTCAAGACATAAATTTAGGTCCGGTTTCGTCTTATAACTGAAACATATTCAATTCGAACCTTTCGACTTCAGCATGTCTTGATTGGGGGCAATTCAAGTTGAAACCAAGTCGAAGGATTTTTACTCGGGATACCATTGTATGCGACCATGATACAAAAGGCTAATTGTGTACATCTGAAGGTTTCAGATTAGAGTTCTATTTCCGGAACACTAAAATATCATAAATTTATCAGCACATTGTATCAAGTATTTTTAACCTATTTAATTAAAAGTAATAAATTATTAAAAATAACTGAAGCACTTATGAATGGCAGCTACATTCAGCTATTGGTAAATTCCGCAGCGAAATTTCCAGCGATTCTTTCTCCCTGTTTATGCACGCTTCATAGTCTTCTGATTTTTTCGCAGCAGCGCTTTGTCGTGGTACATCCGGCCGCTTCTGGCTCCAGACCGGAAACAAGATGGCCGACGCTGTATAGCTACCGGTAGTGCGATGAAATATTAGCCGAAAGTCGTGAACGTGGTAGGAAACAGAGGGACCTCGGGAAATTCACGAAAACTTTTCATTACACCAAAGCAAAAATCCTCTGATTTGGAAACTTTTCTAATATTCAAAAATTGTAATAGTAGATAGCACTAAAATTCTTGAAAATTTATAATTGAAGGAAAATTTTGGAATTTCAAACTTAGCAGACCGAGCTCACTGTAATTCTTACTTGCTAAACGCGTTTTTTTATTGTCTGGAGTTTCATTAGTTATATTTACCATAAAATAATCTTCGTTTTAAATCAAATTTGAATTCATGATAGAGTTTATTCTTTTGTTTCCTGTCAAAAGGTAGCCTCAACGATTTTAAATGAAAAATTATGAAGATTAAGAAGCCGATTGACATACCAGGAATGGTTGGTATAGAAGCTTCACTGTAAAAGCTACCGCTCGCTGTGAGATATACAAAAGCGTGAATAATGGACACCGGTTGATAAGGGGAGCACTCGCGTGAGTTCGCTCCATTCGCGAAAGCTCATGCCGAAATATTTATGGGTAGAAAGGTCGAAGCTAAATAAATATCCGTGTGGCGAAGAAAACCGATTTACACTAGACTTTTTTCATTGTTTTCAATATCCATTCGCAGATAAACTTCGTAACGATCATTTATGCCACTGTGAATATTTCTTCACAAACCATGTAAATATATTCATCTCTTTTTAACACTATGACCTATAGATAAATTATCAATAATTCAATTGACTAAATATATCAATTCATAAGACCTATTGACATTGAAAGTTGATTAAATAACGTAGCTCCACTTTCATAGAGTTCTGATGAAAGATGTTAAATTGAGTTAAAGTGAACGTTAAAGAAAGTTAAAGTCAAATCAAAAACCTTGATTCGAACTCTGACAATTTCTATCTAAATTTTAGGCTCTGAATTGAAATCTCTTGTAGTATTTTGGCAAAAGGTAAAGTTGCTTTTATATGGAAATGTTCATCGTGGATGGTTCAAATTTATTTCTATTCGTGCAGGTCTCCTTTCTACGGCAGGGAAGATCAATTTCGGTCTCAGTAAATCGCTTCTCGAGATCAGAAAAAGGAACGCTGCCAGCATTCTAGGTATGCATAGTCGACGCAATGACACAGAAATAGGGTTGGGACAGAATTTGATAGTGATGGGGTGGGTTTCGAGGCGAAGCCTCAAAACGTGTACAACTGAACATACACAAACATACACAAACACACACACCCACACACACACACACACACCCA
>NC_046664.1:100585401-100590172 GCF_010883055.1 Belonocnema kinseyi
CCCATTGCTGCTACCACAACTGTACCGTCGCTCGCAACCTCGCCGCTGATTGAATATTCGTTTTTCTGCAGCATAACTTTCAATTTGCATGGCCTCCTCGTCCTTCCGCCTCTATTTCTTCCCTTTTCTAACTATCCTCTCTGTACATCACATATCATCTTCTTTTTCCTACTTCTTTCGATCTTCTAACTTCTTTACGTCAATATCTCTTTTCGTCAATTTAGCTTTCCTTCTTCTATATCTATTCTTTTTCTTTACACCATATCATTTAAGTGAGTTTAATATGTAAATCGACATAGCATATGCTTAACAATATTAAAATATGTTTATATCATTGAAAATTTAGCATTACAAAATGATTGCGGATTTTTCAGTTTATGTAACATTATTTGACAGTGCAGGGGAAAAGAGAAGGCACGAAGTACAATATAAGAATTTCCTTGTGGAAAAAAGAACACCGTTAACTCCACTGAGAATCGAGCCCCTTACCTATTGTCATGTGTGAGAATTTAAATAACTCTTAGAAAATGTAAAACGTAAATCGTTTATGTTCTCGAATGCAAAAAAGGACACATGAATCAATTAGCTGATTTCACAATTATTTTTAAAAACAAAGCAGCAATTTTTTACTTTCTTTTCCACAATTAAAAAAGAAAAAGGTAACATAGACGTTGGCTAGACCCGGTATTGACGTTTATTCAGATTTTTTTTTCTTTTTTAGTAAGTTTAGCTACCAATATACCTAGGTACCATGCTTTGAACTATATAAAATTCGGTATCAAATTAAGAATGATTAAAAATGTGAAAATCCAAAATACTCTTAAAATAGCGAAAATAGTTTTTTTCGATCAAATAGATGAATTTTGAACAAAAAAGAGGTTTTGAAAATAAAAAGACGAATTTTTATCAAAAGAGTTGAGTTTTTTATCAAAGGCGTCAATCGGGAAAAAGAATTCGTTTTTAAGAAAAATGTTTAACTTTTACCCGAGTAGTTGAATTTTCAGCCCAAAATATGAATTTTGATCGAAATAGTTAAAATTCCAACCAAAAAGGGAAGTTTTCTACCTAATAGTTCCATTTTTCCATAAATATTTGTATTTTTAACAAAGTCGTTTAACTTTGGACCAAATTCATGAATGTCCAACTAAAATTATGAATCTTTAACAACAACAATGGAGCGGAGTACAATTATTATCATAACCTTTATTCACGTATGCTCATTCGCAATCACCCCTGTATGATTGTGGATGCGGGTGCACCAACAAAAATAGAAACTTCTTTTTATTCTAGGTGCGCAATATACTAATTTAAAGTACCAAAGAAGTACTAAAAAGAATGAACTTTTATCAAGAAGATTAACAACAAAAATATGAATTTTCAACAAAATAAATGAGTTTTTGACCAAGCATATAATTTTGCAATTAGAAATGATCAATTTTTAATTAAAGATATCAATTATCAACAAAAAAGTAAACAAGTATATTTTGAGTTAAACATTTTATTCTTAGCCAACTAAGAATTTAACATTAGATTTTTTTTAAATTATGTTTTTTTTCTAAAAATAGTTTTTTCTTCTTGGGTTCCATTAAATCGCAAACTTTGTTAAAGTTTATCATTAGGAAATGTACTAAACCTTATCTTAGATCATAACGTTACTTCCACTGATTCCCACCCCTGTTACAAACAGTATTTTTTGGCGCGACGCCCCCTCCCCCACCTCTTAAATTGATGATGTAGTTATGGACGACCTGTTAAACTTAATGATAATTGTTTTCCAATTATATACATATAAAATACAATTCCTAGAAAAGTGCTAGAATACATTGATGTTTACTTAATTTCTTTTTTTTTCTTCTGACCTCGCGTTTTATTAGTGTGAAAAATAACAGCGATTTAAGTAATACGTGCTTACTTACGTGTCTTACTTAACAAAATTGCATGTTATGCTATGTTTATCTCCTCTTGTCACGCATCGTTAGCAAGGAGGGATTGTGTAGGATCACAAGAAGAAGCATCGACAAGAGCCAATTTGTGAGATAAACGAATGGGATATCGTTCGTATAAGGGGAAAATTCTTTCTCCCCTATAAAGGGTAAAACGCAAAAGAGGAAGAGGGAGGGAAGAATAAATGCAAGCCGATTTGTCAATGTGACGAGTGCGTTATAGGTAAAAAGAGTCGCATCAGTTGCGCTCTCAGTGTCGGCGGATATTAAAGTTGAGCAATGATTTATTGAAAACTTTTACTGCACAGAAATACGAAGCTTTATCTGTTGGGTGCTTAAGTTACAGAAGCTCACGCTCCAGGGAACGAAGTTATACTCCGCGTAGAAAATACGAGTTTGCACTGACTGCTTCTCGCCAAAGCTGTTTATCTGCTTAAATGCTTCTTGAATTCCTTCACCGCATTTTAAGAGGCAACAGCAAATCGTTCCTTCGGGAATGTAATTGAAAAGGATTATGGTCTATTTGCTGATAAAGCTGACGATAAAATGTTTTCCTTTCTATCCAAAAGAGAACCTTTTTTTACTCTTAAAAAAACGCTACAGAGATACTTTCTTCCAGTATTTTACTTAATGAAATTGCAAGCCTTTGAAGATAAATGAAGTTTGTAAAGAATTTTTTTTCTTTATTCCATTTTTTCCTATTTTTTATCATCACGTTCATTATTGTACGACTATAACAATAATGACAACTACAATTGACGAGTGGATCATTTATAAGTAGTTATGGAAATGTATGTATGGTATTCATAAACCTTTTTAACAAAATCGCAGGACTTTTCTTGAAAATTCTAGAATATTAAGGATATAAATGCGAACATCTGTATGCATGTTCTCCTATAACTTCTGCATCGCAATACGAAAAAAATTTTAAACTTTTTCAGTGATAGATCATATTCCTGGGCAGGTTATAGGCATGTTTTTTATTAGCGAACTCATTGTCAACTTTGCCCCGACCCCAATACTCCCAGGCGGGCGGAGCCGCGGGCTTAGGCTAGTATTCTATAAAACTTAAAAATATTCTATATAATTGTTCGACTCTTGAATGTTCTTAATTAAATGTTTTTTATAACGCCTTCAACAATGGATATCCTACAGAAGGAATTCCTTTCTGAAAGACATAAGTTGGTGCGTTAGTTGAAAGAGGAGCAAGAACAACTCAGGGTAAATGTTGTTTCAGAACACTTCGTATTTTTACCTATTGATATGTGTAAAACACAAGTATTGCCCTAGGTAAGGACTAAACTTTCTCTTGCTCACGGTTAGTGAAATAGCCAAATCGGATAGGTGCGGCTTCATAAAGGCAGTTCTGGTAAATTGTAAAAGCTGTCCGAAATTACTTACAAGTGAGGGTAAAAGCAGAAAAATACCGAGGTGCCAGGAAACGATTAACCATCTGGGTAATTTTTGTTGCAGGTAATATTTACTCAAACCCCGGGTCAAAGATTATCCTTAGTTTTTTTTGTAAGCTTTCTAAAAGCAGTATCATTTCTTTGTGCAAGTAAAAGAGCAGGTGCTCTTAGAATAAAATCGTGACAGTCTTATATCTACAATAATTCAAAATGTTTAACGATTTAGCCCGTAAGAAAATAAAAGGAGAAAAGATATATGAAGTGAAAAGTCCAGAAAATGGGATGGGTAGTTTTGGCGAAACCTACTCCAATAACATACAAAATGGGCTGAAAAGGGTTTGCCTATGCGAGAGGAGAGCAGCAAGCTCGGTGCGCCGCTAACAACACACACGGTAATTACCTTTGTTCGATGTACAAATTGCAATGGCCCTCTTGGACCCTCCTCATTCCCTTATTCCTCGACTGCCAGCCACGTCGAATTCGCCAGTTGCATTTTGCTCGACGTGACCGTAATGCGCTTCAGCTTTACTCTGTCGAGCATTAAGGGCGCGCGGGTGTTTCCACGAACAGAAATTCGGTCGAGGGATGAAGAGAACTGGGATCTGCATATTTAGCTAAGGTCGCGCGGTGGCCATTGGAATTGCAAAATCGCAAATTGGACTTGTTCGCGAGGAAGCTTTGCGGACTCACCCTCCCGACCCGCCGCACTCTGCACCGCTTATGCGCTTGACTGTATTAACTACTCGCGACTCTACGTTTCTCTATGACGATTAATGTAAATTTTGAGTAACTGCGAGAAAAGGAGAGAATGAGAGCCAATCCGTTTGCTCAACCACTCTCGCTTTTCTATTGCCTACTTCTAGAATTATTATCTCGGATTTCACATGTTTTCGTAAAACTTACTATTCTTGGTCAAGAATTACTTTTCTAGGATTTAAACTCAGGAAGGAAAGAATGCCATAACTTCGAAATGTTAATAAATTCCAGTAATTATATGGGGGCGTTTGCAGGTAAAGGGCTCTTGTGACCGGTTCTAGTTTAGGAGATATTCCAGTTTTTCTAAGTTAAAGTTAAAATTATTAAGCGGAAGTGGATATATGTCATGTTTAAGGAGAACGTATAGCGTGCGCGAGTATTGCAGTCACCACATTTGCTTGTATTTATGTCTAAAAGCTAGTTTTTGAAGTTCTGATTTCAAAATTTCCCCTGCTTCAAATGCCAATAATTTATCTAGCATATGTTCTGTGTTGTGTTTTAGGGCCTACCCTAGCAACACATCATCTCGGAGGTGTAATTGTGGGTCCGGATGCAATAAGAGCACATAAAATTTTTTCGTGCGAAAACGAAGTCCCCTGGAGGCTTTAGAAAAAATTTTTGAATTTTAATTTTCAAAAGATATATATGGATGTAAAATTTGAT
>NC_046664.1:100590272-100621488 GCF_010883055.1 Belonocnema kinseyi
GAAAATTAAAATTCGAAAATTTTTTCTAAAGCCTCCAGGGGACTTCGTTTTCGCACGAAAAAATTTTATGTGCCCTTATTGCATCCGGACCCACAATTCTTTTAAATCAACTTATATACTTTTCTCGTGCGTCACAAATTTTTATTTATAAAAATGTTGCGAATTATAGGATTTGCAAATGCTAGATGTTGCAAATTAGTAATTGGCTTGAAAAAGAGGGAGGCCGTAGGCAAAATTATTACCGATTACTGTCACTTCCGCATTCTATTTAGTGGTAGTTAAATACTCAGTATGATATTTATTAGCTTTATTGTGAAATCTCTAAAATTCAGAAAATTCTTACACAATTATTTGTGCATTTTCGAAAGGTGAAGGGGAAGGTTTACTTAATAAAATTATCACTAATTTTTTCTTATATATGCAGATTATTTTTATGAACAATTAAACATTTTTTAAATAGCCATGAAGAATTTTCTTGCCAGTATATCCCATAAAAGTTTATCTGCTGCCAGAGTCTTGAACAGCATATTTAGTGCATCAAAAAGTTCTACAAAAAAGTAGCTCGGCTCTTTTTTTGGTTCTTACCTTATAACAATCGTAACACAAATCAGGTAATTAAAAAATGTAGAATTTTGATTACTGTCTTCAAATAATTTTGTTAGTACTTGTGAAAAAGTTTGTTTTTCTCATGGATGCGCGTCCTACTGGAGTATTTATTATAGCAAAAGATTGAATATATGTATATCTTAGCAAATATTACAGTAAAACATAAGTTGGAAAAAAATTCTGCAGGACTTTTACGTAAAAATTTTCAAAATGAATAACTTTCCTCATTATACTTTTTTCACTTTTCGTTGTGTTTTTTCCAACATTGAATTTCTTGTGGAACCGACTCCATGATTTGTGCATATACACTTTACATCCTGTTCGGCTAGAAATTAATTCAGACAGTTTTTGTTTAGGACACAGGAAGAAAAATACTGAATTTTTTAAATGTGGGGCTCGCTATTTTTTAAGATTCTTTTTTTTCATTAAAGACGTCCAAAACTATTCCTAAAAAAACATCATAACTGCTAGAATTATGTTAAATCTACTTAGAACTCGAAACAAAGATTGATTTTTCAAAATTAAGTTCCTAATTTAAGTTTTTTGTCCTTTAAATGTCACAACACTTTATTGTACAAGAAAATGGGGTTGCATTAGTTGTTTTTCTGTATTTTGAATACTAACAGTGTTTTGAAGATAAATATTATAAATGAAGGAGACTTGGAGGATGGTATATGTTTCAAAACAGTGGAAGATTCGAGCGTGTCGAGTTATCAAATTGAAGCCAAAACGGATTATGCCTCGGATCTCGGAGGAAACGAATTGTTGGATAGAGCAAAAGTAATAGGACGGCATCGAATTCAGTTAAGGGAGGTTATAAATTGCGGGAGCCTGGCTGAAGTCCCTCGGGCAAGGCCGGGTAAAAGTTTTCTGCTGGTGTTCGCGTAACTCGAAACTCGCGTATCCGGAAAACGGGAAAGAGTGCCATCGTACATCACCCTTTTCCCTCGAGCTCACTCGCTTTTCCTTGATTAAGATGATGCAAGATATGCACTAAACGCGATAACTCCACTTCTCTTAACGGGCTTGTATCCACTGTAAAAGTCACTGAGTTCATCGATTCAACTCCTCTTATTTAATTCACAAAGGGTTTCACGATCTTTTCTTTAATAAAAAATATTTTACCACTACCATCTCCAATTTTTACAAATTAAACGTAGATAATATTTTTCATTCTATACGCAGAATCTATTATTGTGCAGAATCATGTATTTAATTTCTGTTTGCTTTTTGTAGTTTATATTGTCCAGGAAGATGATATTCGGAAAACTAAACAGCTTTTTCTACTACAAAGTTTTAATTGTACAATACAATACAAAAATGAATATATTTAAACTTTTTAATTGCCTTGGGCAGTTGTAACTTTCAATCTCGTTAATTAAAAAGAAATGACAAAAGAACAATTTTTTACTGGCAAAATTTTAAAGTTTTTTCTGTTCTATCCGATAAAGTAGTTGAAAACATCAAATTATTGAAAATACTATCACGAGCCGAATTTTTCAAATAATTCTTCACTTTATAATCTTGGAAATCTAAGACGATAAATATTATGTCAGCGCCAGGAGCCCACGACATGGGATGCTTGAAAAGAAAACCTATATTCTTCGTCTCGCGTATTTGTTCTTGAACGAACCAGGCTGCTCATACTAAAGTCAGAGAAAAGGTTAGATAAAGAACCTGCGAAAGGAAAAAAAGAGCCTGAAAGAGGCACCTGACCGAAAAAAAATCTATACCAACGGACAAAGACGAAGATCAAGACACTGCACTTTTTTCTTTCCAAGCTTCATAGCCAGAGTCTAAGAAAAGTCTCTCTTATCTTCTCTATCGATTAGAAAGCTGATCATCAGGACTTCATCTCACGTAAAGACCTTTTCTCGTTTCTTAATTTTGCTCCTCATTAGATATTTATCATTAATTATTTTTAGTTAAAAAATTTATCATTTATCATTTATCATGTTTGAAAGGGAAAATAAAGATAAAAATGAGATGTATTGAAGAATCAAAGAGGGGGTTTTGCTGTGAACACAGTTGGACAGAAAGTAAACTTACTTTTGATTTATTTTCTGTCGACTAGTGGCACTCACCCGCGGTTAAAATGCATCGAGAGGTAGTCGCCGTGAAATTACCGTTGGAGCCTTTTCCGATATCTTTCTAACACTGAGTGAAAGTCCCAAAAGATCCGGGAAGCCATGATTGATAGGAGAAGTAGAAGGGGATGTGGTCTGAAAAATCGTCAGTTAGGAGCTTCGAGGATTATCAGAAAAAGTCTTTTTCTCCTCCATGCATTAAAGTCACCTGCTAATTGGATCGGTTCTTGCTTTTTTCTCTCTCATTTTTACTCAAGAGTGTCCTCTGACGTCGCCGATGAGGATCCTCCGCAGAGACAAAACGGCGAAAAAATGTAAGATTTTAAGCACAGAGATAGGAAATATTATTATCAGTCTTGATGAGTCTCTTTTAGAGTAGATCAAGCGTAAAAGAATGATGCAGAATCTTTCAGTAATTCGACATTTTCTATAATAGAATATTCAAATCGCTATAACAGACATTATTATTATGAATATATGTTCATTTTTCTATTAGTAGATTATTCTTATTCGATTTTACTAAAATTGGTATTTTCATTGTTGGACTATTATTAAAATAATATTTATAGTATATTAATCTGTAAGTATCAGCAACAATGAAAGACGTAGTAACATAGAAATCATCTGGATTGTATGAATGGAGCGAAAATAATAGTTTTGTCCTAACTACAATAATAACCATGAAATTGTGATCGTATCTTTGCGACATAATCCCTCCATTGAAACATCAAAAATTTGTAAATTACTAAACTCCAGGATAGGGACAATCATTTTGCATCGATTTGCGATGAAGATAGTGTGATTTGGGAACTCTCGGGTGCAAGTATCCGATATGAAGTGAGAGTGATTTTGCTTCGGTAAAGTTTGTAATTTTCGCTTTTGACACAAATTTTATTTTCGAAATTAAAAATTTTATCTTTCTGACGGAATAATGCGTACAGTGTTTTATACGTTCACCCATTTGCGATTGTTTCTCCATTTGTGGCAGACGAAACGTCTGTCACTAATCTTCTCATATTACTATATAGCTTGCTAAAGATTGTTAGGAAGAATGTTATTGTTTGAATATTCTATATTTCGTATTTCACCTGCTCATTTGGCATTTGTGATCGAGTTTATTTCTCTCAGTTTGAATTCTTCTGGGCCATCTTGACTCATCACCTTCTGAGAGCAATAGATACCTCCCATCTCTGGCGTCTGAACGTATCTAACTCATAACTACGTCACATCCTGGAGGTAATTGAAAACGTTATCTCGCACCCGGATGCCTCCATCCTTTCCTCCGTTAACCCATCCCAGACTAAAGCTCACCCCTATAGCTAGAGGGTACTTCTACCGTGCCCAGAACGGGGTGGTAATTAACACCCCCAACTCGGGCCCGGACAACTCCTGGAAAACTCGGAAAACTCATGATAACGCTGGGCACTGTCTCTCTCGTTCTTCTCTTCTCTGTATTCCCTCCATTCTCATTCTCTCATTCATTTTCACCCCCCCCCCATCTCTCTCTTTCTTTCTCTTGTCTTTTATTTCTCTTCTCTCTGGCTTTTTCGATTCAGCTCGCAGTTCGTGACGGTTGCCGCCGGAGAGTTCGCAACCGCAAGTTGTATTCGAGATAAAATGGGCTCAGTACTCAGTTCGTTCACTAGCTGGCTACTTCGTTCCTTAAAGTTCTTGTTCGTGTTTGTAAAGAGAGAAGAAATGTGCCAAAGCTTGATAGAGGCTCGGGATGGGGTAGGCTTCTTCGGGAATGGAGTTCATTGTATGCGCCAGATTACTGAACTGGTATAACAGCAATCTGGCAGGCAAACTGGCAAACTATCGTAACACAAAAAGGCTTTGCCTGACAATCTATCGACTCTGTCCAAATCGATAACCTCAACCAACCTTTGAGGAAACGCCCGACTTTCCTCAGCGAAATTAAATATTCGGTTGAAATATTTTGCTAAGATTAGGAAACTCTAAATCGAATTTAATCAGCTGCCAAATATGTGCCAGAGTTTTAATTTATAAAATTATATATGTTAGTTTAGGTACCGAATGTAATTCGGAGAACTTAATTTAGTTAGGTTATGAGTCATGCGAAGTATGAAGCACGGAAATCAGATATATGAGTACCAAGATCGTATTCATTATAACAAACTGACTATTCCTGCTCGGACTATAACTTTGAACTTTCCTCGTCCTTTAAAAATGTTTAATAACTCATGACTGACACAAACTATTAGTGTTCTATAATAACGATGAAGACATGTTAAATAAGTATTCACCGTCGAAGGGTGGAACTGGTCGACTGTAGACGAAGAGGACTAGGAGATTCGGGGTCGGGAGGATAGTACGTAAGGGATCGATTTTCTTCTCGTATACTTCTGTCCAGGACAGTGACAAATAGAAGCCACCTTTCAGCGAACTCTCGAAGCAAAGTGCCCTTCTCCTTAGGAGCTTTCCTGTCACGCTCGACGTCGCGCAATTAATTAACGACGAATTAGAGACCTTCTTTGCTTGAACAAAACAAGTCAAAAAGTCGAGAGAGCAGGGTTGCTATTTTTTTACCGCTACGCAGTTAGACTGATAATCTTTTGAATCCAACAGTAAAATAATGGAAAGGTAAAAGAGGAGAATTAGTTACTTTCCCGTCACTTATCTTGACATCCCGATACAGCAGTTTCGGGACTGACGGATTGCTGGTGGATCACCAACTCTACTGTATATTCTCCGACAGGCTGAATTGGATTTTCCAATTAAAAAGCAATATCACCCAGGTGTCTATAAACTGTTCTTCCTGACGGCTCGTTTGGAACGAAACTAATCCTGCGACAGAAATCGCGTATTATTGGAAAGCATTCGGATGACGCTGCTGTCTCCGTGAAATGGACCCACCATCTTGTCCTAGAGACTCTACTACTCGTCCTAGAGACTATTATGGTCATTCTCGTAATATTGTGAATAGACCATAATTTTTTTTAACTGGAATACCATAGCTTGAAATATCGAGGCACGATGCTACGCTTATCATTGATGATATTGCATGTAGAACAATGAAGAAATACAGACATAGTAAAAGTTTCACATTGGTCTACTGAAGCAACTTGTATATATCAAAAGTCTCTCCTGCTCTTTTAATTCAAGACATTTTCGTTTCTTCACATACTTTAGTAGATATTTATACAGACGTTTGTGTGCATGTGTAAAGTACAGTTTGGAGTTAGCTGGGAGGGCTGCCAAGTTAATGAGACAATAAAGTCACGTAGTGGTGTTTTACATCGCAAGAGGTCGGAATTCAGTGTGTGAAAGGGTCGTAGACAAAGCTTGGAATTAAGATTCCTGGTAATACAAAGCGTTGGGAGATAACGTGCTGACTTACATCCAGAATGTGACTCTGAATAGTCTAAGAATTAGAAATCTCCTTAAATTCAAGCTATACCTACTAGACACTAATTATGGAAGCTTCTTCTTGCATTTGTCGAATATGGATTATGCTTGATGCCACGCTCAACTTATGATTTATTTGGACATCATTCAGAAATTAACCTATTTTGTAAATACCAATTTAGTCCGTAGTTGCTGGGGCGATCTACAAAGACTATTTGAAGAACATGAAGCACAATAGGTATGTAACTGCATGAACTTTATATTGTTCTTGGGGTCATAAAGATTCCAATTTCAATTTTGGAAGTTACGGTAAATTCAAATTCAATTAATAAAAATATAATATAAATTACTTTGAGGGACTTTGTATGTTAGGTTTATGTATACGTCAGAGACTCGTCTCGCCGAGGACCACATCAACCGTCACCTTCACCACCGCCGCTACATCTCTGAAATGCCATTGCCATTGATTAATCGAACCCAGGCATGTCGGGACTCAGCAACACCCTCCATTTTCTCCCGTGTCCCCGTTAGCTCCGTGACCCTGCTTACTGTCTCCCATCACAGCCGTCCACCACCTTCGGCACCTAAGAGGGCTGATTTGCCCTTGTACACGTACGTCGTTTCTAGAATATCGAATAACTCGAGGGAGTACGAACGCCAATTTCCATGCAGCTGCATGTTCACTCCAGGGACAATGGCTTCATCCCTTCCTTGAATATACAGAAAGGCTCAGCTTCAATCCTGTTCACCTAAATTTCAATTTAGCATACAAGGTGTCCTTAACTTGAAATTTTTTATGTATTAGGAGAGAATACGCAAAACTGAAAAACTTTTTCAAATACCAATATTCAACCAGGTCAATAGTTTAGATACATGATAATTCACAGTCAAAACTCGTTTATTGCAACTCCTTCGAAACGTAAACATCTCGTCTATTGCAACTCGAGAGGGGACCCCACCACTCCAAGTATCCTTAAAGTGATCTTACAATACATTCCTGCTTCCGCGCTGTTCCATCAGTGCTGCCCATCAGTGGTGGGATTTGGGGAAGTTGCGGTAGACGAGTATCTTGGCTTGCAATAAACGAGACTTGCAATAAACGAAACTTACAATAACCGAGTCTTGCAATAAACAAGGTTTAACTGTAATACATATCTATGATCCTAGCAGGATACTGCTACCGAATAGATTTAATTTTCTAAATTTCAAAAGCTATTATCGTGTAAATTTTCAGTAAAATACTTATAAGAGGAATTATTATTAAAAGCTTTATGTGATTAGATTGTGTAGATGAAAAAATGTAATAAAAAGTGAATTACAATTTTTTTTGATTGAATGGGATAAGTTTAAAATGCCAAGACTGACGTCGTTTTCACCGTGAAGCGTATTTATTTTTCTAAACAATAAAATTACCCATGCTCGAAAAGAACGTGCAAATACGGTACGATTTCGTATATTTTACAAAAGGCAGGTCTGGCTTGGCGTCCAATTGCAACACGCACAGGAAAAACTGGATGCAAATAAAATATACCCACGGTTGGTTTCCAAAGCCCTAATGTAGGCACGTTATTCTTGCCTGCCTGGATTTACTGTAAACCACGGTTTATAGGTGATACTGGAACGCAGCCCGCGAACAGCGACATGCGTTCATCGGGTCATAAGAGGGCCGAAGGGTTGCGGATAAAGTGGGTGCGAGTTTTCTTCCGTAAATATCTAATTTAAAAAAAAACGAAAGAAAATTAATATTGTCTGTTTAATTCTGAAAGATTATTATGAAATTATTTAAATTTGCAAATTAGAAAGTGTGAAGTTTTCCAAATGCATTAGGCTAGACATCTGCGACTGATATTCACTTGCTCAAATTTTGAGTTTAGTCGCATTTTTAATTATACTGTTAAAGAGTTGTGTTTTAATTATTTTCTTTATTATTTAAAATAAATTAAATCAGTTTTTTTGTAAAAAAGCGAAGTTTTATGAAGGTAAATTTCCTTCGAAATACTGATCTTACGAAGTTCCAGCAGTTGATAAAAATTTATTCTATTATTT
Organism: Belonocnema kinseyi; assembly: GCF_010883055.1. NCBI lineage: Eukaryota > Metazoa > Arthropoda > Insecta > Hymenoptera > Cynipidae > Belonocnema > Belonocnema kinseyi. The sequence goes on from NC_046664.1 coordinate 100,598,381, forward strand.
TTTTTACTATAAATTCAAATTCTTTAGTAAGATTTATAAATTTAAAGTTGCTTGAAGAGAAAATGCGAAAACCAATAATGCGGATATCAATATTATTAAATATATAATAAATTATACTAACACTATAGGAAGCTTTATGCTTTATGCAGATTGTTCCTTCCAATTAAATCCTGTTCATGTCAATAATTTAACGAGTATGCGGACATTAATTGTAGTGAAATGTGATTTTACTGGCGAGCTATTTAAGTTATCGTTTCGCTAAAAGCCAAGTTTCTCTCCATTGAACGTGGATTTTGTTTTAGTGTGACACATAGCAAAACTCACAGGAGTAGGTTCGGTTATTTGCTGTGGACGATGGGGGTCGGGGAATATTCTACAGGATCAGCTCCAAGGAACTCATGTCACGAGCTGACCAACAATGCAATGCGGCACAGAGAGGGCTTTAGGTGAAATGTTGTATGGCAGAAGGGTTGGAGGGGAGAGGGCTGCCGACTACGTGAGTGTGGTCTGTAGAATGATTGAATTCCATCCTGACGCCTTCAGCGAATTTACCAGCAAACCTGTCAAGCAATGACTTTTGCTCACTTATTTTTAATTCCAAAACGAACTATATCTTAGGAACACATTCTAAAATTCAAAGAATTATAATCTACAGCATATACTTATACCTTTTTTGTCAAGTGACGCCAGTTAGGTTACAATTTTAAGGTTAATAGGCTACGGTGGCCATTAAACCAAAAACTCCATTCGACAACAAACGTTTTCTCTATCAAAGAGGATTTTTGAATAGAAAACGTACAGAAATCCTCCTTAAAACAGAAGACAATAAACTATCTAACTACTGTCCCTATCATCTGTCAGTGAATAATTTTTATATTTTCGGGCTAAGTAAATCCTAGAAATTCCTGCATGGATCCTAAAAATCAGCGTTTGTTACAACAAATCCTAATACACTTATTGCAGCCCAACCCTTAAAACCTTCTGCCCTCAATTCCGATTGCTCACAACGAACTTTCTAACACTAGCACTTGCCAATCTTTTTCGTAATCTGATCGACATGAGTCTCAATCAAAGATTGAATGTCTTTACGAACAAACATGTTAACACAACAAGTACATAAATCTCAATATTAACGTATGTAACAATTTCTTTATTGCCGTTGACGTAACAAAGTTTTATTTCTAAAAGCGGACAGACGATGCCAAATACGAAAAACCACGGAACATCTAAAAATCAACTTCCTTCTTAACAATTCTCTTCCTTTTACTTTTTCTATCATCTTGTTATCTTTACAATATAAGTTTAATGGAAAAATCGATATCAACCTTCATAATAACTGATCCCAAAGTATTCCCCGCAAAATGGCTCTTATTTTTACCACAATAGCTTTTTTTACACAAATATTATTAAGCTTGCAATTCTAACCATTGCTGCCCATCGTTAAATAAATTATCTCTAATCAACACACTAGAGGGTAATTAAATAAAATATAACAAAAGGCACACGCAACATTTATAAACTTTCATGCTAGAAAAACTGCCAGATGGTACTTTCCAGCTTGAAGAAATTCGATTTCCTTAAACCCAAGCAGAAAAGAAAGTCGGTTTTAGAAGCTGCCAAATAATGTGCAGCACCATCATGCATTGTGAGTGTCTGGATTAGTTTTCTCTCGTAATCTGGTAAAAAGTTTTGGAGCGTGGAAGGGAAATTAGGGCTCGAGGATATTTCTCGCGGTTTGCGTTTGTATGGAGTGAGGCTGGCAATTCTTGGGAAAATTAGAATAACCTCAGAGGATCGCTATGTATGCAAATGGTACAGCTACAGGCAGTTTACTCTCGCTGGCACTGACTTATTTCATCGTTCCGAACCCTCTTCGTCACTCTCTGCTTCGGAGTCTACTTGCCGTCTTCAACTTGATGATTTTTCTGCGTTACCTAGGTTTTTAACCAATTTGATCATTTCAAACTTCTAGATTATTCTTTTCCTTTAAACTTTTAATCTTTTAGTGCAATTTTATGCGACAAAAAATTTTAATAAGAAGATTTCCCACATTATATTTATTATTATATAAGGTATGTGCCAGGTAGTCTCAAGTGAGGAAAATTTATTTGCAGGAGCATCAGCATCGATCTTTCGTAGGACATTTGAAGTGCCCAAATTATAGGCGGTTTCCTTCATTTCTTCTGGCAACACTTCTCGACCCGACGGTTACTCAACCAGTATCGAGTTTCGGCTTTCGTCCTGCATATAGCAGGCTTACGCTTCACTTTGCAGAATTAGATGGTCTTGAGTGCCCAACTACGATCCCCCTTCTTGTGGAGGCTTTAGAATCAAGGATCCCGGCATTCAAACTGGTGCACCATTCCCTAAACAATAATCAGACGTTTCGCGTTAAAGTCAAAGTTCGGATGATGTCGATTTATGCTACCTCCAGGGTTAAAGAGTTGACGCATTAGTAAATATATCTTTTGTCATGGCTCTGATTTTACTTCCGGTGGACATGGAAATCGCGTGATCGCGTGTGTTAACAGGAAGCAGTATGCAATACAATGTGAGACGACGCGAAAGAGAAAAATTGTAGGTTCATCGCGATGAAAGGTCGCTGAAACAAAGTTTAGAGTTTCATATTAATACTGCTTTTCTTATTATCATGCTTCGACATTATTAATAAAATGTCAACCATCCTAGATAGGCGAAACGATTAATTCTTGAGAATCTTGGAGTCCTTTATTTTAAGAGTTAAGAGAGTCTGCAATTTTATGTTGGATTAGCACAAATGATGTTGTGAGCAACATCATAAATCTTCAACCTCTACACTAATTGCAAAAGGGGAGAACCACTTATAAATTTGGGATAGGCTGGATAGACCAAGTCTCGCGCTGAGCAGAATGTGTGCTGACGCGGCTGATCGGACAAAGTCGCTACGAAGAACGGCAAGCCATCGCCTATTCGACTACCCGCAGAATGTGAAAACCCTTTTTAGGATCTAGAATTTTCGCTTACGGCAGTATGTAAGATTCATTGTTTAGTAATGCAGGAATTTTCAGAGATCAAGTTTTGCTGGAAAATCCATTGTGTGTTCTTTCCGTTATAAGAAAAGGGATTTCATCAAAATGAAAAGAGGTTGAATTTAAAAGACAATTGTGCTCGAAGTAATAATAATTGAAAACCTAAATAGGTTAAATTCACCACTCCACTCAATTTTTATAAGTCATTCAAAATTTTGATATAGAGGAAGATTCTTTGTCAATGCTTATAAAGGTATGTTCATTAGCGGTAGAAGGTTTAATTATGGCGAGCAAAAAGAAAGGGTGCAATTACCTTTCAGTGGTAATCGCGTGATCAGGCGAGGATCTTGGCAAGGATCGTAAAATATCTGGTATGTACGAACCACTTAGGAAGGGCGCCTGGGAATTAATAGCCGACGACAGAAATTGGATACGAAGCTTCCAGCGCCGCGAAACGACTACGTGATTACGGGTTAATCAGAATTAATTAAGTGCCGTGGCATGCACGTCACTACTTCGTTACTGTGACGTGTCAAGTGCCGCCCCGCATTCGGTCCCTCCGGCGCTACCGCCCCCACGACGACCATGTGTATGATCCTAATGAATGATATGCACGTGCACGCTCATATCCCTACTTTGCACTAGCCAACACGAGCCCTAAGAAGTTCGAAGGGATGGAAAAAAACACCTATAATTTTTCAAAAAAAAAATTCTGATATCTTATCACCACTTCGACAACATTTGTCATATCTAAATATATGCCTAAATTTTATTCTTAACTTACCACTTGAAAGCTTATACACAAATTCTTAACTAATATTCTACTCATTTTATTTTTAGTTTAGATGAAAAGAAACATGAGAAGCTATCGCATTTTTCCCCTGTTAAGGGAAGCACAACTAAAATATATTAACAAATTGAATAGTTAGTAGTATTCTTATTTGAGACCAGAATCCAATATGTCAAAAGAGACGTTTGGTGAACATAATGCATGAATTTATGCACTTGTGAACTATTTCTCACTTAATGTAGTCAAAGGAAATTCTCGGTTGTACTCATTGTGTTGAGGTTGTTATCCTCCCGGGGCTTGTAATCACCTGTTTCAAGTACGTGGTTAGTGCCGCCGTCGTCTCTTTCTTCCACTATCACCTTCAATTCCTTCTGCCTCTCTGTCTCTCTCTCTGTATGTCTGCCTTGCTTTCAACGTTCATTGTCCCAGGCAGCAATTGAGTAAACCCTGGACTTTTAGCTTATATATATTAAAGGTGTCATAATCAATGCTAGTTCTCCTTTAAAAAACGAGTGTTGCTATACTTCTTCTTTACTTCTAGTTATAGAGATTTATCTTGTATGTAGGGTTCTAATTAAGGATAAAGTTAGTAGTTTACTACCAATTGTAAACCTAGGACAATAAAATAATAAGAAAAGCAAGTTCTGTTGAAGAATGCTTCAGCGAGCATCTGAAATGCAAGGTAGTTTCCACTCTACGTTGCATCCCCTTGAGCTTATAAGAGAGGCTTTCTGTGGCTTGTGACGCGGCACTACAATTACCAGCGCGAGTTTCCAGCCTGAGTGGCTAACCCTCTTTGGCTGACCCGGCGACATTGTCAGAGGTTGAAACTACGAGTATGACCATGGCGTCAGCAACAACAGCAACAAATATACGCCCTCCAACATCTTGTTAGCGTGCTCACAAAATCCAGGCATTTTCAGGGACGTCTTATTTAATTAGGTAGCTTTCGACGAAATTGTTCTTCACTGGCGGAGGTGACTCTTTCCCCTCGTTATTCGAACAAGACCAAGTTGGGCTGCCTTGTACGTGCTCAAGTTGGCTACTAACCAATGAGTTGCGCAGAATTATAGTTCTTCCATATCCTACGTTCATTTAATACGGTCAGCTAGCGCGTTTGTCTATCGATGCATTTATATTCTACCTGCATTTCTAGCTTCCACTCTTCGAACTCGACTATTTCTCCAACAAAAATCATAGACGAATTCCTAAAGCTATAAGGAGTGGATCTTGAAAACATGTCTCTCATCCCAATGAGGCTCTTAAAGAATACTGAAACTGCTCTTTACTTTTTACTATATATCCTTCACTAGATTTAGTGCTTTCAAAATGTTTGGTCTTGAAACTCAATTTCGTACAAGGTTCAATTATTTGCTTCTAGCCTTACGATTGAACAAGTACGATAAATCAATTTTCAGGTTCTCTTATTTTTCTTTAAGAATCTTAAAATTTGTAGAAGAGAATGCTCTGTTTTATTTTACAAATGTCTGATCTCACGAAAACAGAATAATGTTAAAAATCGTTTACTTTTCAGTATTCTGATTTCCAGAAAATCACATAAAAATAATTTCAATTAACAGTCAATGGAAATCACCTGAAATATACTATTTATTGGCGCGACAGTTTGCACTGGAAATTAAGGAATACAATGTTTTGAGTATGGCAGCATTGTTGCGTCTTGCGCGGATTTGAATATTAGTTGTGTGGGAAAGGCCGTTCAGTAAATCTGCATTAAAAATGACCCTAAAAATTTGCACAATATTCGTTCGCTGCAGAAACCCACTGTTCACATTGGCAGCCAGCAATTATTATTATATCCACAGAGTTTGCATTCGATTATTTTTTTTATCCGCTTGGCTGAATGAATATTGCTCCGTCAAGTGATAATGCTGCAGTGCGATACAGGGATTATCTTCCTTTAATAATATTTATATTTATCGTTTCCCTTATCTTAAAAATGTACCTGTACCATCATTCACCAGCAGTGATAAGCTTATACTTTTTTACGGTCGATACTCTGCAAAAATCCCTTACTGGATATGAAAGTTGTGGCATCAATATGTGCCGTTATTTTAGGGTGGATAGTAATTTGAGCGCTAGCGCGCGAAAATCGTTAACATATTTTTTATCATAGAAAAAGCTTCGAAGCGAATATTGGGGATAGGTTCAAACCAGGCCAATGCATCAAAGCCAAATGTACGCGTTTCCGCTCTTTCGGAATTTTGTAATTAATATTTTACTGCATTAAAAAAAACCCCAGGTGCATCGACATTAAGTTGCATAAAAAAGTAGCTCTTCCACAAAAGTTTTCTCTTATTTAATTTGAGAAATGAATATTAACAAAGTGCAATACAATTAAAAAATAAGAACACAACCGTTTTCATTTTTCACGCCTGCGATAAATAAATTAGAGCCCAAATCCATTTTCTATTTCCTTTACTAAACACGCTTGTAAAGTAATTCTAAAAATTTCGAAAAGGGCAGATATCTTTTCATAGTTTGTTTATTAACGGATAGTGTACCTATTCAAGTTTTTTTGAGCTATATATCAATACCAGCAATTAATAACAGAGTTTTCGCCTCGAATTTTTCCACCCATGCATTTTGAGCGGCTGGTAGGAAATATGCAGTCCCCGAGCAGAAAATATTTACGTGGAAGAAACGTGCTTTATGGAAAACTCTGTCACACACCTCCTTCCACTTGAAGTCAATAAAAAAAGTCTGTAGCGCGGGACCGCGAGCATGATAGGTTCGTGCGTTACTGGAAATTTATTACTAATTTCTGTAACAACTGCTCGAGGCCAGAGCGAATGAGCGTCGATAACCCTTTGGGACTTGCGACCGCGTATTTCTCCAACGGAACCAAACGTTCAGCTTTTTACATCCAGTTCTCTATTTCCCTGCCGTCGAACACCGACCAATTTTCATATTCTATTGGATTTCACCGTTCACGTCTACTGCACTTAATTGTCCTCAACGACTGACGGTCTCTATAATAAAAAGTGGAACATTTCAAATATTCATCAGAATGCAGATCAGAGCCTTATTCAATTTAAGTTTATTAGAATCTTGGTCTTCACGATTTCCTACTTCAGTAGGATTGATTTAAATATCTAAGCAATGGCAATTTGTATGTTTCTATAGATTTATTTTTCTGTAGCTAATTTAGGTTTTAGAAGCTTATAAACTATTTTTCTTAAATATTCAAGATTATTATTTCATAATCAGCAAGCTTTTCAAAGTATTAGCCAATTTTAAATTAGAAATAATTATAGGTAAGTTTTTTATAATTGGCAGTTCTATCTAGTTGAATGTGAACGTATTTCATATCATTTTTAGCGAAATCATTATTTTATAAATGGTTCTTTCCGCTAGATGTCAAATTATATTTAGTTAGGTCACCTTCAGCTGAGGTTTTTTCCGTAAAATTAAAGCCATTAAATCCGAGTTTGATCACAACACTCAAATTGTAATGGTCAATTGCTAACATATTAAGTACAAGATTTGTAGCTAGAAATAAACCAACATCAGCTTTTGGTAAGCTTACACCTTAGGTTCTGTGCCAAAACTTTGCTTGGTAGTGTCCGAACATCGAAGCAAACGTCCGTTTTCCGAGACTCGACCCTTCAAAGTTCGTATTGGACTTTCATTGAGCAATATCAAAACTTTAGTTCGAGTAACTGGTGTCAGAAGAGTGACAGCTTTCGTGTGCAATTATTATTGTATTTCGAAAATCGAACTATATTTATATGTACGTATAGGTTCGGCTTTAGGTTTGTGAGTATTCGTTTGAATGGCAACTATGGCGTATTGAAATCGAAGCACGTTTGGGATGATGGGGTGGTCGGGGTGAAAGCAGGATTTTCGGGGGGCGTGACACGGTTCTTGCACTGGGATGAGTCGAACCATGCTGCCGTAACACTGCCACTAATTAAACGATTAATCATGCAACGAATGACACGTATCTGACCGGTCTACAGAAATCACCCCTGCTTCATCTGAACTCCCACTGCTCCCCTCTGACCCACACGCTGACTCACCAAGGTTATGCCAGTTATATGCTCTGCTTCTGATGCGTAACATCTGCATATTTCGAGGCAGTCGTCGCACATAACTGATTCTATTATTAAGCGTTCAAACCTGCTCATTTGTATCACTGAACAATCAATTAATTCCTATTCGATTTTCATTAAACACGTCAGCATCTCTTTTGTGATAGCAGAAGCGCGGAAAACATGATTCTTTTCGGATTAAATTATTATAAACAAGTACAACGTTTATAAAATGTTCTTCTACATCAACAAAAGCGGAAAAGGCTTCCCTACACTTTGAAAAAAAACTGCGAAAAAACGTAACATTTCTTTTTTTTTTACAAAACAAGCTATGCAACCAAAAAACCTCTCCTGAAGAAAAGATGCAGTTTTAAATTCCCTGTATAGTCAAATTTTTTGAACACGGATTTTCGAAAAAAAATTTCCATCCCCACTCGTTACTTGGACAATAGCTATACCTTTTTCGAGCGTTCGCCCAGATTTTGCAACCTGGCCGTCAATTCAAAAGGGCCTTGCCCTAACCGCTTAATGCAATATTTTCAACCTTGCATAGTCAGTTTCAGGAAATATTTGCCGATTTTTCTGTGCTACCTGGATATTTTGACCTACAGAATCAACTTTTCCGTTGTACAAGTAGATGGGCAGAAAAGGTAAAGAGAATACGAAGGACGGTCACTGTTTCATAATCAAATCGCGTCCCATGGGAAAGGGGACTGAAGAGGTCAGTAATCCCTATCTCTCCAGCCATTCTGCTGTCCATCCACTGGTTACGAGTTCCTTTCACGGTTTGTGTCACGTTTCGTTCGTTTGCTCGACATCGCTATCCGTCTATTATTCGTTGCGGCCAATGGTCACAAGTCACTATTGGGGTATGATTTGTTACCGTGTTTTCGACATTGTGGCTGCAATATATCCGATACCCTCTTTCCTATCCAACATACCCCCTCCCCCCTGATCACGTATTGACACTTGCTGCACTCTGCGTTTTTACTGTTGTCCCTCAAACCAAGAATGTTCTGGAAAAATCCAATTATTTTAACAATAGTAATAAATTTCCGTTTTTAAATTTAACCCAATGAATGATAAAGCTCAAAAAACAGTCAGAAATATGTAGGTAAAATGTCTGTTGAGACTAGTCAATATCTTTAGTTCGACTAAATTTAAAATTCGAGCGCGTCTATTCTCAATCTTATTTATTTACATTTTTTAGCTAAATTGTTTTGTTTGGATGAATCCTTTGTTTGAAAAGTAGGTGAGAAGATAGGGATAAACGGGGACTTCGGAATAGGACGAATAGGCAAGGTATGTATATCTGTTACATGCTAAAGCAGTACGTACGCGTAATACTTATTCCATCCATGTACGTCGCGTAATACGATATCGCCGGAGAAATATAGGGTAAGTTAGAGAGAGAGATAGAGGGTGGGGAGATGGAGAGTCTTATATCGTTCGGCTATAAAGAATATGAGATCGAGAAAGGTATAAGAATGGCTCTTTCGCGCCACCCTCGGTTGCGTATAATCCTCCGATTCTTCCATTATCCTGTTGTTTCTCCGCGCGTGGTCGCAATTTATTATATTCCTTGCCTCTTATCTCGTCGGTCGTCCTTACCACCTTCCAGCCGCAGGCTTTCCACCAGATTTTCCTTCTCAGGCATCGTCATTCTGTCTCACTCAAAAGCAGAATACTTCCGAGCTACAGGTGTCGACGGGATACAGCTGTATTTATTCGACTTGGTGATGGATCTGGTTATGAGTTATTGGTGTTTGGTGCCCCGAACAAGGTTAGGAGTTTTGTTTTGAATTTTTCGTTCAAAATAAACCATTTACTTTTTCAAAGTTAGTATTAAATTTTCAAATATAGGTATGAAATAATTGGATTTAAAATTTTCTTTTAAATTTGTGAAAAAGTAGTCAAATTCTTCGAATTGCCCCTTGAAAATTTTAAATCTTTTCTAGGGCTTTACTGCGTGAAGTCCACTTTAAAATTGAACAATTTAAAAAATGTTAAAGAAAATTGAGTTGAATGAATAATATTGAAAGTTAAGAATCCAATTAAAGCCGCAGGTGCAAAGTTGACTTCGAAATCCGATTGTGTTTTTCAATGACGAAAATTCCCGATCTCTTCGGGAGGGTCGAGACTGCAGGACGCAAAGATAGCCAATTGCCGTATATAGATTATGGGTTTCAACTGGAAGGCAAACCAATCCCCACATGGTCCTGGACGCTCGTGAACGAGGATTTATTTCTCTGTTCAATTCTCCAGGTGCCACGCGACACACGGGAAAATCCTCGCATGGGGAAAAACGACGCAGCAAGAAGTGCAGACTATATTTCTCCGGGTTTGCAAGAATTCTTGGACGAGTACGTGCAGGCTTATTTGCACCGCTTGAGGGACGAGCGCATAGGTTGGTATCTTCAGAAGGCAAGGAAAATTCTTGTCTAAAAATTCGGATCTCTGCCTCGTAGTCTGAAATTCTTGGCATGGTCAACACTTCTTTTCTCTTCGTGAGTTCTTGCCTTGACGTTATGGGAATGGCTCATAATTTTGAAGGGGCACTTTTTCATATTTAAATTTTCTGCCAAGCGAAACCCACAGAGCAGAAGTACTGTTGAAATATTTCAACGAGATGCTATTTTTTTTTAATATTTAAAAAGCTGGTGTAGGCGACTCCACACTCACGTCTTGAGTTGTTATTCCTCCTTTGCCTCGACAAATTGGCATGTAACTTTTCGCGATTTGACGGAAACCAACTGTTTTGCTCCGCCTGCTTTCCATACAATTAAGAGTGAGAATGATTACTAAATGTTAATATATGGAAATAAATTTGGTGTGATAAATTCATTTGGACTATTCAACCATTCATGGTATTTCCCTAAAATCTACTTTGTTCCCAGAAGAAAAACGTTGGACCCGAAACATGAATGGCTGTCACTGAAAGCATTGTCCAACAAACGAGGTTTCTCTGAATGCACTTTGGAAATTAGTGTGAGATTTATTCGTGTAGATTCTTTTTAGTTTATGCACCTGAGTTGAGAGTGAAAAGTAACAACTAACCAAAGGAGAAAAAACTTTGAGCGCATGGAGGCGGAAAAGCAAACGGAAGCAAAGGTATGATCGAAGGCAAACTGTAAATAGAAGAAGTAGCGAAGAATCCATGAACCAATGAGGAAGCTCGCAAAGAACTTTTCTATCAGTGACTCCCGACAATACAATTAAAAAGATTGCAAAACTTTGCTCCTGCGCACTCTTTCGCACTCGACTTTTTAAAGTTAGACTCATTTCAGTGCAACCCGAGGACGGCAAACAATGTTTATCTTCCAATCATTGAGTAACTACCAACCATTATTTTCCAACATCCAACTTTTCTTTTTACTTTTATTTTTTTTAATTATGAGTCCGTTGAATGTTCTCAGAAGTAGAAACTTTCACGTCAGAAAAGGAGATTCGCTGTGCAGTTTAATTCGAAAAATTGACTTAGTAGATCCATTAAATTCTAAATGGAACTTTTTCATCTGTTTTTCAGTTTAAAATCAGTTAGTTTTATCAAGTAGGGTGAACAGAAGAAGATACATATAGATACATATTTAAATTTTAAAGAGTGTAGAGCGAAAAATTTGATCGGCACCTGACACATTTATGAATTTTTAAGATTTTTGCCTACTAAAATTTGTATTCTATATTATTGACAGCATATCCTGTATAATACTTTTTTTTTATATTTTTCAATTGTCGGACAACTTTTTTGATGTAGAGGTGTGTACTATGAAATAGTTGGATCAAACGTTAATATATTTTATTATTTAAAATAGTGAAATTAGGACAAAGCCGTAATTTCAAACTAATTTGAGAAATTTAATTATTTAAAATATATTCGTTCTCTTGCATAGTATAAAACTCTCATGTAGAATGATATCACATCAGTAAAAAAACAGGGAAAAAAGACAAAAAGCTATTTAAAATGTTTATTTATAATGTTTCTAATGAAACAAGGCTTTTGGTGCAAGGCTTAATGTTAAATCAATTGTATCTAAAATTATTAAATTCCCAATGACGGATAAAAATTCATACAAGTAATGATTTTCCAAGTGTTATTATCTACAAAAATAACATACATTTAATCAAAAGCCCCTGTTACGACAAGAGTTAATTATATCAAATAGCGAAGAAACCAACGAGGTGAAAAGTAATATCAATATTATAAATAAGTGAAGTATAATTTATAACATCACTGATATTCTTTCGTATAAATCGTTTTCAAATGTTCCAAATTCCGCTGAGCATCTTTAGATAAATTGTTTTAAAGAATTGCAAAAATTATTACATTTTTTCCGGATCATTACAGATTTGGGTTTCTTGAACCTTGAATTTTGGGTCATTTGGAATAATAAATAAGAAGAACTAATATATATATATATATAATAATTATGAAAAAAGTTTTTTTGTAAATAATTTTTTTTCTTTTTTCATAATTATTCAAATTTAGGACCAGACCCACCTTTCTTAGTGCTTCTTATTTTTATCCCAAAATTTCAACACGATGTGGCACTTCGTGTTAAAATAAGAAATAAAAAAAGTGTTGATAAAGTAGCAATCTGGTCACGTGACCCACTCTTCCCATCGTCTTAATGAATGCGATTTCTTTGAATTTAAATCGTGTTTTTTTTATACGATTCACCCATGTAGTCTTTTGAATTAGATTCGTTATTTTTATTATCAGGAATTTTTTGGAAATAATATATACTAAACATTCTCTTGGACAGGTATCATTTAAATTTATAAATGGCTTAGGTATAAATGAAATTATGCACTCTTTGTTGTTTAAAACTCGAGTACGCTTGCATTGGCTGAACTTTTTTTTACCGAACAACATTTTTAGGATAAACGACTAATAGTATATGCAAAATTGTAGGCCCCGTGGATTTTTCAAATATAAAACATTTTCTTTTTCGGCCTATCCTATTATTAATATAGCATACATCTGGCTTCCTAATTCACGATATATATTCACCTGGAATCGCAGACTGAAGATATATTTAGAAAATCTGTTAATTGACAGCTGGTCTAATTATCTTGTTTTTTAATCTGCTTTTAGAAATGGATCGATTCTCATTAATTTAAAGATAATAATGGAAGTAGGGCAACAGTTGTTCATACAGTAAAACTGTTTAAAAATCTGGAACTATACCTCAAGGAAAATTTACATTTCTCAGAATTCGCTTGTGTGTCCTCTTAAACCACGGGTAAAATCATTCAGGACAAGCATTCCTATTAGTAGCTCAGGGTTTTGACAGATCGCGTTTTCTCGAATCGTTTTAAGACCGTATATACCCTCGAAGATCGGTGTCATATAGAGAGAAGAAAATCAGAATCTGATGCACGACTGGGAGCCCGTCAAAAGTCTGAAAAATTTATAAGTTTTATGCGCTTTAGGTGATACATTACGTCGCAATTCCTATTTCAGTCCTCCGCGAAACTTCACTCGATACACCCTATAACACCCCCACGATCCCTACACTAGCCGCTTCCCTCTCGATTCCTTCCATCTCTCTTCGTCTTCCAACCAAACGCCTTTTATCTTACTCTCTCTATTTGTCTCGCACTTGCTCGCGCATACCCTCAATTCCAATTACGTCGTCCAATTTATCCACTTACGAAAGTTTCACCGGCAGCGGCAACCGCTGGATTTTACGAGAGAGATTCAAAGCTTGCCACGAGGAATCGATGAATTTTATGCTTTTTATATCGACATGAATTACCATGTGAGCCGACCAGACGCCACATACATCCCACGAGGATTTTTGCGTCATAGATCTGGATTTGGATGATTTATTGCTATTTGGTTCCAACATTTAAAAAGATTATGCGAATAATTTGGTGTGCTTGCATTTTCGTTTTTGTGGACAAATTTTCAGCATGTATTTTACTGCTAATATCAAAAAGCCAAGTGTCTTTTTATCTATGTCACTTGGCGATTTCAACTATATGTCACTTCCAATTGAAAGATCAGAATTATAATAATGCCGTGATATTTAAGAAAGCAGTATCTACAAAAACAGCAAACCGAGATAATCGAAGAAAATGGTTCAAACCATTATACGCGTAGACCGCTCATTTAAAATTACTTTTCAAACTATTTTTATTGTTCTTGGCTAATTTACAGGTGACCTCATTCCTAAAAAAATTTAATAAATTGTTATTTTATTATAAAAAATGCAGATACTGCAAAAAATGTGAACCGAAATTACCCAGAAACGCCGCATCCGTAGAAACTGCTTTCTTGCGAACAAGAAAGCAGCCTTGGTGTTCGCAAGAAAGCAGTATCTGCGAAAATTTTGAATTTACGGCGAATAATTAATAGATCGATACAAACACATGCTCTAAATAATTTTTAAAATGCATTTTAATAATATTACATAAATAATAATTACAAGTATTAACATCTTTTAAAATATAAACAAATACAAATTATTTCAAAAAGTCGAAAATTTCTTTTTAAAAAGGTCTTTTCAAATTAAAAAAAAATTCTTTTTGTACCTTTCTTCAGCAATCAACAACTAAGAGAAGTAAATATATTTCTTCCTTTTCACAATTTTTACCATTATTTGTCTTAATTTGGCAATTTGCAATAATTTTATTTGTAGATACTAACTTTGCCGTGGTCCCATAATTTCAAGAAAGCAGTATCTTTGGACTGCTTTCTTGCGTAGCATCACGTCCTCTGAGGCCCGGTCGGTTTTAGACAAAAACGCAGTGTCTGAAATATACTTCTTTCTTGCGTAATTTTGGGTGCCTTATTCGAGTCTCTGTGTTACAATTCTTGCAGTTACGGAAAATTTTTTTTAGATACTGTTTTATTAATTAACACGACTCGCCAGAATTAGAAGATGCGACTTTTTTGTAATAATTATTAAAAAATTATCTTTAATTTTATTAAATATTTTTAAAAACAATGCTCATAAACGGATGTATCTTTTTTTACGATTTCAACGATATAAAAAACTCATTGTCAATTTTTTATAGATACTTCTTTCTTAAATATCACGGCAATAAATCTTATACGTTATTTGCCTCCATACAGTGGACATTAAAAACGTTTTTAAAAATATTCATAGGTTTACCGAAATTGAACTACTATAGTTTGTAAATTGCTGATATGAACCAAAATTTTAAACTGTCATATAGCATAATAAATCGACTACACCTACTTAAATAGAAATTGTCGCTAGGAGACAAGATTTTAGTTCATATGTTTTGGCATTGGTCTATGTCATACCTTTTATGGATTTAAACCTAAAACTCTACAATTCTGAATGTTTAACATTTTAATCAATGTCAATTTTAAACTATAAAGTTTTGATAAAAGCGGGTTAAAAATAATTATTTAACAAAAAATGGATCTTAATAATTTTGATCAAACAAAGCAATTTAAAAAGGGGCAAGTCATAAAACTTTTATAATATTTGCAATCATAATGACATTTTTATATAAACAAGTAACAAAATGAAGGATTCGTAGACAATTAGGTCAACATTGTTATTTAATTTAATATTACCATTTTTGTAAAATGGTCGACTTTTAATTTTAAAATGTAGTAATTTTCAGTTTTAAATGCGTAGTATAGTTAAAAATGCAATAATGGATTTTATCGAAAATTCAACTTTTGAGTTTTGTACGTAATTTGTCTATATATATTCAAAATGCGTGAAAATGAATAAATAATTTTTGATCAAGAATTGTATAGTTATAAGCAATTGTAAAAGATTTTTAAATTGCTTTTGTTATTTATTAAGCGCTTTTTGCATTTAATTAAATTTAAAGTAATATTTAAGTATTCCAAAATATTAAAAAATTATACCATTTTGTGACAAATGTGGTCCTGATAAACAAACTTCAGTAAAACATTCGTAGTTTAAGCAATTTTTAAGAGCTTAAGAGACTTATTCTTGGTATGAGCACATTTGTCAAGAAATGAGAATGTACTTTACTGAATTATCGCTACTCGGGCAAAAAAGCACTTTTGAAAAAATGTACCTAAAACTTAAAAAAATGTCTTTATCTTCTATTTTGTCTAAGCAATTTGTTAATAACCATTTAAAAAGCTCCTGTTATTGTTCATAACATTACAAATGTCAATAAAATATTATTCAGTCATATACAGTAAGAAAATTTGTTTGAAAACTTTCAATGAATGCACTGAAAGTTTATTTTCGAAACGTAAGGTAACTCTACTGTAGTTTCCAAATGTTGGCATTGGCGTCCTACCTCGCATGTATTGGAATTTTACAATATCTTATAGATTTCGCGCTAGAATACATCTATTAGAATGCTCGACCGTGGTTCCACAAATCACAACACTTACAATGCAGGCATTGCAATTAGGTCAGTCAGTGTAATTGACTATCTTGCATACTTACATGTTATTATTGCAAGCTAAGTAATATATCAGAAATGTATCAAGCCTTAAAAAAACAACTTTGAAATCGATTGAAGATTCTCACTGCGTCGGTGTCTTGGAGACGACCTCAAAGCATCACCAAGTCGAACTCAAGTCGAAGAATTTTTAATAGGGCACAATATGTTCGATTATTTTCGTACGTTAGATTTTGGCTTCCTTTACTTTTTACATTGATTTACCATTCAACCCAAAGAAATCAGCGCGGGGCTTGTTGAGCTAAGAGGAGGTGCACGGTGCTCATTCAGGTGTGACGAAGCAAAGGCGTTTACATCCGACGTCAGCTTCAAGCTGGGTTCGCTTCGCCCATCGTCACATAGTGGGGAAAAAATTTCTTTTTGGGTTCAAAATAACTTACAGCCCACAAATATTAACCGATTTGGACAACAAAAATTTTAAATACAGCTGATAAAATTTCTAAGAGACTTGTTTAGCCTGGTTTTCTGAATTAGGTTTTCAATTTTTTATAAATAAACAAATATGACGAAACAAATGGCCATTTTTTCTATTTGACGTTCCGGGTACTCGTCAAAAACAGAAAAATGATTTAAATCGCCTAAGTTGCATAGAGTAACATTATTCAAAGATGTTCCAATATTAGACAATAAACAAAACAAAATGTATAAACAAATTATTTGTTGGAAAAATTTTTTCTACGATTTTTCATAATTATACGCTTTTTCAAGTTATATTGCAAGAAATTGATATGGAAACAATATTACATTTAAAAAATTTTCTCTTAAAATTATCATTGTTTATTTTATCAACAAATTTAATGAAGAAATGCAGTAATTAGGCATTTTTCAAAAGAAAACTTCTTTTTTCGGCGTTATTTTTTTTAATTCGGAACTTTATGGTAATTTTAACAAAATTCATAATTAGTTGATTATTTTTATGATTTTTGAAAACAAATTTAACAAACAAATGCATTATTCGGGCATCTGTGGATGGAAAAATTCTTTTTTTTCGATGTCAGTCTTTTTCATTGAGAACTTATTTATAATTGCCGCAAAATTCAAAATTAGTTGTTAAATTTGATGACTTATTTAAACAAATTTAATAAACAATGCATTATTTGGTCATTTCTGTATGGAAATACTTGTCTTTTTCAATGTCAGTGTTTTTATTAAGATGCGCCTTAATAATTCAGCTAGGATTTATTTCTCTATTCATTTGTTTTCTGTGCTACACTCTTGAATTCGTTAAAAATATTTCTGGAGCCTCCTTGTATCCTTTTTTGTTATTCTGGGGCTATGGCAAAACAAATGACGATAATACTGATATGCTACGGTTTCTACATTTTTTCGCATCTTTCGAATTCGTGTCAGGCAGAGATCATTTGCATTTTACGATACTATAAAATAAAACAGAAACTATCATATTCAATGACAGTTAGTCATTTGAATTCGTATCTATTTAAACAATATTTGTTACCAGACTAATACGTTACTGCTGTTCAGAAATCAGGCATAGGCGAGTATAAGATTCCTTTATAAGAAATTTCTTCTACGTACGTTGAAGCATCTAATATTTTCTTTTTGCCTTTTACGGAATTAAGATTTTTGTTCTTTTTGTTCTTGTTCTTTCTTTCGTATTTATTATTATTTGCAAAATAAAAAAAAAGTTTCTTGGCTATGTTTAGTCCTTAGTTGTAAATAATTAATTCGCAAAAAACATATATTTTTGTCGTCATAAAGTTGATTAAATTTCAAAGAAGGAATCTTTAAATGTTAAAAATAGAGTTTTAATTTATTTTCTGATAAAAAATTCCAGTAAAGACCTACTTATTTTAGTGGATCAAATTTGCTCGATAAATTCCTTGGACAGTAAACAAAAAAAGTGGTGCATTATCTTTAGACTTCGTAATAACATCTGAACATGAAAGGCAGACAGAAAATGTTCGGAATATTCTGAAAGCGTTTCAAAATCAACCAAAAGACGAAAAACACTCTCACTTGTGGAAGTTACTCCCCAATTGAAATTGAAAATGCCTTTATGAACAATTTGTGCTCAGATCTATAGGTATTTAAGAAATCACGAATGGACAGGTTATACCATTTACTTTAGAAGAAACTATCGTCTTACCTGAAGGTACAAAACTTACGAAGCACCATTACGAGACTACCCGGATTCAAGCAAGGATACGAAATGCAGACATTTTCCCTCTCTTTGTGAATCTTTAAGACGCTAAGAAAGAATGTCTTCCTGTTGAAGGTAGCATGAAAATAACGGAGACTGGTGTGTAATTGATTTACAAAAAATCGTGTGATCACACAGTGAGGCGTATGTTAGAAATCCCAAATATTTTGCAGCTTGATTTGGTAAAGCAAAAGAACGTTGCAATAAACTGTCTCTACAACTATGGTTGTTGTGGCGCATCTGACCAGAGTCGGTATAATTAGAAATGTAGTCAAGAAGAAAAGTATAATGCAGGTATATTCATGATGTTAATGGTACCATTGCGCATGCATACAACCTGTTTAAAACGCGACTGTAAAAACTGTTCAGAATGTGCAGAACCGATAACCCACTAGACTATGTAGGCTACTTAGGTATGAGCAAGCACCAGAAACAAAGGAACGTACAATATCAGAAGTAGATTTGATGAAAAAGAAAATCACAACACTTGTTCCCAGAAAAATCAAGGTTCCCAATAGTCGTTGCACAATAACTGTCACCTATGAATTTGTCTAAATTATGCTAGATGGAAAGGTTTGTCAACATCTTTCCGAAACTCCATCAGTCTGCACATGCTACACCTTTTATGCAAAACCATCACAAATGAACCATTTGCAGAACCTTGCAGATAGACCAGAGAAGACAGAGAATTTCCAATTCGGTCTTTCAACGTTGCATGCGTGGATTCGCATGATGAAATGTGCTCTGCATATAGGTTATCTTCTAACGGAAAGTAAGAAGGAGCAGATAAAAACAAAAAAAAAAGAATTCAAACAGAATTCTTCGACAAAATGGGACTCATCGTAGATATTCCAAAACATGGCTCGGGAACTTTAAACACGAGAAATAATGCAAGGAGATTTTTCCGAGATCCTAAATTGACTTCTGAAATTACTGGTCTAAGCAAACAGTTTATTCATAATTTCAGCATGATTTTGCAAAGAATAGATTCAGAAGAGGTGATTAATACTGTTAAATTTGAACACTATTGCCGAAAAACAGCAAAGCTTTACATTACCCTCTACAGTTGATATTATATACCAGTAATGGTTCACAAAATCCTTCTTCACGGTGCCAGAATTATCGAATCATTTTTTCTTCCTATTGGTGAGTTAACAGAGGAAGCTCAAGAAGCGACTAATATAATCCTTAGACATATCTGAGTATTCGACACTCAAAAATATATAGCAGAGAGGATACTACTACAGATCTTGGGAGCAAAATGTTGATTTCAACTAATCCAGAAATAGTATATTATAGACAAAAGTGGAAGGAAAAGGTCATTCTGCTCGATCCTGAAGCTGTAGCTTTATTAAAAGAATGAAAGTAATGAGAAACTTTAACTGAAAGGACTGAGATTGAAAAAAACGTTTTCGTCGACAAATATCTAAATAATGCATATGTTTATTACATTTGTTTAAAACATCATAGAATTGATTAAATAAGTATGATTGGTAATGAAATTGTCATTAAGTTTCCAAATTAAAAAGACTGACATCGAAAAAAAGAATTTTTCCGTCCACATATGCCCGAATAATGCATTAGTTTATTAAATTTGTTTTAAAAAATCATAAAATTGAAGAAAAAATTAATAATTTGGCTGGAATTATCATTAACTTCCTAATTAAGAAGTTGACATAGAAAAAAAACTAATTTTTCTATCGACAAATGCCTGATTAATGCATTTGTTCAAAGAAATCATAAAACTTATCAACGTATTATAAATGTTGCTGAAATTGCAATGAAATACCCAACTGAAAAGACTGGCATTCAAAAAACTGAATTTTTCTGCTGACGAATTCCCGAATATTACATTTGTTTATTAAATTTGTTTGAAAAAATCATAACATTAATCAACAAATTATCAATTTTTTTTAAATTATCATAAAGTTCCTAATTTAAAAAAATTGATATCGAAAAAATGGTTTTTTCTATCAAAAAATGCCTGATTGATACATTTATTTCTTAAATTTGTTTAAAAAAATGATAAAAATTATTTTAAAATTATGAATTTTGCTGTAGTTATCATAAACTTCCTAATTAAAAAATGTCTTGCAATATAACTTTAAAAAACGTATAACTATGGAAAATAGTAGAAAACATGTTTTCAACAAATAATTTTGTTATAAAATTTTTTGGTTTGTTTATTGTCTAATATTGGAACATGTTGGAGTAATATTACTCTATACAACTTAGGCGATTTCAATATTTTTTCTGTTACTGACGAGCACTGGGAACGTCAAATAGAAAAAATGGCTATTATTTTCGTAATATTTGTTTATTTATATAAAAATTGAAAATCTAATTAAAAAATCAATCTCGAAAACTCTCTCAAAAAACTTAGCGCCTTTTTTCAAATTTTTTGTTGTCCAAATCGATCTATATTTGTGGGCTGCACGTTATTTTGTACTAAAAAAGTCATTTTTTGCCACTGTGTGTCAGCCCCAAAACCAAACCTAAATTCAGGGTTCACTGTATATTGATTTTGAAGCAGAAAAAATAGACTCGCCCTACCGGAAGCTTAGGTACGACGATTTTTCCTAAGTAAAAAGTGCAAGATAAGGAAAAGGGAGTTGCAAGGCTTCCCTTGGGGTATAGGGTTTGTTTTTCAGATACAATAGATCGCGTTTATGAGCGAGTGGTCTTATAAACGTGGTAAATACGATTCGTGGCACGCCCTTTCAAAGCCGACGATAGTTCACATGAACGAGCGTTTCAAGAATAACTGGGTAAGTGGGCTCGGGGGGATGGTATAACCGGGAATTTGGCACGGCTCTACACCCAATAAATTCGAGTTATTCACCCTCTCTTACTTCCTGTCCTGCTCCTTGGCATTCCTTCGATCCTTCTTTTAAGGATTCTTTAATCGTGAATTGTCCCCACCTCGATTTTTGCCAGAGATACAAAATTCTATTGGTTCCGAAAGCGAAGGAAGCATTTTTCTGGTCCTGTAATGAACATTTCCTTCGCTCCCGAATCGATGGCTTTATTTTTCCTCCACGTTCGAAAGATTTATGAATCTAATAAATTTTCGCTCAATATGCTTGTAATTATAGCACGAGTTAGTAAATGGCGTCTGTTATTACCGGGAGGTGAGGGATATGGTGATCATAACGATAAGGACATATTAGCTGCATATTTCGTTATGTTAATCGAGTTTTGTCGACCCCTCCGTTCATACAAAATGCAATTTCATCTCTTTTATTTTCTTTCGAAACTGAAATCGAATGCGCAAAGTGAATGAGATTTATCTTATGGTGTATCGGAAAAAGTATTTCTATTTCTGTGTGTAAACATCTCTTTTAAATGACTCATGATGAAGAGATACTGCGGAACGAAACCAAATTTAATTTAGATATAATTTCAAAAAGATTTGATACATTATGGGGTATCACTGCAAAGGATAGTTATTGCTAATTTAAATACTAATTGGACATGAATTTTAATGTTCATTTTAGCGCGTAATTAATTGCACATGAGTGAAATAACACAAAGGGTTAACGTTTAAATTACTGATTAATTTTGTAATAATTTTCTATTAAATGAAAGAACCGATATAATTCATATCTTTATTTAAAGAACTTCAAAATATATTTTTTCAATAATTATGGTAGAATTTGTATTAATTTATGGTAGAAAACCGATCTTCTTGGTTTAAACTTCCCTTTTTTTTGTTAAAAACGAAACTGTTGGGTTAAAAATTTAGTTTGCTTTTGAAAACTCTACACTTTGTTTCCAGATTCATGTATTTTGTATAAAATTAATCTTTTTGGTGGAAAATTTATCTTCTTCTTTGAATTTTCGACTTGTTGGTTTTACATTCATCTATTGATGTAAAAATTTCATCTTTTCACGTTTGAAACTTTAACTGTTTGGTTAAAAATGCAATTTTCCTGATAAAAGTGATTTATTTTGTAAAGAATGTAACTATTTCGTTTAAAGTTGATATTTTATAGTAAAAAATTAGTTCTTTTTTATTAAAAATTAATCCTTTATGGTGTAAAAGTCATTGCATAAGTAAATCAATGGGAAAATTTTTTATTTTAATCTGAAATTGTTTTCTTTCGTTCATGAGAAATTCGATGTTAAATTGTTACAAGATAAAAATTCTGATCTTACAAATATCAATGGTCAGGCAAAATAAAAAATAAGTCTGGAAAAAAGCAGGGAATTTAAAAAATTAATTTATTGGGACACGCCGTAATATATTAAATATTTTTTTAACGCTGTATGATTTATGAAGTTGTTATTCCTTTTATTGTAGATTTAATTTAATGAAAAAAAAACTTTAGCTACTTCAGAATTGTTCCGATTGCAAGTCATCAATGAAGAAAATTGACTAATTTCATTATCATGATTACAAGTGACAAAGAAAAAATACCTTGGATCTTCTATTTGATAACATACACAAATGTAACTAGAATCCATTATTAAAATTCAAATAAGGTGAAACTAATAGTTTAGAATTTGTCGTGACTTCTATGATCAAGTCTGTACAAGGGTGGATTGATAAGTTTCCGGCATGACCAAGAAAAACAACGTTTTTAAGAATTTCTTTTTTTATTTCTCAACATAATCTCCTCCAAGGCTGATACATTTCTCATAGCGGTGTTCTAGTCTAGTAA
>NC_046664.1:100621588-100635846 GCF_010883055.1 Belonocnema kinseyi
AAGCTATCTAAGGATGGTACTATAGAACGCCACCTCAAGGTAGGCCTAGTGGCGCCATCTCTTGGTCAGGCCGGAAACTTATCAATCCACCCTCGTATAAGGGCCGTTAATAGGGGCAGTTTGTAGTTGTGTATTTATTGGTACGAGTATGACATTTTAGTGACTTAGGAAAGCGATATAGAAAGCGTACATATATTATGTCTATCACATTAGTCTTTTCATGCGGTGTTCGGACCAACATATGGTACCGTCACATATAGTTTTCAAATAGCCAACCCACCCCATTTCTGGAACGGGTGCGCGTGTCCTACTCCTCTGATAGGACAGGATTATCCTTTTGCGAGGCCGGAAAACGAGGTTGGCGTATGCTGAATAAAGCATCGAAGGAAAAAGGAAATTGGAATCGACTCAGAGGCGACACTGATCGATCAGCTATATCTTGGCTTCACGTAATATTGCCTTTTAGTAGAAATTCGAAGAAACCAAAAAGAAAACTATATTCTCCCTTCTGCATTATGTCCCATATTTTAGCTTCCTTGTCTCTCATTTTCGATATTTTCGAATTCACAAAGAGATAGGAATTATTTATGGGCTTTCAAACGAGAGCTATATCTGATAAACCAAAAATAGAGCGTGCTGATTATTGACCATAGTATTTCCACTTTTCAGCTCCGCTAAATTGGGGCATGTTTTACTCACCGCCAATGCGAAGAGAGCAAAGTTGCGTAATTAAATTGTGATTGTTAATAAACACGAAACAGTTTTAGGGTTTAATTATTTTCCATCCCCTTTATCATATTTGCTCTCCAAAACTAAGATTTTTCCAACTTTTCGTATATATTTTAATTATGGTGAAATTTATTCCAAAGATTCTTGAAATTCAGGTTACAAAAATATTTTTTCTCCTGGCTTACACAGAATTTAATTTTTAGAAACCTTTATTGTATAAAACTGCTTATTTATAGTTAACTTGTGAGAAGACCTGTGAAAAAAAATGTTTTTCCCAACTCTTAAAGATTGTTATAGTCCATATTTTTGATTCGTTGGGGAGCGACTGATAAGTATCATCAAACCTGAAACAGAAATATTACCCTCTGATTGAATGGTGTAAGTCTAGGGTGTCCTCCTGGGTGAAACTTGGAATAACAGTATTAAGAAGCCCCTGAAGGTTGGAGACTGCAACCTCCTAACTGTCACCCCTCTTAGTTGACCCTTTCACGGCAACACCAGTGAACTATCTCGCCGAAGCAGTCGCTGTCAGCCGACTTGGGTTGGCTTTACTCTAACTAGATCCGACTCCCTGTCTACTCGGACTTTCGCTAATGTACTCGTAAGACGATATTGTAAGGATTTATAAAAGTACATGGCTTATGAAGGCGTGTATGTGAAAATAATAATCGACTACTGACACCTGTCTCATGATGCCTTAGTTATCTTTACACCAATTTCTTTATCCAACTTAGTCTTCAGATCCAGAAAAAAATTATATCTATATTCGATACGAGGAAACACAGTGTAGTGTTTATTCCCAATTACTCCTTCTCCCTTTGTCCGCTACAGAATGAAACAGGTCCGAAGGACTACCATCGAAGGGTGAATCTGGAGAGAATAAAAATGTGTAAGAAATTCAGCAGAGAGATTTTAAAAAATATATATAATGTATGTGTATATACTTTTAATATATTTTTATTCTCTATCGAATTAAATAAAGCTATAGTTTCAACTTTAACGAAACAAGTGAATTTTACGAGTTGAGATTTCGTGTCCGTATCGGGTATTCTAATTTGAATGATCAGAAATTTTACGGTACGTACTTAAACAAAGTTATAAAATGTTTAAGGTTTGACACAGTTTTCCCCATGTAAATTCTATAGACAATTTTTAATTGTTGGGGACACCCTTAAATATTATCCGATTAAGCGCAAACTTGGTGCGCATTTTTTCTCGTGTAACCTCATGCAATCATATACATGTAGCGCAACATTTTTGAAAAAAATTGTTATCGTACAGAATTAGGATTCTCTTATAGACACCATATATTCAAAGGACTTTAGCAAACAAATATTATCCGATTGGGCTAAAAGTTAGAATCTTTCTCTCTGCCAATCCATTATACTGGCTGGTGAGAGCATGCAATTTACAACAAATTCATCCACGTATAGAATTGGAAAACCGAAGCTTCCCCAATTCTTCAAGGAACTTCGGAACGAAATAGACATTCGATGTCCTTAAATTGGAACTTGATTTAAATTCGTGTGTGTATTACAATGTTGAAGGGTGTAGGGGTAGGAAAAAGGTGAGAGAGAAAGAGCAGGCGAAGATTTACATTATCGGATATCGTTTTCCAATTGGCCTGGCTTAACTCTTGATGTAAAGGTAATGGGAGTTTGTCAGGTGGTTCTGTTCCCCCACCTACCCCCATCACTGTCCACCAATTCAAGTTTTCGATCTCGTTCCAAACTGCTAGTTAGCTGCTTTACGGTGTTTCGAGATTATTCAGTGAGAGAGGTAGAGAAACGTCCGTCGCAGTAATCCCAATTCAGGACTTTAGTCAGGATTTTCGATATGTACGTTTTAAAATTTAAGCGCAGAAAAGGCAAATGCAAACGTAGAAATGGAGAGCTTATTTATTAATTTTCATCATGATTCTTCCTCTAAAACGTGCAAGTCAGGTGATGCTATCGTTTCGATGATTAGACCAGGGGTGAAATGAAAGCCGTTAAGTGCTAGAAGTATCGCATTTATTATACGGGAACCTTTGGTGTGAAAATTGAAGTGGAAAGGGATAAAGGTAGGTCGATTCATCAAATAAAATCAAATGAGAGAAAAGGGGGAAAGACCCCAACATTTTCGTAAAGGAAGACGTAATGTAAAGAACTTTCTAGAAATAAGCTGGAAATATTCAGACTCATTTTGACCAGAAATGAGTTCTGCTTTAAACAGGGTCTTATTCCTAATTTTTTTACCAAATTTTAAAGTAGTGATTGATATCATTCATCTGAGGCTTTATAACACTAGGTCACATAATCATAAATTAATTCATTAATCACTTCGTCAGAAGAAGATTTTATGATTTCAAATTGATTATCCGAATTTCAATTCAGCTACATGGATTAAAATTATACGTGTAGTTCATTTGGTGGATACCAGAAAGTAAAAGCAATAGTCCTTAATAGAAACTTGAATATTCCTCTTGCCTTCAGCTGCGAAAGAAATTTTATTTTGAAAAACAAGGCCAATTTAATGACTTCATAGATTTTGGGTGAAATTTGTGATATTATTCAATGATTTTGATCTTTGGAAACCCTTAAAAAAAGAAAAATTGTCACCAGAATTATCCTACAAAAGTGTTTCGATATTTAAGTCATGTTCGCCGTTGTTATGTTATGCTCGGTCGTCGTACCTGGCACGGTTGCTCACGAAACGACCTTTTACCTCGAGTAAAAGAGTTCTGAGATGGAGGTTGGCTTCGTGCGTGGGGTGGAGGTGAGGGGTAGTTGGCCGCTAGGTTCGTGCTCTGCAAATGAGCCTCGGATCGTACTTGGTTAATAAAATACGTGCCTCCATTCTTCAATTTTTTCTCTCTTCATCTTTCTTTCACGATTTTTATTCCCACATACAATTGCGCGAAACAATCTCATCAAAAGAAGAAATTCATTACTTAAAAATTTCGCCAGGCAATTTTCATAAAATTATATTAAATTGAATGTACCACCATTTTATATAAATGTTACCTATACATTTTCTACATATAAATAATAAGATTATCTACCTAAAAAAGAATAGTGTTGTGAAATATGTCGCGAATCTCACCTCTATTGTTGTTGAAAAACTGATTGGATTTTTTAATGGCTTGAAATTGCTGCTTACTTTTCTATTTTCTTTACAGCGTTTAATTTAAGGATGTACACTAGGAACAATTAATCTCAAAAGTTGCCTATTTTTAAAATAATTTATAAAATCAACAAAAGCTATCTATTATTAATTTCTGTAAATCTTGATGGAGGCTTCTAAGCACACTTCAGAAAAAAATAATTCAGTTTAAAATTGTTTATTTAACAGCAGTTATTTGAAGGTTTAGTTTTTCCTTTCCCTTTATGGAAAAGTTACAATGTTTATTTAATTCTAATAATCAAGGCCTGATTTTATTCTTTAAAGGATTCTCTAAAATTCTATTTGGGTTGATTTTATTTTAAAAAATGAATTGAGAAATCATACAGTAATTATGGTTGTAAACAATCATAGTTTTAATTTTAATTAACAACACCCAAAAGATTTACAGATATTAGTAATAGATCTTTTTTTGTCGATTTTATAAATCATTTTAAAGATAGGCAACTTTTGAGAATGATTGTAAGTAGTGTACATCCTTAATTTATGATCGTTATGGTGGGGGAATATTTTATTTTTTTTGCTAATAAGATCTCAAATTATTTAGTTTGCTAATAGAAAAAAACATAATATCATAGAATAAAAATGAATCATTTCCGTTAATTATCTAATACGAAGAAAACAATCCTTTGAATTTTTAGTGTACACTGTATATTAGGACTTTAAATTTTCCAAAAATTTCACGATATTTCAAAAGATTCCAGAAGATCTCTTCTGTTTTTATTTTCTTTAAAAAATGTTAATGTTTCCAAATTGTTTCGAAATATTTCAGGGGGTTTTAGATCAATTTAAAAGATTACAAAGAAAATTATGAGATTTAAGTGGATTGAAAAATAAAATTTGAAGTAATTTCAAATCATTTCTAGCGACCATAAAGAATGGTAAAAGATTGCAGCGATTTTCACAAAATATGTATGACTTTTAATCTAATTATACAGATTTCAAGGAATCTGGAGAGATTTTTAGAGAATCCAAAGTATACTAAACAATATATTGCATTTCACCAGCTTATAAAATTATTTACGAAATTATGATGGATCATAAAAATTCTTTAAGTTTGCAAGATATTTGAAATTATTTTGAAGGCTTGCATGAGGGTTCAGATATATTTATAAGATTTAACGATCTATCAGAATATTTCAAGGCGTTTTATGAAATTTTAAAAGATTTAAAAGGATTTAAAACATTTTTAAAGTAGTCAAATCTTCATTTAATATTACAGGCATTATTTTTTTGAGGTACCAAAAAAATTATTTGTAGTCTAAAATTATTTGAGTCTAAATTATTATTTTAAAAATGGATATGAAATTCGGAGGAAATATTATTTTTAACATAACGTAATGTCATTAGGAAAGTAAAATAAAGTAATGAAAAGTGTAGTGGTTCGATATCGAATGACGCAAGCTAGAAAAAATAAAGATGACAAAAATAAAAATGTTTATGCCTTGAAATTTGAATTCTGGTTCACGTACTTCAGGAGAGTGGGAGACTTATTTCGATATGGATGAATGGATTCAGGAGTTTATTCCGCGACACGGAAATAACCCCTATCTCTTCACCGCGAGCGAACAGGGCAAGTAGTAAATTTTATGGGGGATACCATATTTTATGCAAACATGACTGTAGTATGACTATCAATATACGTGGACGATCGATGACGACCCAGAGATCCACGTTTTTCTAGCATGAAAAAGACAGGGTGAGTGATCAGAACGACTTAACTCTATTCTCATATTTTCACATACTCCTGAGATCGGTTTAAGCCCTGATTGATCCACTTTGACGTTCGAATGAAATTCATTGAGATATTAACCTATTTGCGTATATTTATTGTATCTTTTATTGCAAGGCCAGCGCTTTATTGTAAATATTTATGACTAAATTTATACAGTCGCTGGTCTGAAGAAAGGAGCCTTTTGATCTTGCTAAAATATAAGAAAAGTACTCTTTTCCTTTTGGATCTATAAAGAGAGCTCTCTATACGTGTGATTTAGTTTCACTAGAAATATCTTTACGTTAATGCCAAGTATAAGGATCCTTGAGTTTTGAGATGGGCCAAGGAAACCAGGTTATTGCAGAATCTGATTCACTTGTTTGTTGAGCCGAAATTATATCTGGAATTATTTTTTTTTTCAAATTTAGGATAAGATTACTGAGTAGCATTTTTCAAATAAAATTTGCTCTTGATAAAGCAGCGCCCTTGAATACACTGCTTCCTTTAGAACTGACAACGACTACTAAAGTGAGAATAAAAATAAATTTGTATAATGTTTTAATTACTTTTCATTACTTCCTTGGACGGGGGTCGTTAAAGGACCTAATGGTATGTTTCTTAAAACAATACATTTTTTCAGTATGCAGATTTACCAATTGAATTTTTTCTATAGAATATTAGCAAATTTGATTGCTTTGAGAAAAATAATATTATAGCCAACTTTATTAATATATTAATGAAAATTTCGGAAAAATGAACGGTTGAGAAAAGTGCTTCAAAACTTTTTTAACGAATTCTTCAAGTAGGACAAGTTTACTTTTTTGCCTTTTGCCACTGTTATTGCCAATTCTCGTTATCGCAAAAAAATTACCATTTTCATTCTTCATTAAAATAAATTTTATTTTATTATCATAAACTTACAACAAAAATTGAGTTGAAATATTTTGAGAATGATCGCAGCCATTTTGTCATTTTTATTTTTTTTTAATTTTGCACTGGATTTTGAAAATTAACGCGAGAACATCTATCAGCATCAAGAAAAAAAGTAAAATGTCAATTTTATATCGCATACTGCAGCGCTTAATAATTCAACAAATTGGTTATTAACTACGTTACTAATTTTAAAAGTTCAGATACTTATGAATTTGTCAAAAAATACTTCCATGTAAACGGTGAAATACGGGGTTTTATTTGTTATTAAACATCTATCTGATTATAAATAAACAATTGTAACATTTTCAGATATTTGAACCTTCGGTTAGATAATTTTCGGACACCTAACTGTTCGCTAAACTGATGTTTCGGTAAACTGAACCTTCGCAAAACTAGGCTTTCTCGAATTTTGAACTTTCAGTAAAATGGACTTTCGGAAAAATGAATCTCGGCTAAAGCTATCTTCGAATAATTCGGCATTCGTTGAAATAATTTTCGGTCAACTAATCATTCATTTAAATCTTTTTCAGTCAATTAATCATTCGGTAAATTAGTTTTACTTAAAATAAATTTCGGTATCATAGTATTCGGTATTTTAATTTTCGGTTACTTGAACCATGGGAAAAATGAACAGCTGTCGGATTTCGCTGCTCCCCAGGTGCGAATTTTCCATTGGGCCATAGTCGGGCCAACTTTCTCGGAGTTGGGCGAACTTTGCCAACCAGGCATTAGCCAACATAACGAAATGATAACTATGGCTCAACTCTGTTTGCCGACTATTGGCTACCATGGTTGGCACAACCATGACTACTAGAAGTCGGCCCAACGGCGAAATTATAACTTTGGCCCGACCATGTTAGCCGACTATTAGTACAATATCCATTTCCAAAATCGGACCAACTGTGGCAATTACACGGGAAAACTATCCATTAAATTGTATAGAACTAATATTATAGTAGAGAATATGATGGGTAGTTTAATAAATATAATACAATTACTACACTGTTTATAATCGCACGCTATGAAAATTTTTATTCGCCTTGGGGTTCGAACCCTACAAGTTTCGCATTCCTAATTCCTGACGCCTAATTCCTGACGCCTAAAGCCTCTCGGCTAACTTAGCTGGAAGTATTACAAAAAAATTTGAAATATAACCGACAGCTGTGCAAATTTGTGAGAACTATTCTATAAAAAATATAGAAAATTATTATTAAATATTTTATGTGATTAAACAAGATTTAAACTGAATTAAAAAATATTTTAAGATGTTATAAAAGATTTAAAAAAATCAATATATAAAAATTCAATAGAATTCAGAAGATTTCTACAAATTTTCGAAGATTTAAAGATATTGAACAGGCTTTAAAGAATTCAAGAACATTATTTATATTTTAAAATTACTTTAAAATCTTAAAAGTCATATAAATTCTACCGAAATTCCTCAAAAATTGTTCAAAATTAATTAAAATCTCTTAAATTTATTAAAAATATCTTGAACTCTTTTAAATATTTTGAAATCTTTTAAAATTCGTTTATAAATTTAAAAATTTTCAAGACTTAATAACTCCGGTTAAATCCCTTGAAATTCCTGAAAGTCTGTTTAAATACTTTAAAATATTTTCAAATTACATGAAAATCCTTCAACACTTTTGATTTTTTTTAAATCATTTGAGATGCTTTCTAAGATTTTTCATTCCTTTAGTCACTTTTTAAACCATATTAAATCCATTGAAATGGCACGAAATCCCTTAAAATCACTAAAAATCTCTTGGACTCATAAAAAGTATCGTAAAGTCTCTAAAATTTCTTGAAAATTTTTTTGCTTTTTTGAATTCTTCTCAAATATTTTAAACTTCTTTAAAATTACTTGAAATATTTCGAAATTCATTTATAAATTTTTTTCTCTTATTATGCAAAAGAATTTTTAAATCCCTTTATGCCGATCTCTGGGCCGACTTTGGCCCAGAGTTGGGACGGAAATCGACGTTACTCGTTAATAAAAGATGTCTCATAGTTGCCCCGATGGTTGGTCCATGTTTAGACCATTGTTGAGCCAATAGTCGGCTTAACTTCTTAAGAACTTTCTAAATCCCTTTATGCTGATTTCCGGGCCGACTGTGGCCCAAAGTTGAGACGGTAGTCGGTGTTACTCGTTAACAAAAGACGTCTGATAGTTGCCCCGATGGTTGGTCCATGTTTGGGCCATTGTTAGGCCAAGAGTCGGACTAACTTCTTCAGAACTTTAAATCCCATTATGCCGACCTCCGGACCGACTTTGGCTCAGAGTTGGGTCGGTAGTCGACGTTACTCGTTAAAAAAAGACGTCCCATAGTTGCCCCGATGGTTGGTCCATGTTTGGGCCATTGTTGGGCCAATAGTCGGCCTAAATTCTTCAGAATTTTCTCAACCCCTTCATGCCGATTTCTGGTTCGACTTTGGCCCAGAGTTGGGCCAGTAGTCGGATTTACTCGTTAACGAAAGATTTCCCATAGTTGCCCTGATGGTTGATCCATGTTCGGGCCAAAATTGGGCCAACAGTCAGTCCCACGTTGTCTGCCAACGTTTGCTGTTCAGCTTGGGCCGAAAAAAGTATCTTATAAATATAAAAGGTGGCCCAACTTTGGCTGCAGATCTACAGCGGGCCAAAGTCGTTCCGACTTTGAGTCAACGCACCTGCTCTGGGTGCTGACCTGAATTCGCACCTGGGTCTTGTGTCAACAGAAAATTATACAGTTAGCAGAACAATCTTGTGCTTCATGTTCGAATTGTTGCCGAATAAGAAATCGACTATTTTGACTTGCCTCAGAAGAATAAGCACCTAGAAGAGCCACATTATTGAGTCGCAATTCCTACCAATCAATTAAATTTAATTAAGTAGCCTCCTAGAAAAAATCTTTAAAAAATTTTTGTATGCATTGCCAATTACTAATGCTAATAATAATATGAAATATTACGCGAAGCCGATATCGGAATAATCAGTTTGTTATGCAGCAGTAGTAATGATTTAATACGCTAATTAGCCTGCTGTGAAAAATTGTAATGAGAAATTGTAATGGTGAAGAGAAACGAGGAAAGAAAAGTAGAAAAAATTCATTCAGAAGAAATTATAGTATTTCTTCACCCTCAGATTTTCCTTAGACATAATTTATTTCATTCATATAGGGACAATCTTAAGAAAACGTGACCGAGAGCTTTCGCATGAATTTCATAAACACCAGCTGCAATATTACCACACTGGAACCGGAAACGAATGACGTAGCTATGCGAACTGAAATTGCAACCCTAAATCAAAAACTAACGTTGTATAGAAAATAAATTATATATTATTAAAATAAAGAAAAATTTTGTTACGGACATTGCCCGAAACTTAAGTCCTTGGTGGTTTCTTCAGTTTTTTAGTTGAAATTCTTTAATCTTCAAAGAATATATGAAATTTTACCGTTCGATATTTTTTAAATTCAAAGTGGGGAAGACAATTCTTACATAATGGAAAGTAAAGTTGAGAAACGAAGATTGCAAAATGTAAATATAGATTGGAGCGTAAACATTTATTTAGAAAAAATACATGTTTACAAAAGGGAAAATAAATTGACTTGACTTGAAATAATGACGAGACTTTTTTTACTGTAACGCTACTAATTTAGGGAAATCGAATTCGCTTTGTCTCGAATGAACAGCGTGTTGAACCACATAAATGTGCTAGAGGATTCGTGTTTATTTTCCAAGTAACTGTTTTGAATAGTATTTTTTCAATTGGAAAAAACTTGTCATTTTCCACGAGTTTCTTGACCTGTTAACCTACTTTTCTATGCTTTATAAATTGAATTTATGGAAAGGTGAAGTATGTAATGTTACGAGTACAATTCTGTTGCAAAATGAGTACAGATTCTATAATATGCAGCTCTCTTTCATAAAACACATTCTTCATCAGAATTACTTGAAAAAGTAGTTAAAAAGGGATTCATTGAATCTGTACATACTGAACTACTTGTTTTCTTATGTGTATTCTTTAATTTTTCTTTTGATAAATTTTTGTTCAAAGTTCCTTCCCTTCCATATTTTTATTTATGAATATTTTTAAACTTATTTAATATTCAGAGCTTTTTATGCATCTCAATCCATAGAATTCATGATAAATAAATGGTTTTAAATTCCTTTTTGTATCGAAAACTGTTTCTCGTGTCTATTTTTTTTGACAGTTCGTCTATTTACTAGAGATGACTTTATTGTGGGATTTAAAATTATCAATAAGAATATAAATATCTGTATTCAACCAAAGGAAAAAAGAAGATTATGTTCTGTATAAAGTGCTTTCTAGACTGTTGCTCTCTATCAGAGATACTGGAAGTCGACGTCGCCGAGGGTGTGCGAAGAGTTAAGATTTCTAGGTTAGAGGTGGACCTTTCTTGTTTTATTTTCTATTGTCTTTGACTTATAGAATTCCTAGAAACATCGTAAATAAAATGGAATCGACCAGCATGGTATCGATAAACGTGAAAACCAAATCGGCATATTCAAATTATAGAACACAACTTCAGAACAAGAAATTCAGTAACCCATTTCTTACTAAAACAAATTGAGAGAGTACATTTTCACGAGTTACTATTTTAAAAATATTGATTTTTTTAATCTTGTCGTTCGATCTCTTGTTCAATTTCCATACTCCACACTCTTAAAAATGTTCGTGCTGTTTCGCGGTCTACCTCTAGAATCGAAGACAAACCTTCTGATTCTCAAAGAAACTTATGTAAGACTAAGTTTTCTTTCTCTGGAAATGTCCTGGAAGGCAGCACTGTTTTTTTTCTCCTCTTTACTCGTCTCGAGAACATTTAACGATATCCAAACAACTCTCGCCTCTAGAGTCCTTTGCTTCAGACTCAAAAGCTCTGTACAATTTTTGCTCAAAATCTCAAGAACAACATTTTTTTCAACTACGTAAAAAGATTTATAAAAGCAAAAATGAAAATTGACAGTTGGCTTTTCTCGAATCATGGCGTATTAGATAAACGACGCTATGATAAAAACTCAAGCTGGGCTGTGTGGAAAAGAGATTTAGGTTTTATAAGACTTATTATCACCACGATCGCGTTGATTCGTAAATTGACACTTAAGATTGGAAGAGATATTGGGAGATAGAAGTATTGTTTCTGCTGTCCTATAAGTCCGCCTACACCTTTTTCTGCTCTTGTTATTCGCTGCTTCGTTCTGCCTCTCTTTCACGATCACCCCTTTTCCACCCTCTGGACGACATCGTCTTTCTCAGCAGCATGCTCTCTAAATCTCAAACCAGCTGTGCTTTACGACGCAGATATACATATATGTACTTCCATACAATATGAAAGCGGTTCTCTTCTTTACGTGATTTGATCATATTCTTTCTTATTCACATTCTAGTGGATTGTAAGTCAAATGTAATAACTTTAAGCCAGAATTTTAAAAAGCTCTTCCTAACTTCACTACAATATATTTTCATCAAAAGAGGAACGTCGCTTCTTCTTTATGTATTGTAATGCTTACAGTTTTGCGAGATAGATATTTCAGATATTCTAAAATGGCAATAAAATTTTTTTTTCTTAAGTGTTTACGCATTTGAAAAATGAAAACAATTACGATTTTTAAGAATTAATATAAAAAATAAAAAGTTTGAGGCGATTCAAATTTCTATTGTATTTCAGAAAAAATAGATTTGGATGCTTAACTAGTCTTTTAAAATTTTCTCTTTGGCCTTTAATGTGCTGAATTAAATAGCCTATCGTGCAATTAAAATAGGTTCTTATTTTGTTTCCAACAAATGACTTGAAAAAGTGACGAAATTTCGCTAAATTTATTTCATTTTTTTCAGATAGAGGACGCCATGCTTATGTTCGACAAGCAAACAAACAGGCACAGAGGTAAGTTATCTATTTTATCAACAAAATTATTCGACGACATGATAATGACAACTGAAAAAGGCCCAATTTTTAAAAACACTGTTTCAACAATTTCAAGTTTTTTCTTTATCGATGCATATTAGGAAAAAAATGTTTTCACCACCCTGAAATATTGTAAATAATGACCACATGCTTTTATAATTTTCAGTCAATTTTTCATTGCTTGCATAGAATCATGAATTCTTCAAAGCAGTGCAAACATTTGTATTTTTATATATAAAAAAGTTCATACATTACACATATTTAACAAGGCAAAAATAAAGTCTTACAATATTTGTGTGATTTTTTAAGAAGATGATCTTTTCTGAGATTTAGGAGATGGCCAATTGGATAAGGACCATTTTGTTTTTCACCCCTTTCACATAAAATTATTTTCAAATGTTTTCACATCTTCAATGTAGAGTTTTTGGCAAAAGTATGCCTATATATATTCCCGATAATTTAAATTTACCCAAATGATTTCTGAAGTGAGATTCTTTAGACTTTAATTGTAGCAAGCAAACATTAGCAAAAGTAAACCTGACGAAAAGTATGAAAACCGATCTTTAAATAAGGTTTTTTTTGTTTTGCTAATCAATATTCGTGAAGCTCTGAAAAGTTTCTCGGCATGGAAAAATAGGAACAACAAAAAAGCTATAGAGTAACTTTTCCGCTTTTCGTGAGGTGATTGTTTCATCTAACGCTTACGCTCGTGATTCATATTTAAATTTGCACAGTTGGGGCAATTCCACAGGGATGGAAAATTTTCACGACGGAAAACATAAATTAACGGACGTAACTTGGGCTTCGTGCAATTCCGCCGAGAATATAAACGAGACTATTCTATTTAACAAGTAAATTAATAATACAGACATTTCAATGGCAGATAGCAGGCAGGATAATTAACAGGGTGGATGAAACTGAAATTAGTAATTGGTGTAATTCGCGTTGCCGGCACAGTGCATCCTGTAAGTACTAGATACATAATGCACAACACTTTACACACTGAAATTGTTACTGATGGATCCTCGTCTACATAAAAGCTTACCCTCCTGATGAAATATACTCTAAATTTTATTTTCAGTAGACCAGCAGGTAAATGTAGTGCTAAATGAAGTGCTAAATGAAGTGTACTCAATTCAATTAATTTATGTGCAAAATGGTTTATATAATTTTCACAACAAATATATATTTTTATTGATGCTCAGAATGACTCATTGCTTGACTCAATGTATAAGATAGAGAAAAAGTTCAATTAATACGTGTAACGAGTTTTATAGCGAAAAGTTAAGCGTCTTTGATAAAGAAATATTTTGGGGCTATTTTATTCTGCAAAAAATTCTTTGCAATATTCTATTTCTTATGTTTTTATTAATGAAATGTCTCGTAGCCCTGAAATTCGCGATGAGTAAGCAAATATTTTTAAAGGTTTTTCTACTCATCCTGAATTTTCGGAACGGTTAGTCCATCCCGCTTTCTAAATCCGCAAATTTTTCGGGATGACTAGAAGTAGGCTTTCATCAAATATTATTCAGAAATCATATGTAATTTTAAAAAGGAATCACTGAATATAGCTGCCAGTATAATTATGAAATAATTTTTTAAATCCACAAAAGCGTAAAGATAGAATTATACAGGATAATTTAAGAAAGAAAATGAGCTATTGTTATTTGCAATAATGTAAAAGTTATTACTTTTGTCCCAGATGTTATTGTTACCAGGTGTATACATATGAAACCGGTATTTTTTCAAGAAAAAAACACATTTATTTCAAGAGAATGATAACAAATATTTTATTCAAAGTATGCGCC
>NC_046664.1:100635946-100650238 GCF_010883055.1 Belonocnema kinseyi
AATACGCCAATTAGCACAAATGGTAAGTTCCGACAGTGCCTACAAGTGTGCCTACTGGCCGTTAGATGGCAATACCGGTTTCATATGTATACACCTGGTAACTGTCATATTGTTAACTGTTATATTTAAATAAACATTGTGTTATCCAAGTTTGTATAAAATACATTTAGGTTTCTTTTTTAAAATTCATTACTATTACTAATATGCCGTATTCGTGTATTTCACAAATCAAATCAGAAATTGAGTGTTTTCGAGCTTTGTTGTACACATATAATATTCTGAGAAGCGTTGAAAACCAGAAAATAAATTAAGAATTTTTCAATTATTAAAAACATATTGCGAGGTGAAAGAGACCATCGATGTTTTTGCTTTACAAGAAACAGTCGTTCCTTTGGAAATGAATTATGGATTCGACAGGTGTGTCAGGGAAAACGAGAGAACCTTTTTAACAATCTGTAAATATTTCAGAATCCGCAGTTTGACATGTTCTCTTATCAGCTTAACTCTTTACGTTTAGAGAATGATGCTCTGAATAGCAATGGATACGTGCTGGTATTTCTCTGTGGCAGACGAAATGAGTAGAGCAGTAGGTTGCCTACCTACACGTCTAATGTTTATACGAAGAAAGGTCGTTATGGGTACTCGCAAAGAATTTCAAAACCCAAACTTTCACTAAAAATCGATTTTTTTCTTTAAAATCGGTTTAAATTTTTATCTTCTGGCCAATATCAATATCTTTTTAGTATGTTCATCTAAGCTATATCTCAATGAAAAGAAGTCGAAGTAATAAACAATATTAAAATATTCAAGCCTGAAATTCGCAGTTTTACGGCTTTAAGAACGAATTTCACCTATAGAATAGTAAAATCGAATAATGTATTCCTTTTGGATTTAGCTGTTTCGATTACTCAACAGATCGAAACACGGCTGAAGGAGTTGAGAGATCTTGAACCCGTTAAATGAAAAATGTCGACCTTCTCCTTTAGTGAAATATACGAAGTTCTTAGTTTCCAAGAGCCCAGTATCCATCTACCATGGTACTTGAATAGAGCCAATAATCGCTAGCGATCGAGATGCCCCTCCCAAATAATCTTTTTTGCCCAGTTTTTTCTTTTTCCGCAATTTTTGTCGCTACTTCTTCGACATTAGGTGATATATTCTAATATCGCGTATGAAAAATAGGGCCAAATGACGTATATGAAAACGGGCTTTTCTGAATGGGGTTCTTTCTTCGTCGTTGGGGTTGGGCATGAAGTTGGCTGGGTGAAGAATATGTAAGATATGTGCATGAGACATTTCTGCTTGTGTGAAAAAAAGAGAAAAAAGAGAGAGAATGAGAGGAAATGAGAGAGAAAATAAGAGGGAGAGAGATCGCTGGTTCTTTCAAAGCCACGCGTAATCTCTCTCGCGGTGATATCCAATACTGTCCCTACCCAACGGTTCTCCAACCTCGAACTTGCTACTCTGCTAGATGTCGCGATATGGCACCCTATTTCATTTAACTTGATTCAAGAGAGATCATTTTTAAATCAACGCATTACTGCGATGGATAGTATTCATTGAAGTTGTTAATTCAAGCGAATTTTATTCCATTTGTAATTTTTTTTTCTGATTTTATATGCTATTAAGGAGTTTATTTTCACAGTTTTCTAGGCTTCGCCAGAAACCTTTATATTACCACGGTCTCATATCCGGCCATTCGTGGTTTACCACTCCTACCTCAAAGAATAATAGAGGGTTGAAATGTAACCTGCAGGTGGTCATGAGCACTAAATAAATCCAGAAAAAATGTCTCTCGTAAAAAGAGATATAAAAATTAGGACTATGGTATAGGCCTATCCTAAACCTGTCTTAAATCTATTTTTTCAGAAGGTTAGGGTTCTTTTTCCCCTGGAATTGGAAACACCAATTTTATGGAACTATTCTGTTGATGCAGACAGCTATCCTTATATCAGAGAAGGAAAGAGAGAGAGTACTGCCCATTTTAATGCCCTAAAAGTGATGTTGGTACAGGCTGAAGGGTAGATATTAGAAAAAGACCAAACCTTGTTTGAAACTAGTCTGGAAACGGTTATAAATCGGTATTTTTTTTCATGTTCGTTCTATTTATGTTTTTTTCTTATTAGCGGTTAAAAATAAGAAAAGTAAGTTCTAGTTATTTGTGACAGAAGTGCGTAAATCAGGTGATCACAACGAGTGTCATGTTTGCGACAGATAAAGTTGCACGTCAAAAGATACTTCGAAATACTGACAGGATTATCTAGCCTACGTCGTCTTAAAACTGGAATAAAGGCGGTTCCGGCAGTTGGCGCCCCCGATTTTATAATTTCAAAATTAGCAAGCGGTGGTTAGAAAAGTAACTTTACACATTATTTAGAAGAACATGATATGCAAATTTATAGGGGTAGAGTGTAATAATTTGTTCCTTCAGGTGACTATATGCTGGGGTTCTGTTATGTTAAATTATCTCGTGGATGATAAAATAAGAAGATCAGAGTATCCCTAAATCTTACGAAACCTTTTCTGGAGGGTTTCTGTGACATACTCCTGTAGTTTAATCATGATATTAAAATAACTATGATTTATTCTATGTTTTTCAATTAGTGTCAATTAGATGCCTTATAAGAACCTGAACTACGAAAAATACAAACATTCACTTAAAACTGATCACGGACGATTTCATGTTCCAATCAGCCTGTTCATAATCCAGGGTCTCTAGTGAGACAAGTTTTGATGTAAAAACCTTTTCTGTACGCTTCGCCGATATTTTAGACGAATTTGAGTCTCGATGGATCGTAGGGGCTATAATTTCCACGTGGATGGGTGGCTGCATCTGGAGTAAAGCGAAGTTCGAGCACAAGCAAGATATAGCTCGCAGAACGATTATCTAAGCTTGGCTAGCCAAAGGATTTTCCCTTCCTTGTGCGCGAAGCAAGCGAGAGGAAGGAATGACGGAACTGGGATAAGGTTCGTATCTCGCGTACACAAATCTACACCCACCTTTGCTGGCTGCAGTTATAAATTTCTGCTACTTTCAATGAGCATACCATACCTGGTTTCTTCGATACTAAACTCGTCAACCAAGATGTTAACTTAAGAACAAAAAGTTTGCTTGACGAGCGCGTCAAAGATAAGTTTGAATTCCATCAGTTATTGGATCACGTTCGAAGCTTTGACGGTGGATTGCTCCGTATTTGGTCTTTCAAGACCGATGACTCGCTTAGCCGTCTTCTCTATCGTAAATCCTTAAAATTTCGTGTCGCTCAGTTGAAAAATTCTTTGAAATTTAGGTGTACTATGACCCCACAGGTTTATATAATTATACTAAAATTGTATGTAACTTGGATAGTTTAGGTTTTTGATAGTCCGGATTTATGCAATTAACTAGTACCTTACCCTGCAAAGGTCGGGCAGAATTTCAAAGACTTGAAACTTCCGGGTGAAACGACAGTTTGACGTAATTCGGCAAGTATCAGGTGGAAACTCGATCCGTCACCTTCGAGTTGAACTCATACAACAAATTCGTACAGTGCGCGGTAAACCACCTGGCTCTTATGAGTTTATCGCCATTGTAACACGAATAGTTGCAACGACTTCGAACAGTTCGGAATAGTTTTGACGTTTTTGGACGATTGCTGTCGACTGCAAGTTGCACCATTTGCTTGGAAGAACGGGCTTTGCTTTAAACATTCTGAATGTCAACAGCTTGAGATTGGAAGAAATTGATGGAAATTTCGTTTAATATCCTTTCTCTTATTACACACAACTACCATTTTCGTTCGCAAGTTTAAATTATTATTAAATACCATAAATAAATCACTGCATATGTAAATTTTGATTTGAGATAGTTCTAATTGTTAATTGACACATCAAAATTAATGGTTCATGTTACTTCCTATGAAACTAGAAGTATCGAAGCACTTCGAGACACTGGAACACCCATCCTGTTGGATATCGATAATGGCAATTGCGATCGCTTAGAGCCTGTTATCGCAGAGGAAAAGGAAAATGGCACGATACTGGTGTATTTCGAACTATTTTGCTCCCAGGTCCATCGGCATCCTAGAGGGTCTCACATATACGCACATGTACGACGCAGCTTCAGCTATTAATGAATATTTATCGTCCCCTAACTCAAACTTCACGCGACCTTCAACTCCTGCTATTCCTGCTAAATCTTTCTCTTTCCAACACCTGCCCTCCCTCTGCAACTTTGCATTCAGCGTTCGCTCCTCTTGGTTCGACTTGCTTCTAGTGGTCTTAAATTGTTAAACAGATTTAATTTACCTGCTCCGTGGGCTTTTTACGATTGATTTGCATCACACCTCAAAAACTGGATTTTCTACAATTATTTACTATTTGATAATATAGATGAAAAGCAATTGATAAATAAAAAGGTTGAGATAACATTTTTAAAGCACTTCACAGAAAACGTAATATTGAACGAGTCTTATAGAGTGCTGTGGAACCCTGGATAGGGGTTTATGTGCATAATATTCTGCTATAAAATTTGTGTTTACATACAAAGAAGAAAAATAATTAAAAATTAAAAACAAATTAAAAATCTGAAAACTGGACATATAAAAACTACAGCAGTTTATCATCTTTTAAGGTAAAGCAGTATGCATTTTGCATGGTAACTGAGTCAACACTTATTCTCCTTCCTCTAGCATGCCGTCCTTTAAAGTTTAAATGCGTTACGCCCGAAATGCATGCATCTAGAACAACCACGCCTCAAATGCTCAGGAAGGAGTTTGCGAGAGGAAACACGAAAGTCATGGACGAGAAACGCGGGAGAGAGCCACTTAAGTTTAAATTTTAAATTTATCTCCAGCTCGAGATTTTCCTGAGCTAAAGAAAAGCATAAAACTATATATTAGTCAGAAGCATTAATTAGTAACGGCAAGTCTCCCCAACTACGATTATCAGTCAAGAACTTTATCCAACACACATTTGAACAAAGTACTTGAATCTCAAATATAACAGAGAAAATTCTTTCCACTTGAAAACTTATGAAATTATACGCTAGTTGAAACCTATTTGTCTGAATTTGCTTGGCTGTCTGACATGTGTATTTTCAGACAGAATATAAAATTATAGTTAAACGCATATTTAATATAGTTGAAAATTTTTTTTAAAGTGATCCTCAGAAGTCATTTCTTCACGAGAAGTGACTTTGGGGATTAAAATATTTAAAATTGATCTAGAATATCACTGAATAGCAATTCAATCGCTCTTCGGACTGATTGAGTGAGAAGATCGCAGAAATAAACGCAAGAAAACGTGAAGTAACAGTGGAGAAACAGAAACGGTAAATTTACGCTGAAGATACGGGAGTTGCTGTAAACAATGGACGTCGTTTTGTTTCAATATTGCCAAAATTTTCTGTTTGTCACATAAGAACTGAAAAACCACGCAAGTAATGCATAGTGCACGCCCATAATTTGGGTGAAAATTAAGGCATGTCGATTTTCTTTTTTGAGAGTTTCATATAATGAAATGGAAAGAACGATTTTCCATTTTTTTTTCTTTTAAAAAACGTTCAATTTTTTTGATGTTGTGTAATTTATTATTTGTAAGTAGCAAGACTTGCACTTGAGAGAGTGTTTATTAGTATGGGTGATGTGAATCGGAGTCCCGTTAGGAAGCACATTCGAAGAATTCCTGGAAAACTCGAAAAACATGTCCTCGATCTTTTACGTAACATTCTCGACCCGGAACCATCCATCGTTCAGAACTTTCAAGCACACCTCAGCAAGCTCGAAGTGTTCCGAAACTTGCAGCGACGCGTGAACCCCTCCTTTTCTCCATCAAGCCACATACTGCTTTGCAGCAGATATTTTTACACGAAGTTACTAAAAGAGATAGATCTAAAGACATTTTTTTCTGTTTCTAGATAATACATATGATACCTTAAAAGAAAAATATTATTGAAAATCTGAAAATATAGGGTCAAACCAAGGAAAAAATTAGATACATTTAGAGTTAGGAGCAAAATACTAATAGAAGTGATTAGAGTCCTTCTAAGAAGAATCTGGACATAGGGCTATAAATAAACATTTGTAATCGATTCAGATGTGCAAGTTACTGCGTAATTCTGAAGCGAGAGTTTTAATTTTATATTATAAATACACAGGCCGCTATTTTTCTCCATCAGATCGCATGTGGATATTAAGAATGTGCAGGTGGAAGTTCAAATATTAGAAGAACCGTGATTTCTAAACACCAATCAGAGCTGGGCCTTTATTTTCGATGCTTTTCACGAGTAACCCTAGAAGCCACCAGCTAGAAACTGTTTGTAGCCTCAGTTTTAAAACTAGATCAAAGATCAGGAAGTCTCAAATAAAAAAATAAACGCAGATTATAAAACGCACTGCAAGTGGTTAAATTTCCTGAAGAGAAATTGGGCAAAAAATATCAGTCCAGAAGAACAGTTGCAAATTACTTTACTACAAACAAATAGAAATCTCTTCATTATTATTCATGTCGTCGGCAAAGTCGAATGCGTCATATTTAAGATACGAATGAATGGTGGGAACCCTGGAGCAGTAACAACTCGGTGATAAAAGCAGAATTTAAAAAAAGTGTGCTGAATACTTTCTGTGTCAAGCGGCGAACCCCCGTTGTCGATG
This sequence comes from Belonocnema kinseyi, assembly GCF_010883055.1. Lineage (NCBI taxonomy): Eukaryota > Metazoa > Arthropoda > Insecta > Hymenoptera > Cynipidae > Belonocnema > Belonocnema kinseyi. Next base: position 100,642,579 of record NC_046664.1, read on the forward strand.
ACACGGTAACACCCGCAAACGTGAAAGTAAAAGTTCGTGTCGTAGTCGTAATTGTGTTTCAAAAATTGATTCTTTCGTCGTCAACGAAATGGCAAAAGAATTGGATCCAGCCAGGAAATTGGATTAACGTTCGCTACATTCTTTATGTTTTTTCCGCATGTAAAAAGATATCAATCTTCGATATTAAAAATTGATTGAAAATATTCCATTGCTCGAATATTAATTCTTGATTATTTTGATTATCTCTAAATGCATAATACTTCTTTTTAAACATGAGTATTGAATCTTGATATAAAATCTTTATTAACGAGCTAGAAATGGCCGTTAAGGACTCATTGAGGGCGCGAAGATTGCTCAACAGGAAGTGTTGTCCAGGATATTCGATGTGAGAGAAAAGCTGAATCAAAGGCCAGATCATGGATGAAACTCTCGAAATTTATTGGGCCACCTATAGAGGGTTGTTGAATCAAGCTGTGAAGCTAATGAGGGCAAACACAGTTCCACCCTCTGGAAACCCCTTCTTCGTGTGAAATTTCGATCAACATCAGAGCTAGTTCCACCGACACCAACATTCCTAAAAACGCTTGAGCTCCTTTAGTAAATAGAGGCCCGCATTATGTTCCAAGGTAGACTACACAAGCGCATTCAAGGCAACCAGCCCCCATCGCTGATATTTTAAAAGACAATCCTTTATTCAGCACTTTTGATGCATTTTGAATCCCTTCTGGAACCAAATATAGCATTCAATCATTAGCCTTCAAAATACTCAGGACTACGATTCGTAATATTACTGACAAGAAAGATCTGCTTCAGAAAAGCAATACTCCTGCGTCCTTCAATACTTCTTAGCTTCTCAATCATCCTTAGCTTAGTATCGCTCAACTTCCAAACGAGTTTTCCAATACGCGTCACTCGACGCAATCAGAAAAGATGACCCAAGATCCCTGTATCAATACAGATCTGAGAATCTTTGTCATTCATCATTGGATGAAAAATTTTCACAAAGATAACTTTAATGATGTGCAACCACTTCCGAACTCCTGATTGCATTTTGAATCTATTTTTTTTTTAAATAAACACACTCAGGGTATCTGATCTTCAATTATGACTGCTGACGTTGGAGTAGATCAATAGCTTCATTGCCTTGTGACAAGGTTCAGCAGTTCTGACTGATACACTCGAAAACTTGACGAGGTTTCTAGAGAGTACGGAAGTAATATGCGATGGCTGCTCAATCATTCTCAGCTTAGAGAGCCTGCCCCAACCCCGAAGGGAGTTTTCCAATACTCAGCATCCCTGCTACATGCCATAGGAAGTCGACTCGACTCGTGATCTACGTATTTGTAACTAGGAGCCTCGGAATCCTTGTAATCCATCATTGCTCTTACTGATTTTCAAAGCTGTTATTTCAAGAGAAACCCAAGACGTTGCCTCTCTAATAAAATGCCACTGTATACATTATTACTTACGCCTGCTCTTTCTAGGTTATACATTTTTAAGTATTATATTTGAAATTACTAAGCAAATTTTAATGAATATCAAACTCATCGACTTCTAACTTCTTTGAATAAAACGTACCTAACTTTGGACTACTTGCACAACCTTCAGCTTTTGGTTGACATCCATTCCCTGGAAAACTAGATGCGTACTCTCAGGGACGTTTGTGCTTGAAGCTCAATCACTGCGAGTTGACATTTCGTTGTTCATTATTTCTGGGTAACTCCACTAAAGCTGGCGGGAATGGTTGGATAAGAGCTCGCCCGTTCCTGGCTGAAATCATCGAAACATTCGCGTATTTGGTCAAAACATAAACCAAAGCAGAGATTAGATTCCTGTTAGATTCGATTGCTAGTCGAGTACTAACTGCTGTTTCTCCTATTCAGGAATTCAGGGATTCGAAAACTTGATTCGTATTTCGTACAGTTTGTTGTTATTACTGGAGTTTCTGCGGTTTGCTATCCTCTATTCCTCCAAGTTTGCTTTCTATTGATTCTGCAATCGTGCTGTATCGTCCTAACTAAATGCAGATGCGCTATATGTGCTGCACACTAACAGTAATCTCTGAGATCCCTTATGAACTTTCACAGGAGCTTGAACTCAATTTATTGATAATCGATAGAAGCCAAATAATAATTAATATCTCGAAGGGCATGAGCCCAAAGAAGCCAAGTTAAGGTTATGCTTGCTTATGCTTTATTTATATGACCATTTTATATAACTTTAAGCATCATAAAAACTTATCAGAAGAATTTTCAAAGGGAAACTAATACTAACTAAGACTTTGGTATTGGAAAAGCAATGATTGGAGCGATGATTATCGAAAAAAAAATTTTCTGATAGGAATGGGAGAAGAATGAGAGAGCAAGGAGATGGACAAAATGGCAGATGGATAAGGGTTGAGCAGTGAAGGGGAACGGATTGCTTCCGTGCCAACAGCATGCTGTAACTGATAGGTCTGTCTTCATTTCTTTCTAACACGACAGGATTGCTTTCTCTTTTCTTATTGTCTCCTTTGACTCTTTTTCATTCCCTTATTTCTTTTTCTCTCACTCTACCTTTTTCTGACTTAAAACTCCTCGGCTGACTCGCATTGTCTCTTTGAGGTATAACAAATTAAAGTATCAACCACTACTAGAAAAATAAAATGACTCTAAAAAAGAAAAGTCAACACTCTCTATCGATTTCTTGTCAAGCACTCCATGCAATCTTCACATCATTAAAATTACATTTTTTAGAAAAAGTCTTTAAGTAAAAAAGTATTTTTATTTTAATGTTAAAAGGATTCTTATTTAGAGTAAATTAGTCACTTAAACTACATGTCACAAATTGCAAAACAGTTTTTCATAGCAGAAGCGAAACTTCTTAATTGCGCTTCTGTCGGAAGGTCACGTGCAACTTGTTGAATTTTTCTCTTATAAATTGTTAACTCTCACACAAAAAAAGAGTAAAATAAATCCTATAAAGTAAATGAATTCAAAAGATTTTGAAACTTTAGTTTTGCAGTGGATTGTATACTCCATTGATTACTGGTGCAGTATTGACCTCGAATATCGACTCATTTTTACCACGCAGGAAAGGAATCATAAAAAGTTAGTGAAGAGACGACTCGTTAACGGCCTTTTGCTAACGAGCGGCAGGTACATTTTGAACCATACATGCATATTCACTTACACATTTTTATTACGTTTTCGTGTTCACAGTGCATTTTATATGCAAATGGTAGAAAGCGGATTTTCCCCGACATACATCTCTTATTTTTCGGAACCATCCAAATGTACCATTTAATATTGACAATTATATAACATGAAAAAGAATGAAATATTGTAAGTATAATATTATTTTTATCAAGTATCTTTCAGTTTTAACAATGTACAATCTACATTTTGTTCCGATGAATGTAATTTTAACTTTGAGTTGCGCAAACAACCTTCCTTTTTCAATATACGATTTATAGACAGAGCTTATCCATATATTCCCTGAGATAGAACAGGTTATTATTATAGCAAAGAGTAAAGAATACTAGTCTGCTTACATATATTTTCATTTAAAATATTGCTTTACAATGGAAGCGACCATTACCACTACTTAATAAACAGTTCACGTGGACAAAGGAACATGAAAAGCAAAATCGTCTTTATTACCTTTCGGAAAATTAATTATCTACCTTCTCAGAATGACAACTCGAAATTGAGTCTCAGGAAAAAATGATAAATTCTATCAAGTAATTGTGAAGTTTCACTAAGGAAGGAACATTTCTCTTGAACAGAGCAATACAATTTTCCAAAGCGATGAAAATGATGATTATGAATTGCATTTTGGGAAAAATTAAATACCCATGGAGCTATGAAGAAATTAGGTAAATCTCATTACAACGACAGTGGCACTCTTCCCACAGATTTAATTACGACCCTTGAGAGAAATACATGCTTTAATTTCACCCACAACCCTCTTTGTTAAAGCTTTATAGGTTGTTACATGTGCATGCACCGACCTCGTAAACATCATAAAACGTATGGAATATTCTAATTAAAGTATAGCGATGGGCAGCTTGATTTTAGTCAAAAGAACATACACACTCGTAAACAAGCCCTTTGTGCCCTTGCCTTTTGAGACTCTGGATTCTTAAATTAAAGTTTAGTGACTAACCAACTGAACGAAATAGAATATTTAATTATTATGAAGAATAAAATTCAGCATGCTACCACTTAATTTGATATCTCGCCGGAATTTAATAGTAGAACATTTAAACAAGTAGTTATTACAGACTGGAATATCAAGTTGAAATCGCAGGAAGGTTTAATATTTTTTAAATGCTTCAAAACGACAATAGTCTGCTAATATTTTCACACAATTTTTTTTTTTAATTTGACATGATATTCGGATTTTTACATTTAACAGATAATAGTGAAATCTGAAAATTAAGTTGGATCAGACTAAAAATATATCTTGTTAGCAACCTATTAGGAATCCATTTTATTTTTATTTAACATTTTTACAATTTCTTGCATGAATAATATTACAAAAAATTTCTTCATAAAAAACTAGAGTCAAAAAATAAAAAATTTTGTTCTGATTCATTAAGATTGTTTTAAGGTCTAAGTAATATAATCACTGTAAAAATTTTAACAACAAACAAACTAAGAGGGACTTTTCTAGTACTTTTGATCTGAAAAAGTCCTGCTCAAGCAGGACGGATTTTGAAATTATGTGGTACTTTAGTCCTATTTAAGCAGTATACTTTTCTATTTGAAAGAAATCTTTTTGGTATCCACACGCTTTTGAAATTCGAAATAAAAAAGTAGTAACATACAAATTTATTTGGCTGGATTAGGCGAAGTAATAGTTCATACTGTATTTAAAATGAGCGTCGAGTGAATTATACCCCCTACTTATCGATTTTGTTAAACCGGTTTGGTTTGAGAAAACCGAAAGCTTTATAAATCTCCTTTTATCTGAACTCTTTTGTATTAATTCATTTGCGTATCTCCTTTTTTTTAATTCGTTGACTCATCACATAGCTGGTTTTCCATTCATATTCTCTCTCGTTGATCGCATTACCGAGTCCGCGAACGATACTCGTAAAACGATATCGCGAAAGCATTAAAGGCTACCACGCAGTGAAATAGTCGCACAGTATACAATGCGCAATCATCGAGATGCACTTAAATTGACAAGCGTACGCGTATTTTGTCGACACGATAAAATTGCAAAAGCTGATAGAGCTTAATTCAGCATCGTAACTCATAATGCTGGTTTACGAGCGTCTGCGAACGATGACTATTGAGAACCAGAAAACGGTGGAATAGTAAAAATAAAATGTGACGAATATATTAAAATTTCCGATTAAAATAAACTTACACGAGAAATGTTTCCTATCACTTGCAGGATGCATTTTTAAAGCAAATCCTATATTTATTTGCGCACACCCTGAACTTTGGCCTTATTATTTTATGACGAGGATATTCAAGTAGAAGCTCTATAGCTTCAAGTTGGCTTGGATATAAAGGAGTTTAATTACTCGTAAATTTCTAATGAGGCAAAAAATAACAATTATTTCCTTTAATGCTGTATTCTCAGAGGATTTAATTTATGTGGAGCTTTCAATAGAATAAACTTATACAAAGTCCGGTACTCAGCAATCCTCATTAAGTAGGCAAAAAGAAAGCAGTGGCAAGGCAGTTTTTGCATTTCAAAGCAATGAGACGAAGCCGAGGTCAGGACTTGGCTCTGGAATTTACGGTATTAATTACCCGAAATAATTACGCAAATCAACACAAATTAACCCATTGCCCTTTTAGCTACCTTCTCTTTTCAATAATCTCAACTTGACGTTGTTTACTCATGGTAGTTGTTTACAGGCTATAAAGCGAATTAGCTGCTTAGTTAGGTCACTTGCGGTTATGTAGATCGCATTAGAGCTTCTACAAACCGATTTCCGTACTTCAGCATCCCTCGGAAAATACCAGAAAATCATCTGCCTTTAATTACTGCCTCCTTTAAAATTTGTTCATGCTTCTGCAGTAATTTTAAATTTTTGCAACAATTAAAAAATCTTTAATCCGAAAAAAATACAGATCGATTTTTTAACATCAGAACCTATTTTGGGTAAAAGAGCTGCACTATTTCATCCCGTCTTTAAATGTCACTCGTTACTAATATTAAATTTCATTATTAACGCTTTACGAACGACTCTGGACGGCTTGTCTGGCAATTTAAAGGGTAGTACGTTCCCGGAAATCCGAAAAGGGATTGTGGGTACATTCGCTCTCTCTCTCCCTCTTTCTGTCTCACCTGTTTCCTCCATCTCCTTCTCCCATCTATGACTGACATTGCAAACAGAAACACGTGCGAGTAAAACAATTAATTCACTAATTTGTCGCGCGCACGTCAGATTTTATCGGCGGGTAATAGGTTGACATCGAGCTGGATGCGCTTTTTGTCTCAATATGTGAATTTTATCACAACCATTTGCACTTGAAAACCCCACAGAACCGCAGCCATGCATAATACGCTTTTAATCACATGCCAGTGGTCGATATATTTTGATTTAATCTGCTCAAGCTCGTCGAATGGAAAGTGATGACATTCACATTGGATTTATCTGTCTTCCACTCGATTAGTCATACTGACTTAAGCTAGCTATTATTTTACGAACAGCTTGCGAGACAAAACGGAAGTTTCAAGCAATTTCAAATCGCGGCGAGAGTCATATTTTATTACGATGCAGGTGAAGCTGCATAGCGTCTCACATCAAGATTGAGTAAAGTTTTCAAGCATTTTTTTATATGAATTCTTACGATTATTAGTATTGTATTATGATTTCATGGTACAAGTCAAATTAAATTGTTCAAGCATCAAATAACGCGTGAGATGTAATGAAAACTAAGGAAAATGTTAACCTTAAAATTTAATTTTTTTTTTGTCATTTATGGGGAAAAATGTTCACAAAACATATTTTTATCGTAAACGAATGAAATTTTTCTTCAAACTAATCGAAGTTTTGTTTCATATAATTAAACTAGGTATATATTATTTTTTTCATTAACATCAGTTGAGTACTTTTCGAGAAAAGCTACTTCCTTTATTTTACTCTCCGCCTCTATTACTTTCAAAAAAATCTGATTTCGAAGTTATTATTTTAGGAAATTTTATGTCATATAGGAACGGACTTACAGCAATAATTAAGGTCTGGTATGGGTCATGCTTATGCTATGAAACGCTTTTGGCCTATTACATTCTAATGGCATTTTAATATTAAAAATAATAATTTAACTTTTTAAGTTCTTGAGGGGAAAATGAAAATGAATATTAGTTTTTCCCGAAAACATCTCAACTAATTTAAATGAAAAGAATATGTTTCATGAAAACCAATTTGATAATTTACGAGACTAAATTTAAATAAAGCGTCCCTCCTGTAATGTTGAGAATTTTTGAATATCTTTTGATTTTCAAATGTCGCTTATGTAGTGATATAATTTCACCAAGTGTCATAAGGATTACACCACTGAGTGCAAATTCTAACATTCTTAATATGTACCTACTGGCCCTGATAATAACATTTATATGCACTTGAATGAAAAGTAACCACGTGAGCCACTCTTTCTCAAAAAATTTGGTTTCTATTAGATATATTTAAATATAAAATTAATATTTCTATTTT
>NC_046664.1:100650338-100659983 GCF_010883055.1 Belonocnema kinseyi
CATGAAAATATTTTAATGATGAAAAAATATAGAATTGTATGAATTTAAAGACTATAAAATTTTAAAAAAAGTTTCCTCTATTTTCGAAAAGCTGTATTCTTATTACTTAATATTATTGCAAATTCCTATTATTTATGAAATATGTTTATGTATATATACAAAATTAAGGCGTAAATAACTCGACCACTGATGTTTCAAACGAAATGCAGCAATCCAACTTAAGCACTGAGAAAATCTCACTAAAACCCTTATCATAGAAGAAGGAAAATGCTTTGAAAATCCTAACTAAGTTTAATCACCATTCACTGTTGGCGCATCTTGTCTTGCGAATAATACTAATATTAAAAATTTTGCGCGATTAATCTTGAATAGTATAACTTTGCTACTATAATAGTATAGCTTTCCCTACTATAGTAATTTATACTTTCGATGCTGGCGTGTTTAAAACATGTAGGGAAATATGTATTGTCAATAATATTAAGTCAATAATTATCATCTTCAAGCTAGGAAAAAGCCGGAAATTGAAATAAATACACAAATTTCACATATTTTCCATTGCATGAGCTATTTATTTCACTTTGTGCTAAAACTGGAATTTCCTGAAATACTAAAAATAGCTATTGTCACATAAAAAATAATATTAAAATATCTTACCGTATCTTATTCTTAAACCTATATGGGTAAAAATTTGCGGGAGACTTAACGAACGAATCCCAGCCTAGTTATGAAACCAACTTGCAAAGATAACATTGCATCAATAAGAAATTGTTCATTTTCTTAAATGTCTTGCCTCGTTTGACCAGTGCTGCTCATTTTTAAATAAGTTAAGGCTTTAACTTCTTTTAAAGCTACTGTGAAATTTAAAATATTTGGTTGGGAACAGTTAAACATTGCGCTCCATTTCGATGGTTTCAAATTTTAAGACAATTGCCTCCTTTTTGAACTGCCCCTACTCCTCTCATGTTAGGTCCGCCGCTCAAGTGGTGGGGGAAGAGAGAGAGAGAGAGGACTACCTTTTGGCTAGGCACGCCGTCGATTCTGACCGTAGGACGCAAGTCAACTGCAGCCTAGCCTTGATGCTATTCTTTTGTGATATATAGCATTCACGGGTGCACCCCAAAGGAACGCGAGCTACCTGGAATCCTTCTCCTTCCAGTGGGACCCTTATCCCCCACACCTGTCTCGACGCGCTTAATCGCCGGGATTGCCGGAGCGCAGGGTGTATTGTCGCTAATGAGCCTAAATCACCTCCGATTACCATCCTACCTTATTAACTTAAAATTAAAAAAAAACTGATGCAAACTATTTGGAAGTCATTTTTTAGGAATCTATGGGCTTTCACGAGTCCAGGGGTATGTCATTTCTCATAGACAGATAGAAATTAAATATCAACATTCCCTCATTCAACCGTGATAATATGTAGATTCGGAGAATTTATATTTTTAGTCAAAAATTTGGATTTAACATTATAAATAACGTAGTCATCAATAAATACCTTCAGATCTAAAGAAATCTTTGAAAAGATCAAGTTTTCTAGAATGTTCTATTGTTTAATACTGTCTGCATATCGACAATGGCCTTATCCAAATTTCTGTCTGAAAATAGAAATATTCGGAATCTACATATTTTCACAATTGAATGAGGGAATGTTGATATTTAATTTTTTTCTGTTAATGAGAAATGACATACCCCTGGACTCGTAAAAGCCCATAGATTCCCAAAAAATGACTTCCAAACAGTTTGCATCAGTTGTTTCTAAATTTTAAGTGAATAAGGTGGAACGGTAATCGGAGGTGATTTAGGGTTATTAGCGACAATAGACCCTGCGCTCCAGCAATCCCGGCGACTAAACGTGCCGAGACAGGTGTGAGGGGTAAGAGACCCACTAGAAGGGGAACGATCCCAGGTAGCTCGCGCTCCTTTGGTCATCGCCCGCATTCACCAGTCCGGTAAACAGGATAAGTACGCTGTTATTCGTCCCCGTGGCGTATTCAATTAATGCTAACAATTCATCTTTGTGTGAAAATGAAGGAAAATGGTGAAGCAGGTACTTACAATAACCTGGTTTCTTGAGCACTCTGTGTCGGGAAGCGGCTCAAGGGTTGCACGAGGATAGAAACGTTGAAGGGGGTTGGTGGAGGTGAGAGTTGAGGATGGGTGAGGAAGATGGGGTGGAAAAGAGGCGAGAAAACAACGTAAAAAAAAAAAGACACAAAAAGAAAAGAAAGAAGACGAACGGCGGGGTGACTCCGGAAGAGGATAAAATAGTAGAATAATAATATCCCGCCCGATTCCATCTAGCATTAGCGATTCTTTGAGCGAGTAATGAAGGAATTTAAATATTTCTCTCGCGCTCGGTCTTTTGCCCCTCAGCCACCCCCTTGGTTTCTCATCCTCGTCAGCAAGTTTCCAAGTCAATTACCGGATTCAACCACCGCGTCCTTGGCCACGTTCTTTATTAAAACAATTCGCCAGACCTCTTTCTCCCTCTATTCGTAAAGTAAACTGCGCACAACTGCACAGCAAGCTGCCAGCATATAGCTATCTCACTTCGATCGAATTTTCTTCCTGAATATGAACGTGGCGTCCCTGCTCTCTCTCTTAATTAAAGTATTATAATCAAGCGTCGGATTAGAGAATCACGTCTCTCGTTGTGCTCAGTATCATCATTTCGAATATATGAAATATGAATCAAGTTATATTTGCAATTTAGCTTATTATGCTTACATCACAAAGCAGACGCTGAAAAGTATTTCATTATTTCTGTACAGAATCAGCTATTCGTGTAACCTGCTTTTCATTACTCTATCCTCATTTTAATTGGTTGACTGTGTTCTTCATTTCAATGCGGTTGGTACACTTTTTTATTGAACTTTCTACTGAGTTTAATTTAAATTATTGTATCGTAATATTAACTGAATTTACTTGCTTTAAAGTAGCTATTTTTATATTTTTTGATAAAGAACATATTGTATTAGAGAAAATTTGCCATCATTTCCTAATCAACTTACTTTTCAACTTAAATATACACTACTCATTTTTGAAGAAAGTAATTCTGAGGTCTATCCTGTTGATTATAAGTTAATGTCTTATCACATATATGACTTACAAAATGAGTTTCAATTTCGATGTTATACGTTTTTTTACCATATACTAGGCAGTCTGATAAGTCCCTGAAAAATGAAACACGGAGACGTTTTTTTGGCCAAAGTCGGTTTTATTTTTCAACATACTCTCCTTTTAGGTCGATACAGCGAGTCCAACGATTTTCTAAATTTTTGATACCGTCCGAAAATTACTCGATCGGAAGGTCTCCAAAATACGCCTCAGTTTCAGCTATGAGCTCCTTATTTGAGTAAAAACGCTTACCAGTGAGCCATCTCTTCAGGCTATGGAACAAGTAATAGTCGCTGGGGGCCAGGTCTGGTGAATACGGTGGCTGAGGAACCAATTCGAAGCCGATTTCATGCAATTTTGCTTGTGCAACTAAGCATGAAAAAACAGGCGCATTGTCGTGATGATAAAGCGGTTTTTTCTTTTTAAAATGCGGTCGTATTTCGGCGATTTCGATTTTCAATCGGTCCAATAATTATGAACAGTATGCTCCGGTTATGGTTTTACCTTTTTCAAGGTAGTCCACGAATATTATGCCATGTGCATCCCAAAATATGGAGGCCATAACCTTTCCGACCCATTGTTGCGTTTTTGGACGCTTCGGAGCACTTTGGCTCGGTGCAACCCACTGTTTTGCCTGTTGCGTTGACTCAGGAGTGTAGTAGTGGATCTAGGTTTCATCCGTGGTTATGAATCGGCGCAAAAACTCGGTCGGCTTACGCGAAAATAATGCCAAATTCTGCTGGGAAGTTGTCACACGAATTCGTTTTTGGTCCACTGTGAGCAAACGCGGCACCCATCGCGCGCAGAGCTTCTTCATGCCCAAAACTGAATGCACGATATTGCCCACACGTTCCAATGATATGCCTACAGCATTAGCTACCTCTCTCAATTTCACTTTGGGATCATTCAACATCATATCATGGATTTTTTCGACATTTTCTTGTGTAGTAACCTCTTTTGGGCGCCCAGATCGTTCAGCATCAACTGTATTCGTACGGCCACAACGAAACTCAGTAAACCACTTATGTATCGTTCCAATCGACGGTGCAGAGTCCGGATAATACTTATCCAGCTTGGCCTTGGTCTCGGATATCGTTTTCTTGCGAAGATAGTAGTGTTTGATCAAAACACGAAACTCAGATTTTTCCATATTAAAAAAAACTCGGAGGTTAGTCGCTTCTCAGTGCTGTAACTTGTAAATGCGTAAACATAAATGGCTGAAGTTTTGACAGGCGTCATTTGAAGGATCAAACTCGACGAAAATGGTTCACATTAGTGAATACTAATGCCATCTCTTAGAATTTTCAGGTACTTATCAGACTGCCTCGTATAGGTATAACTGTTCCCAGTTTTCTTTTCCGCTTGGATCTGAAGCCAGTTCTTCTTCAGACAATCTGATGACTTGGGTTCGGATCCCAAGCAAGCTAAAAAATTTGTTTAAAGACTAAGAAATATATTAATATTCTAAGAGTATTTCCTGTTAAAAAAATTATACGTCGCAATTAGATCTTTTTGTAAGGTTTGAATCACTTAAAAGTATAAAAATGATGGATTTCATTGAAATTCTCTAATGGGGATCTGAAAAAATGATTCTCGTTCTTTCCGTATCTTAGTTTGTATACGATGACGAGATCGGCAATCTGAAGACCTGGATTCGCATTCCAGCGAAGCAAGAGAGAATTTTTTCACAGATTAACAAATATACAGTGTGATTTTTTTAACTTGAAACTTTTGATTCATAACATTTATTATAGAGTGCCTATTTTTCGAGATATTTGAAAGTTTAAAGTTTAAAAAGTCACCCTGTATATACAAGGTGATTTTTTTAACTTGGACCTTTCAAATATCTCGAAAAATAGGCACTCTATGAAAAAATGTTATGAATCAAAAGTTTCAAGTTAAAAAAATCACCCTGTATATTAATACCTTTGGAGTATTAATGTATATAAGTATTCCAAAAAAACATAACATCAGAGACAGTTACAAAAAAAGATTTTGAAAATTCTGTAATTTATATAATTATATTCTTCACATTAATTAATCGATTTTATTTTTGTATTTTTCAGGTGAGTTTCCAGAAATCAATACTGTTCAACATCGTGGTAAGAAGCGACAAATAATTTCAATTCTTTCCATAAGAGAGTTTCATATTAGACACTAAATTATAAAATAGATTTATGAATGCCGGAGTATATTTCCTCAACTGATGAAATGTTTCGCGCTATTTTCTAAAACTTTTACTAAGTTATATAATTCATCAACTTATTCGTTTGGAAACTATAACTAATCATGCACGCATATTATTGCAGGATCCATTAATTTATAACGCAATTTCATCAAACGAGATCTTCCGAAAACAATTTTATTTTAACAACATCACATATTTTGTATACTTTAATAATAATTCTGTCCTAAAAATAAATACTGACTTTTGTTTTTCAAATAGCGTTACTTACAAATTTATTTTCTTCGATCATAAATTGCAAAATACATACAATATTTTTACACACTGAAAAAAAAAATTAGCTGTTTCAGTTAAAAACGTGGCTTTATTTCGCATTTTAGGAAAATACAGCGGCGTCACGTTAATAGCTAGCTGCTTTAGCTACATTTTTGAGATCCAGATATTTTAGATAAAAAAATTCATTTAAAACAGCTTTATTTATTTTATTAGCATGATAATTTAGCTCATCATATTGAAAAAATGAGACATTAAAAAAATGATTCTATTTAAATCGTGCAACTAAAATAAAATCTGAGTATTTTATAGCATAAGTGAAATTGCTCATTAATGAATTTCAATCATGAATTATTGGTTATTGATATTTAATTGACAATCACCCATTATTTTTTAATAATTCCATTTTTTATAATTATTCATTTTACTAAAAATAATATTTATTAATATTTTCTGTGAGCAAGACCTTTTTATTTTAACTAGAATTCTTCTTTAGAGTGAGAAATTTTAATTTAATCCAAGTGTGGCTACAGTGTCCAGGAGGCCCATTAGTCTAAAAAATGGCAGAAATTCTTTCAGTAAAAATTCGCTAGTCAGAGATCTGTTCTTAAAATGAATGGAGTTGTACAAATCTTATTTTCAATGTATCTAGATGACTTAATTAGAAGGCCACAGAGACTCTGAACGTATGGTTTTTGTGTCATAGGTATTCAATTGATAGGAAGATCTTGAAAATGAAAAAGCAAAAGACTGGGGGCGATTACGTAACTTCCCCACATCCCACTTTTTACCTGTTCGTTTTTGAAAATGTACGCCTCATATTATCATTGAATTTTAAAATGTTACTAATGTGGAAGAGTCATGAGCATAAATATTCGCAGTGTGTTTACATTAGATTTTCATGAAGTGATCTGGATTCGGGGGGAAATTTGCATAAGATTCAGTTCATTGTGGGCTAGGTAAAGAAAATTTGTGAGAAGGAAAAAAATTACCCTGGGGGTTATGTATCTGTAATTTTACTTATTATCTGGAATGCATATTAATTATCAGAAAATTTCTTATCTTTATTGTTATAAGTCATATGTTGAGAAAATTATTTTAAAATATATTTTGTAGCCCTATGTTTTATACAATTTAAAAAATAATTTTATTTCATCAGTATTCTAAGAGATTATATGTATATTTCCATGTAAATTTATTATTTTCAGATTATACAGACAAGATTTTTAAGTGAGAACATTTAAAGAAACATAATTGAAAATAATTTGAAATTATGGTTTTTAGCCCTATTTACGCATGAAAGAACTTCATCAAATCTGATTTGATCCCACCATATGAGATTAATTTTTCTAAAATGAAAAATCCTTTTTTCTTGGTTTTCATATATTTATATTATATATATTTTTTACAAAGGCATTTAAGTGATGTATAAAATTCGAGGGTGGATGATGGATGGGGCAAAGTTATACGTAATCGACTCCCTGTTACATTCTTGGATGTTTCTATTATGTATCAAATTGATACCTTGAGATCTAGTGTGACAGTAAGTCCATATATATATTATATATACTCCATATAATCTTAATTAATTACTTAGCCTAATGTTATCAAAGACACATTTATAAATGAAAATTTGCTTGATCAGCTTCCGTTAAAAAAATTAATAAAAGGTTATGCAAATGCAGAGAAATTAAAGCGTTTCCTCCTGCTGCATAATGGAATTTTTCCACTTGTGTATTTTCACATAGAAATGGGCCAGTTGCACTCTTTCAGTGTAGCACATGCTAAATTGGTCTTCAGCATAAATCAATGCGCCACGGGACTTCGATCGAGTAGAATCATGGGCATGCAATGGATATCATGTGATTCGAAGTTGCGGGTATGCTATCGCATTACTATTAATATTTCAATAGGAAATGATCGAGCCTGTTCGAACAGGAGTCACCGTATATTCGTCGACTCAGTGACTCCTAATGCGAAACCGCATCAATGCCTTAATTGCTTCATCGGATATGAAACTCATATCGTTTCACGCGATAATTCGGATTTTAGTTTGATATTGAAGTTTCAACTCTTTTGAGATCCTTAACTGCGCTACCGTTAACCGATATCAATTTAATTGCATTCAAGATTACCATTAATTGATAGCTTTCAACGTAACCTCATGTTGATTACGCATTCAGATCTAAAATGTCAATTAGTAACCAAAATATTACTAATGCATTTCACACATTACTTTGAATACTTTTCATTTTTAATTGACTGATTAGTATTATGAGTGCTGTAAAAGCTTTGAATTAATATTTCTCAACAAATATCTATTAATGTAATTATTTTGATTATTTTACACTTATTTTGGTAATGCCCTAAACGAAGCGAAAAGGAAGAAGAAAAATGGGAGGTAATAGACTGAGCGAAGCGGAAGGACAATTTCTGTCACAAATAGGTGGTAGACAGTGTAATAGGTAAGAAGAAGAGAACTAAGCGATATCATTAATTGTTCCTGGAGAATTTGTCCCATCCTCCAATTTCCACAGAAACGTTATTTCGTTTGGGTGCTGACTCGGCTGAAAGCCTCTTCGCGTCGTTTCTACTCCGGAGTGCTTCTACCACATAGTTAACGAATCATTTTTCAATTGTGCACCACCTTCGTCAAAATTTACGAGTATAGCAAAAAGAGGTTTATAACCAGCTTCGTTAATCACCCACACTTACATATTAAATGTTCTACCTAAGAGGAAAATGTAATAAATGTTCCGAGAAAAGCTATTTGTTAAGTCCTTATAGATTCTTGGTAGATAAACTCTACAGTTTAAATATTGTTATGGAGATGGTTTCGAACAAAAATTGGATTGAATTTCCTTTTTTTTTTTTGACTTAATGAATTTAGATATTTTTTGTAATTCAGGGTTTTTCGCAAATGAAATTTTGACGAAAATCAAATGAATTTCTAACTCCAGAGGAAAGTGTTAATGGGAGAGAGGACTAGACTCCGGCATGACTTCCCGTTTCGCTCGCGCGCTGATACCGTCGCGACATCCGCCAAAAGTTAGTTTAGCGCGAACACACCCTATCTGAAGCAGCTATAGCTGATTTAATTACCACACGCTTACACTCACATCCTTCTGCACAGCTTTCATTACCTCAACTTCCTTTGATTTTTGGCTTAAATTAAATTTACCAGGATTATTATAGGTGTTCTTGATAAGTTTATGGCCTGAAACTGCATTGAAGCTAGAAAATAACAAATGACCGGTTTCTTGCAAATAGTTGCAACACTTTTTAGCGATGACCATAAACTAGGAGACAGTTGATACAAACAATTAATGCGACTCTACCTTAGGCAAGACATTTCAGTGGTTATTATTCCTGATCATTGGGTCTATTTTCCTCTATATTCAACCCAGAGGGTGAGCTTCAATTATTCAAAAATATTTTTAATCTCTTCTACTTTCATCATATTTTCAACGAATATTTATTAAATGTGCCGTTTATTTTATTTGCTCTTTGTATACATTTTAGTGGATATTTTTTAATTATGAGACATTAATTGTACATACAATTTCAATTAATCCGTCTATTTTATGGATGAAGAAATAGCATATATGATGTATTAAAACCCTTACATCTCAATTCTGAATATTCAAAAGACGGTAATGATTATTCTATAATAATTAATTGCGTTTCATTACGTACAATTTCAATAATTTCGGTGTAAATACAGTTCAATCAAATTTGTCATCATCCCGTATAGTAAATTGGTACTAACTTTGAGAATGACATGATTCAATTACGGAATCCATACTGCTTATTATTGATTAATATTTAGTCTCCATGGAATTACTTTCGAAATAGGACTAGAGGTACAAAAGCAAAAACATATCTCTGTATTTCCATCATCTCTCTGAGCCCTTCATTTAATCAGACATAACGTCCCAGTTATTTCAACGTGGATGTTCTTCCAGAATTTAAAAGTGATGAGTAAGAATATATATTTTTTCGATAAACTTGTTTCCATTA
Organism: Belonocnema kinseyi; assembly: GCF_010883055.1. NCBI lineage: Eukaryota > Metazoa > Arthropoda > Insecta > Hymenoptera > Cynipidae > Belonocnema > Belonocnema kinseyi. The sequence continues at coordinate 100,659,934 of NC_046664.1, forward strand.
AAGGCTTTATCTTTGTAAGAGAATGCTAGATTGTATATTAATATTTTAAA
>NC_046664.1:100660083-100665404 GCF_010883055.1 Belonocnema kinseyi
TAAACTAGAAAGCTGTCAAGTTAAGACAACAAATTTTTCTTCATTCTTCAGTAAAGTAAATTTTTTGTTTGCGAAAAAGGAACTATACTGAAAGGAATCTATATTAATGACAGTGCACAAGGGTCTCTGATGTGTTTGACAAAAAAGTATAAAAATATGGATTTCTTTAATCCTTACAGGGAGACAATCTCACGCATCTCATCTCACTAAAACCAGAAGGGTTGACTCGTGGATTTTTGCGTCGACAGTGAAAAAGTCAGCCTTGAGATTGTTGAAAAGGCACGAGTCTCGTCGGGCAAACTGCAGGGCACAACAGAGTCGATACGTGCGAAATCGCACAGTCAGGGAAGGCTGAAGCACGTTCCGTCATCCTTTCAGTGATGTCACGATGACATGCGACAAAGTATTCCACGTACGCGTTGAACGAAGGGTGGAATGCTGGTAAACAGCTGAGACAGCAACCATGCGAATATGCAATGCCTCTGATGTGAGTGCGAGTCTCGTCCGTTCCATGCTTCCATGTAATGTGATGTGTTACATCCACAATATATGTACGTACATCACCATGACCCATGACGAAGAATGCTCGTGGTAGTTGCAACTAACCTATCCTTCAATTCTAAACTCTTTCAATGGCAAATGTGGTTGTATGAAATCGCCTGTAAATATAGTAACGACCAAAAACGCCCATTCACTGAAGACTAAGTGCGCCTCCATTTTTACGAGCGGATTATCACCGATACGACTTTCTTCAGGGTCCCATTCCGGAAACCGAGAAAATCACACTTTCTTTTTAAATTTAAACATGACCTGCCACTTCTTTGATCAGTGTTAATCATGTTTCATACACAAAAACTTTATTTTGTTTTAAGTGCTGCAAAAAATTAGATTTAAATATTCATTATATGCGACGTTTTGACGGGAAAAATGTAACTTTTTTGATAATTAATAACGTATAATTGCTTAAAGCCGTATTAATTGCCTCCATTTTAAGCCCAAGACGAACCCTCTATATCGAAAAAAGTCGACGGGAAACTTCTGAGCTTGTACATTTCAACCAAACATAAAATTTATCTAAATCCGGACACTACCAGGACATAAGTATATACTGTTAAGAGATGAAGCATAGATTGAAATATGATTTCCCATCGAAACCCGAAAACCAATACTTTCGATCTTTGATCACAAAAACGCAAATATCTTCTAAACTACGATCGACACAGTCGAATGCATTACTACCATGGTTAATCCGTTCTTTTTTATTTGGAGAACTTATTACATACATGTATCAACGCCGTATTTTGTCAATATTTACTGTTATTTTTATAAAGTTATAAAGTTTTAAATTTCTTCAAAATTTTTAAATGATCTGAATTGTAGATATTTTAGCTGAAATTCTGAGAAAATGATTACTGATACCCTAATTGAAATTTTCTTAATTTCAGATGCTTAACTAAATAAAAAATAAAAAGAATCGACTTTTGAAAATGCAAAAACACAGTTATTCCACCCAACTGATCAATTTTATATTCCCCATATTTCCAATGCTTATGTATAAATATGAATAAAAAATAAGAAATAAATATTTCCACTGAAATGTTAATCTACTCATACCTGTTGTTGCGTGATTGCATGCTAAATAAAAATGTTACAATTACACAGTGCACACTCTTGGGTAGTCGATGAAACAATGGTGGTAGTAAATTAGATGAAGAGAGTGCAAATACAAATTTCTTTAACGAGTGGGTTGAAGAAAGAGAAATTAACCTCGGGGACTAAAACGAACCTTCGCATTATAATGTAGATGACACTGAATGTCTTTTATACATCTTCTCACATACGTAAATTCACTACACTTTATTATTTCCGCACCACTAATTTCCTCTCTACAGCTGTCCATAAACTTACATCACATACGATTTTCACCGTTCTAAAGGGGAAACAAACGTAATTCCTATTATATAAAATGCACAATAAAGTTTCTGCAAAACGTTATGATTTATGTCATATATAATTTTGGTTTCTACATATAGAGAAAGAATTAATTTTTGTTGAAGTCAGTAAAATTTGAGTAGCACTAATGACACGATCGCCTGTAAAAGGCACGTTTACACGTAACTAGATTTATCCGATACCATTTCGAATTTCTGCTTAATGATGGTCGGCTCTACGGGCACGTGGTATATTACATATCTAATGAGGGTAAATACATAAAACTCACAATATTTGATGTAATCAAGCCCTCTCTGTTGTAATTACTGTCGTCAGACGTAACCTGACCTTCTAACTTATTTACATTTGACGCACTTTAAACTTTATTTGAAAGGAGTATTGTTTTAAAGTGCAAATTCGTCACAGGACCGAATTATGATTACACTGGGACTCCTGCTTACGGGGAGTTTCGGGCATGGCATCAATGGCCTTCACGGTAAATCTGGGTACCTCGAACCGTTCTGCTCCTTCTTCTTGCTTGTGGCTTCTTAGAACGCCCAGACGTAAATTGTACAAAACCGCTGACCTTGCAAGCGACTCTCTTTCACCACCTATATTATTAGTTTCACACTTTCAAGTTGACAATAACATACATTGCATCACATTTATATTTTCAAAACATCTATCTTCGAAATAAACGTCAAGTTCAAGCTGAATTGTTTCAGTTATGGTCAAATAACTCGCCTATTTGAAATTAGAACATTAGCCCGCGAAATTGTACAAAAATAGATATTTTTTTACGATACTTTCGAATAGAGATATGAGGCAGCAGGAATGGCTCTTTTACTCTCAATCTCTAGGATCAATAATATGTGTACAATTGTACATCGCAAGGTATTCGAGAAAATTTAATCTTCCGCTACACTGTTACAAATAATATTAAATTTAATATACCCATTTGTATTAAAATTAATATATCAAGCATATTAAATCTCCATTAAAAGCATGTATGTTAAATTTCATATACATATATGTTAATCACATACAATAAAAATCATATAATTTCATTTTTCACAAATTTAAAATAAGTTTAGCTGTAATTTTCGATTCTAAATAATAAAGCATGATACCTTCTTCCTGTTAACCAAAAATAAAATTGGATTTCAAGTCGAGAAGTTTAATTAAACGAATAAATAACAGACTTAAATCACAATTAACTGTATTCGCCTTGAATTTTAACCATTTAGAGAGAAATTAGAAAAAAAAAATGAATCCGTATATTGCATTTCCATTATAAATAACAACTGAGTCGGCGAATTCTATATAATTAATTAAATTGAGAATATTTGACGAGATTTAAAGAAATGAAAGCAGGTTGAATTTTCATGCACATTGCTAGAGTTACCTGTATATTAAATTCAATACACATGTGTATTCAATTCACGATACCAATGTATGTTACTTTTTAATAGCGGTAGTGCATATTGGCTTTACACACATGTATATTAAACTTCATACAGATTTTTCCAAAAGTGTGTCGTCAGGATTTATTGATTGGAAAATTGTGTCAAAATTGTTAGCTTCTCATGAAAACAGAAAAGAGTATCGTAAAAATTTTAAAAAGTATGTTCTAAAAAGCATTCTACCCTGTACGAGAGACAGCAGTTTCAAAAAAAATACGAAAAAGAGCGTACTCATTGGAAAAATGTTCTTCATCAGCTAGTAAGCTAGAGGGACTGATGAAAAATGTAATTCAGAACGCAATGAAAACTTTTAAGGAATAACAGAGCTGATCGCGGTATATGATCTATTCTTGAAAGAAAATATTCAACATTTTAGTAATAAAGGTACGAGGCATGTTTTATATAATTCAAAGAATACTTGTAATTAATTTATTGAACGGATTAATGATTACCTTGTAGCTAATGTTTCAGAAATAGAGCTAAATAAATTCCAAATAGTCATTATAGACACTAGCACCGACATATTACGTCCTGATCAAGTTACCTCACTTTTAAGATCTGTTCTTGCGCATGGTACGCCTGTTGAAAGGTTTATAAAGTTCTTTGAAACTAAAAATCATACCGCTAAAGAGTTTTAGTTTGCGATTCTCGAAATTCTTTGTGCCTTAGATCTTGACATTAAGAATTGTCGTAATCAGTCATATGATACCGCCCCGAACATGCCAGGAGCATATGGGGGATTACAAACAAAAATTAAAGAGCACAATCCATTCGTTTTTATGTTCCCTGCGCAGATGACTCCCTTAATATTTATGTAATTAATATTTAATATTAATATTTAATATTTAATATTAATATTTAATATTTTTTATGTTCACGCATCATGTATATGTACTTTTCACCGCTTCCACTCGCCGCTAATAAGGTTAATAGAAAAACTCGAGATAAGTAGACTTAGAGTGGTACCAAAACTCATTTCGGGGACTCGCTGGTCATCCAGGTCAGATGTTAGTCATGCACTGAAAAAATCTTCTCATTATTTCGTGAAAACGGGTCAGAAATAGCGCATTATCCGTTAAAAAAACAAATGTAAGGTTAGAAGCTCTCGGTTTATACTTACAATTCCGCCAACTGGAAAACGATATTCTCGCGCTATACTGCAAATGATGTTTTAGATACATGTTTTTATACATTTTTACAAAATAGTACCACTGAACTGTCTCATGTAATTGATCAATGTGATTATTTAACTCTGTAAGTTGCACGCCTACGAAATAATTTTGAGTTTTAGGAGAGAGGAAAATGTTAGCCCCAGTGCGTAGAACATCAAGAAGAAAATCAAAGACTAAGAAAGAAAAAAACATGTTTTTTTGAGGGTAATAAAAATGATACTGCGTGTACTCCTAGAGAAGACATGAAAGTAAAAACATTTTTCTCTATTATTGACAGACTTAGAGAAGCCTTATTGAAACAAAGTGATGCCCACAGAGAGATCGACGGTTGTTTTCGCTTTATAAATCAGTTCAAAACACCATCGGATAATGAAATAAGAGAAAAGGCTCACTATCTGCTTAAAATTTATAATAACAATTTAGAAAATCAATTAGCTGAAGAATATTTGGCGAGTACGATCCTACAGATTATTGTTACGCAACGTTTGATGATGGTTTATCCTAATCTGGAAATTGAATTGCGCATTTACTTATGCATTTGATCTACCAGTGCGCCCGGAGAGCGATATTTTTCTGTGTTAAAGCGGGCAAGGAATTATTTAGGAAACTCACGTAGGCACAAACGCCTAACTGCATTAGCTTTCCTCGCAGCGAATGCAGAGTTTGTAACTGCATTCAATTACGACGAAATAATACAAATATTTGCACTACTAAAGGCAAGAAAGCTACAATGTAAAAATATGATTATTGCTGA
>NC_046664.1:100665504-100667133 GCF_010883055.1 Belonocnema kinseyi
TGAATTATAACTAATTCAATTTATCTATTATTTATTGAAAAAGAATTTCGTAATAACGGTTGCTATAATAACATTTGATAAAAAGAGGAATATGTATGGGACTGTAAGTAGCATTTTTAAATTAAATTTTAAAATTTTTTATTTTGATGACTGAACTCCATCGATTATAAACCCTCAATGTTGTCGGAAATAGAAAGAAGTAGGTGTTGTCGTTGAACAAGGTAGAATCATCTCGCACATCCATGACTTTCTGTATCATTTAACGGATGCAGTTTCTAGATTCTATATCCTCAACACGAGGCAACGAGGATCGTTAGCGTATCGCTAACTCGTTTGATATATGACCATATCTCTACTCCGTTTTGCCATTCCAGCATCACCTTTTTCCTATCAGTTCACTGGGCTAGATGACTGCATACAAATGACAAGGTGTGCACCCTCGTTAGGGAAATTGGATTTTCTCCCTCTTGAAATAAAAAAATCCGCATCGATCTGGAAATACCTTCCACCTCAAGATACAGAATGTAAACGACTTCGGGTACACTCGTTGCCTCGAAAATCAATAGGAGCCTGTGAAAAATTAAAAGCGATTGCCTGTTGCTAACTGACCTCAATTAGCAACTCAATCTTCTGGGAAATAACTGAATCTCCTGAAATAGTTTTCAACTTGAGCTTGCATATTTGAACAGGAACTGTGACATACATACATACATACATACATACAATCATACATCTGTATACGCGGTGTGTTAAAAAAATAAGGTGACTTTATGGTTTTCTCAAAAAAAAAATCATTTATTCCTCGATATTTATGTTGTCCCCTTCAAAGTAATCCCCCTCAGATATACTACACTTGTGCCAATGCTTTTTCCAATCATCGAAGTACTTCTGATAATCATTTTGTGGTATAGCCTTGAGTTCTTTCAGCGATGCAGTTTTTATCTCCTCAATCGTTGAAAATCGATGTCCTTTCATGGGTCTCTTCAGTTTTGGGAAAAGAAAAAAGTCACTGGAGGCCACATCCGGTGAATATCGAGGCTGAGGCATGACTGTGGTGCTGTTTTTGGTCAGAAAATCTTTCGCAAGCAACGATGAATGAGCAGGTGCATTATCGTGATGCAAAAGCCACGAATTGTTCTTCCAAAGTTCCGGACGTTTTTTGCGTATCGCCTCTCGCAAACGGCACATAACTTGAAGGTAATACTCCTTATTGACCGTACGATCTTGTGGTAAAAATTCCTGATGCACTACGCCACGGTAATCAAAGAAGACAGTGAGCAAAACCTTCACATTTGACCGAACTTGACTTGCTTTTTTCGGTCTTGGAGACTCAGGATGCTTCCTTCTTGGAACAGCTTGTACCAGTTATACACATTTTTCTTACTCAGAGTAGACTCACCGTATGCAACTGTCAACATTTCAAGAGTTTTCGAGCACTGGATTCCATTTTTCGCATAAAATTTAATGCAAACTCTTTGCTCCATTTTTTTCGAAAGAAGAAAATCGCCGAGCACACCAAACCCTTCTAACATTTACGCCTCTGCCAGAAAAACAACACGAGCTATATAGTCAAAACTGTGAACATATCATCGTGACGAGTGTACCAACACAACAAAACAAAAAATTTAA
>NC_046664.1:100667233-100675576 GCF_010883055.1 Belonocnema kinseyi
GCAAATTTAGTTGAAATAGCTCTATGATTTTATATGTAAAATAGATGGAATATTTGCATAGAGTACGGATATTCGAAGAGTGAAATCTGAAAGAAAACTTGAATCTGGGAATAGAGGTCAAGATCTTAGCTAACGAATGGATTGGAGTTCTATATTCTATGCACTGAACTGGACCAGAAATTCTTTTCATCCGTTTCTTCTTTTGGCGGGTACAAGTCCTTGAATCTGAGACTTGAGTATCATCTTGGAGTCAAGACGGAAGGTTATTCGTTTTGATGGTCGTCCGATTTGAACATGTTACTGTATTATTCGGCAGCTAAACCCCAACTGGGTTTCCTTGATGACTGGTAGTATGCTAATCCGTTGCATCGTCCAGGCATCTATTGAAACCGCAGGCTCCATGCCCTAGTATTGCTCCTGGACTGTCTGACCACAGCACGTATGCACAATGATCTATGTAGCAGTACCACTTCCGTGTTGGTGCGCTGTGCACAGCCCTTACGATCAGAATGGGACGTTAATTGCTACTACCAATCAGCAGGGGCAGGCCAGCTAACCGAGCAAAGCGACATCTCGCATTAGCCCTTTACTGGTCAAATTTAATCCCATGTACATATGCAAATTTCGCCCACGCCTATTAATTCTCATGACAACTTTACCCACTTGCTTTAGTGTCAAAGCTACATCATCGTATATAAGTACACAACTACTTACAAATTCTCTGTTATATACATTTCTAAAATGCCTATTTGCAATCCTTCATTAATTACGGAAAGTGTTTTGAGGCTTAGTGGATTTAAAAATAGTTACGTATTACAAAAATATTAAAGGTTAATAAATTTTTTAAACAGTATTTTCTATTCGGTTAAAACTTTTTTTGCAAACGCTGTAAATTTATCAAGATTTCGTAGATGAAGGGAGAATTTTAATTGTACAAATAGATAACATGTCGTCTGAATCAGAAAATTTAATTTCAGACCATAGGTACTAAATAGAAGCAGAATTTGCGGGATGAGATATTCAGGGCTTTTATGCATTTAGGCAATCGTTTTCAACAAACTTCGTGGGAGGTACTAGTTTCCCGTATTTCAGTGAAAATTTGATTCGGTCCACAGTTCACTCCTTATTTGGAAACGCAAAGTTGTCGTACTTATCCCGTTATTCTGTCACTGAAGTTTGTAGCAACTTCGCCTAATGACTTCATCTGTAGCTCTCTTAATATTAAATTAGGTCGGATGAGTAAATGATCATTAATAACGCATCCGCCCCTTCTGTAAGATCTAGACACCTATCAATATCGTAATTAGAGCCTAGAACCCTTTTAGGCGATAAATGGCGCATCTATCATTTTCTAAATGCTAATTTTAAATAAATGCTTGAATTCTTATAGTGTCTTTCTTGACGATAACAGATGATCATTCGATTAATCTGTGATCTAGCTTCATTTTCGAATGTCAAATCATTTCGGAGTTAAATCTGTGGGTGAATGGAGAAAATGTTCTTAAAAAAAGTTTGAATTATAATTGTTTATTTAACAACAATTATTTGTATTTTTGTGTTGCTAACTAAGCAAAGAACCTGCAATCATTATAAATGAATTTACGCTGATGTTGAATAATTTCATCACTTTTAATTATCCGATCCTAATTATAAAAATCGATCATGTTTTTTTAGACACACTTACAGTCACAAAAGCCTTTGATGAAGCATGATGGAATATTGCTGTTGAAACTTGATATTCAATCAAATAATTAGTACCTGTCTGTTTTAACGAACCGAGAACTTGAGGCAATGATTCTTCATCCAGAGAGCAGGTCCGTTCGAAAGAATAATACGAGAATCGAGGTATCGAGTGGCTCGTAACAAAAACATTAAAACAATGCCCGAAACTTTTCTGTTATTAGCGACGATGAAACAATAGTAGCAGGGTAAAAACTAAGTTACTCCTGAGGGTTGTGATTGATATATGATAATTATATAACGAGGCCATCTATGTTAGTCAGGTCCAATAGCTCGCCTGAATGGAAGATATCGTTTATTTGACGCCGATGACGGAAATGGATCCAGTTGATTCACTCTCATTACGCGAATTAACGTCCGATCGATAATCCTGATTCGTCCACATTTCAATCTCCTGTCATGTCACTCCAGGCTTATTTTAATCCGAAAAACATAATTTTAATCACGCTCAATTCTACTTTTGTGCTAATAAGTTATTTTTCAACTAAAAGTATATAATATAGTGACAGATATATATTTAATTAAATTTTTATAAATTAGTGAATTAAATTTTTTTAATGTGCATCGATATTATATTTATAACCTAACAACATTAGACGATAAATATTTTTCTGAATCTAATTAAAACAAAAAATTCTCAAGCATTATTCTTCTGTTTTTACAAGCAAAAGATTCTTATTTAGGTAGTATGCTTGTTGAGCTAATTAAATTCACACATAATTATTTAATGGTTGTCGATTTTGACCATTTTATAATGTAAATTGCGTTTACTTTTTGAGATAAAACAATCATTGTAATGTGGCAAAAAATCCTGTCAAATTTTCGAATGTCATTTGGGTAGAGATTACAGTATACAAATATATCCCTTGTAGAAATGCAAATGGTCCTGCCAACTATTTAAAATTGTAAATGTAAACTTAAATTAATTATAATTATAATTATATACTATATAAATGATATAATCATAATTATTAAGTATGATTTATTTGAATATATAAATTTAAATGTAAACCAAGGCATATTGCTTATTTTGCGAGCTATGCACTTACTTAGTGATCTAATTAGGATTTAGCAGACAAAAATTATTTTAATCCAACCGTACAATTATTTCCAATTATAACAAATTAAATATATAATTGAATAAAGTGCATTACAACCAGAGTCCGACTAGAACCTGTCTAGTATCCGATCAGGACTCGCCTAGGAAATTTACCAAAAAAATGTTCAACGTATCTATAAAGAAGTTTGACACTAAAATAATCCGAATCAGCGTACACCTATCATTATTAGCCAACAAAATAGCAATCAGTAGCTTAGGAATTTCAACAGAAAAAGCCTGACTGATCGCTCTTTCGATCCGGACTAGGAATTTTTACCAATAAGAAACATAGCTAACTACCAACTAGTTTCTGACTGGAAACATTTTCAAAAAACATCTGCCGAATAGCCCCCGACTAGTATCCTACTTTTAATGGGGCCAATGAGGAAAAAATGACTTGTTTTCTATAAACGAAACGACTATGCGTGAAACTTTAATACTTTACACATTAAATTGTCTGCATTTTTCGGGGCTGGATTATACCTTGTCGAACCTCCATTAATTAATGAAGTTGATTCATACCTCTCGATTCTCACCAAGTACCAAATACATGACAAGAAAATCACAAAAATTAAATAATAAAATTCTAGACAGACTTATATTTCATTATCGAATGAATTATCTCTTCTTAATCCCAACTATTTGGAAAGCGATTTCCACAAATGAATATTCTCACGCATAAAGTTAACTGCACTCGCTTACAAATGGTAATTATATTTAATAAATTTATCACATTTTCATTAAACGTTAAGTTTGGATAAATTGGAATTATGAATTATAGTTGCCACTTTTTCATCGGGTATCGTCAAACCACAGATTTTCTTTTAAAAAATCTGAACATATTCTTCTTAGAATCCTTTCCTGGATCAAATTAAGTGTTTTTAGTTATGAGCGTGAAATTGAAGAAGTTTATATTTTCAAGAATGAAATTGGGTTCATATAGGAAATCTTAAAATCAACGGATTAGATTTAGGTGTCTCAATATCAACGCTTCGAGAGCAATTGACGATTAATCAGGATAGAATATACGCCGATATTTGAAATTCATAATTGCATCCACCTACCTAGACATTTGCAAATTAATCTCTGTAATTAAATTATTAGACGGAATGTGAAGTGTACTTGCGTAGCTAATTACAAAATATCCTTTTGGTTCAGTTAAATTGACAAGCCCTCCTTTTTAACCCGCGTCATTTAAATAAATCCTACTCCTTTTTGCCGTTCAGGTAATGTATGTCACGCGCATGTTTATCAAGAATCTTATTTTTACTGTTCGGAACGCCTCATGACCTAAATAAGGTGCAGGTATGCGGGGATGCATTAAATCCGCGTACCGAAAATGGTATAATCGATTTTTCGATACGCAGGGATGAATTTGCGTACAAATTTCCTCTGTTGCGGAAATTTCACTGCTGTGAGCCATGGTCATTGAAAATATATAGAGTAATACATTTATGTATTACTGGAAGAGAGTTAACCCACATTACGACGGCTATGGAAAGCTACATGGACATTTTGGTACCAGGTATTCGTCATAATAGGGCCTTAACATGTGCTCTTAATCTCGCGGTATATCAGTGATAATAGCCCCCCTGGGTTAAAAACCTAAAGAATCAATACTTTCCTGCGAAATATTTTTTCATTCAATAGTACAAATGCTTTCGTCGCCCATCCAATGAGTTTTGCACACTTACCCGTGACTTTTATCAATTACGCATCGACGAATTTTTAATGGTCTTCAACAGATTTTCTCTTGGTTTTCGAAGCGTTTCATGGCATCTTTTTCTAGCGAGATCCGTCACAATCTTAAATCTGGCTTGAAAGTCAATTCTCATTTGAGGGTTGAATTCATTTTTTTAGAGAGAAATAAAAGTAGCATTTAGAAGGTTAGGACGTTTTTTGGATATTTAAGACCTATGCATTTGATGTAGCTAAATTTGTTATTATAATTGTCAAAAATTACACAATTTTCTATGTAACTTTAATTCAGTCATTTCTCCTGACAAAATAATTGACTTAGCAGAGAAATCCGTCAATTTTGCTGAATAAATCGATAAGTCTCTTGAATTAAGAACCGATTTACTACCAACAGAGTTAACTGATTACAATTATATATTCTATTTTCATTATTCTATATGTAATATTTTTAAGAACTTATTTATTTCATTAGTTAAGTCCAATCATTAATGTAGTGCGAATTACTATTTATGTGAAAAATATGAATATTATCTGTTGAATTGACTGAAAGTTATGATTTGATCAATCCAAGTTATGTATTAGATCATTCCAAATAACTGTAGTAATTAGTCAGATTTAACTGAGTTGATAATCGTTAAAACCGTATTGTTGCAAAAAGTAAAAATTGATTGCAAATTAGTCACTTTTGAGTGATTAAAATGTAGAGTGCATAATTGGGAGAATTCCAAATTGCATGTACCCGGATTCCGCAAGAATTATGTACCATTCGCTGTTGGTTATAACTGCTTTGTTAAGACTTAACACTAACACACCTTTTAATCAAAAATGACACCAATTAGCAACTCTGATGTAGCAAATGTGATAATTATAATAAATTCAGACCTCGAACTTTTTGATTTAATATTTAGAAGGGGTGGAGAATGAATAGTAGAGTTAACAGGTTGTAGGGTGTGCTGATGTGTTGTGATCAACCCTCGTATCATCGACGCTCATCTGTCTTCATTTGCCGCCAAGCCCGTGACTCACGCCAACTAACGAGTGAGCCACAAGGATGAGAAATATGTTTTCAAAATATAACCCCAACGAGAGGGTGATAGTCGATCACAAGTTTTTAATCGAATCCTGATTGGAAGGCATTACTCATCGCTTCGAGATTGCCGGCCGGAGTCCTCTGTGACCCTTTCTTCGATCGCGATTGATTATTCAATTACCGAAATCAGTTCGGAAGTGGCGATAAACCCCCAGTGAGGGAGAGCCAAGAGCGATCTCTCGATTTTAGCGAAGTTTTGGAATTTCCTTTAAATTGCGCGAGAAAAGAGCTCTCGCAGATTGAGACAACTAGGATCCAATAATTATATTCCCAAGATTTTGATGGTTTATCCAATTTGGCGGTGAGACTGTGTTATCTAACGATGCAAAAGACCTTAATTCTACTAATGCCTATTAAAATTAGTGTGAATTTAATTTCCTCTTTTCCTAATTATAGCTGAAAAATATTTATTCATATATTTAGTGTAATCAATACAATGTTTGGCTACCAACCAATCATTGGCCACATTTCCTGAATATGCTTAGATGAAAAAATACTTGTAAATAAAATTACTAATAAATAATGAATAATTTAGTGCATACTAGTTCGTTTAAATGCTTGAGTCACTGTAACCATCAATCTAATTGATTAGGCGGAACATTTTGTTAAAGAAAATGTTATTGTCGCTTGTGTCATTTTTCCAAAGAGTTAATTTTTTATTTTTAATATATTTTAATAACAAGAGCTCACAACAAATTTCTAGGTCTTTTTTAGTTGAACAACTTTTGTTTTTTCCATTTTTTCGTATCTGGTGTAGTTTTTCCATAAATTTAATTTACTCGTTTTATCCAAAAATGATTAACAACAAACTTTTAGATCCTTTTTGAACGAACAACTTTCGTTTATTAACTTATTGTCGTACAGTGTATCGCTTCAAAAAGAAATTCTTTATTTTTAATTTTATCTTTTACGATTCAAACGAAAACTGCGCATTTCATCGAAAAATGGATAATGATATAGATCATTTTAGGGTGCAAAACTTTTTAAAATAATTTTTTCGTACTACGCATTCTATCAAAAAATTATAAGTAATGCATTTATAGTTCTTTTTTGGTTAAACAACTGCATAGATGACAATTGCACCCAGTGGAACCATGCGATGCCTATTTAACCTTTTTTTAAATTATATATCTACAATTTTTTTGCTCGTTCTTGCGAACAAATTACTACGATCATTTTAATCTTTAATAAATTCATTATCGACTTGTGCGTTTCAGAATTTTTCAAATGTTATAGTATTTTCTACAAATTGCTGAATTTAAATAATTCTTCAAGTTTCCAATCATTGTACCAATTAGTCTACCTCTTTGAATTTGTCGGAGTATTTTGTCTTCACTAGGTACAGCTGATCTTTTTCTTCTGAATAAAACCATTTTTTTAAGTAAACAGAACAAACAATATTCATTTTTTTCATTCTTAGACATTTTTTGTGGCAGTTTTTTAATAAGTGCCAAAATTATCGACCTGCTTAAAATGAAAGCACCTTCGAAAAGAGAAGTCTTTAAACTTTTAAAGGTGGGCTTCTAAGATATAAAAACGAGGACGTTGAAGGAGCGGGGAGGGGCATTATTCCGATGTACATAAAGACTTCACCCTAGCACTTCGTGTGATTAAACCCGACAGGTGGATTCTGGTAGCTAGAGCATTTTCTCGTTGCGTTACCTTTAATCTGTTTTTTATCCGCTAAGGACTAAAAAGCCGCACCTGACTTCCGTGGCTCGATCGTCGTCGTCTATAGAAATCGATTACCCACCCTCGTCATTTCTCTCAATTTCGTATCGTTCAAACTCACAAGTTCGCGCTGAAAATTACTTTCTGAAGTGTATCGATAAATTCATATTAGAAAAATCAAATAAAAATAGCTGATATAGTTCAAAATATAGAAACATAAATTTATACATTTATAACAAGTATACTAAGTATGAACTAATAAAGTTTTATACCAAAAGCCATTTTTATTTTTTCCAATGGGCTACTCAAAATCTAAAAAAAAACATTTTCATGAATAAATTATTAAATTTGTGGTTTTTGAATAGCTGGAAGTTGTTAGATTGACAAAGAGAGAATTGAGTGGCCAGAAACGAAAAGGGTCCGAATGCTCGAAAACGCGAAAAAGTATTGTCCGAACGTCTTGTCATATTAAAATTTCGAAATTCAAGAAATGAAATTTATGAAAATATTTTCTTGTAGAGAATGACAAGATGGAACTTTTTTTCCTTTAGAGTTTTTCAATCCGATTTATATTTTCGATAATAAAAGGGAAAAAGTGATTAGAAAATGTTGCCAAATTTAATTATTTTTTGAAACATAAATCGTCTCAACTCAAACAAATATAATCGAAACTTTCTGAAATTTAGTATACACATGCATTATACCCGAGCGATGCCTACGATGTGGATAATTAAGTTAAAAACGCTAAGTGTTTGATAATAATTAATTGCAAATGGAGACCTGATGGTAAGCACGTTTTCTTAGCTTCAACGAAGAAAAGTATCGAGTGAACTTCGAAGTTGAAACAACTTGCAGTGAGACATTTGTTCCTTAATATTGGAAGAAGATTTCCTGAAATTTTTAGGTCAATTCATTGAAAATTGAGGGAAATATCCATTTTGTGAGAAAACAGGCGACGCCATATACCATTGCATCGTTGGCAGATACTCTCGTCTGCATACTCTCATACAACAGACTTGTCTCTCCAAAAATTGAACATTAAAAA
>NC_046664.1:100675676-100713588 GCF_010883055.1 Belonocnema kinseyi
GGGTATAATGCATGTGTATACCAAATTTCAGAAAGTTTCGATAATATTTGTTTGAGTTGAGACGATTTATGTTTCAAAAAATAATTAAATTTGGCAACATTTCCTAATCACTTTTTCCTTTTTATTATCAAAAATATAAATCGGATTGAAAAACTCTAAAGAAAAAAAAGTTCCATCTTGTCATTCTCTATAAGAAAATATTTATATAAATTTCATTTTTTGAATTTCGAAATTTTGATATCACAAGACGTTTGGACAAAACTTTTTCGCGTTTTCGAGCGCTCGGACCCTTTTCGTTTCTGGCCACTCAATTTATACCAAATCGCCTTGAGGCTAGGAAAGAGACATTTTTTCTCAACGGGAATAAATTAAGTAACGGAATCTTTTAAGATTGCAGAGAATCAGAAAAAACGCGAAATTACAAGTATTCCATACATGCACTTGTATGCGTAGAACGTTGCAATAAATTTGTGAGAAGAGGAACAGACCGGTAGAGGCATGGTTAGCGGAGGGGTTGTACTTTGAATTAATTACTTCTCGACGTCGTACAGATGGCAGGGATTACGCCATGAAAAGGGGTTGCACGCGCAAACTCTCGAATACAACTTCCGGACAAACGATCGGCTTTACCTTTGACGTCGACATCCGTCAGAGACGTTTAGGCAACCTCTGTTACATTACGTTCCTACGCGTGTCTTGCCTCGAAAAATGCTCACTTACTCTCTAATCCCATATCTCCAGTCCTCAAAAAATTTTATTCAAACTCGAGAAATCTCAAATTGTTCAAAAAGAGAAACAATAATGTACCCACAAGTCTTTATAATAAAATCGTAGATGATTTCGATGATTTTAATAAAATAATTGATACTTATAGTCTTACCCTTATAATGACTCAGTTTATAAAAGGTTCCAAAAGTAAAGTAGACGCGCATAAAGTGCCTTGTCCACTAAGCGCTTTCTCTCGCTAAGTGCCTCTATCTTCCATTACCTCTAAATTCGGTAAGCGCTTTGAGCCTGGCTTTAGATGCGTGGGCGCGATTCGATATTCACATAATCCGCCAATGTGCCTCCGATATATTTTTCGTTAAGCCTTAGAGGCGTGGCTTAACTAAGTGGGCACTTAGTAAGAGCCTCTGTCCCGAGAATCGCCCGTTTTGTAAGATTCTGCTATATTTATGAAATTCTTGACTTATTTTAAGGGAAAAATTATAGGCGTGTATTAGGTCAGCATTAGGGGTGTATATTAATGGCCATACATGAAATATGAAGAGTGAAAGTAGCGCCCTGTCTCCATCCTGACCAGCATCAAAAATCACCAATCAAGTCGAACGCCTCGCAGATTTTCGCATTTTCCATCCCGGAAATGCTCCCAAGACTACAACGCCACCTTGAACCTCCACCTCTCCCTCCCATACACATTTTTCCACGTCGATACTGCGCTTTATTGTAGACATGATGTGAAAAAACCCATCCTACTAGAACGTATAACCCAACACTCATAAACGTAGAAGGGTGTATAGCGCAAGGGTTGACAGAGAAAAATGACAACGCGACACGGGGTCGACTGGTTATTACTCTTTTCATTATGTCTCCACGGCATTCTTTCTTTCATTCTTTACTTCTTTCGCTCTCATTCACACTGTAAATCGGTACCTTCAAATAATCGACTATTCGTTTTGTCGTTTCTGTCTTTCGTCAAAGAACCGTAACATTTTTTTCATTCGTTATCTTTTTCCCATCACTCTTTGCAACTTCAAACTTGCGGCGTCATATTTACCTTTCTGCGGACTGTTTCCTTTCGTTTCGACGAAAGATTAATCGGTTTCATCGATGTGTTCTAGAATCGTGAAATATAAATTTTTTATTTTTATTTATTTATAATTTATTTTAATAACATTTGATCAAAGAAATTTAGCTTATGTTTGTTTAAGATGAGAAAAATTAATCAAAATATAATCGAATCGGCTGAAACTTTTAAATATCCACACATAGGTTTAATGTTAATGCTATGTTATTTCGAACTGGGGATTCAAGTGATAGTTGTTGACAAAAAGAAAAATCAGTACGAAAGTTTCCCGAAGTTTCCTGTCCGAAGATAATCAAAATGTATCATTTAATTGAGGCCGAGATTTACTTGATTCTAATTTAATATACATATATTCAAAATATATTTCTCAACAATGTTCAAGATTTGAAACCTATTAAACCGGTCTGATATTATAATTGAATAATATTACATTTATTTGTAATTTTTTGTCATCCAAATGAGAACAGGTTTTGATATTCAGATTCTTCTAAGTTCGAGTTGTTAAAAGTTTACGCTCTTTGAAATAGATAATTTTTCAACAACATTAAAAAATATTTTATTTCTCCAAAAAAACTTAACTTCTCCATCGTTACTGTCACTCAAATAAAATAGAATTGATCTGTACCACAGTAATTATCCAATTTTCTTCCTATCTTGAGATAGCAATGCAATATAACTTTTTCTGTAAGTAAAGAATTAGACCAAAAGTTTCGAAGACCCTGAAACTTTTAAACGTTTTTTAGAACATTCATTTTTCAAAATATACCTTTAAATATGTATTTATCCACAAATTTATTAAAAAGTCAAAAGACACTCTTTCGCGATTTGAAGTTTGTTCAAGGAAGCTTTAATTTAAAATTTAGAAAAGAGAAATTTTAACTTTCAACAGTTTGATAATTTTTAAGCTGCTTAGGATTTTATTTTTATGCAATTTTTAAAATGAATAAAGTAGAAACTTTGTTACTTCTATTATTATCAAAGTAGTATCAAATATTACATTAGATATATTTAGGATTAGAAAATTGTAAAAATATTATTATTATTATTCGAATGTGGGTAAAAGATAAAAAGTAAAGCCACTTGAGCGAGAACCTTTGCAATGATGATCTTGATTTACAATAAAGATGTTTGTTTTTTTATATTACACCGTGGGTTGTGAGAGTCTTAGATATGCCGTATGAATGTGATGAGAGCAAAATGAGGGTAAAAGTTATCACCCTGGACGATAGGGGCAGCTTTGAAGAGACATCTTAGATAGTCTTTCCTCATGGTTCACCCCTCGTCGCTCTGTCGGAAAGCAAGCTATAAGCCGCTTTAGAAAACTTTTTTCGCAGAGTGGCTTCACCAAGGATGACGGATGCGAAACACCGCGATATCCTTGTCTCCACGAAGGCTTCCTTTTCTCTTCTCTTTCTATCCCTCTTTTCCCTTTGTCCTATCTTTCTTTTTTATTTCTATTTCCCCCACCCTTGTTATTCTCACTCCTTTATATCTTTGTCTCTCTTCCTCTTGAAATTTCTTCTTTCCTCCCATAAGTAAAGCTTCTTTCGCCCTTTCGAAGATTCTCCCTGACTTTTCTCTACTTTCATTCCAGTTACGTAAAACGCAAGTGCTCGAAAATCTTCGAGGTGCTTCGAGGGTGATCCCATCATCCCTTCTGCAACGAACACTCGAGAGATAGCGGGTCACCAGGGAGATTTTTTAGTACTCGTCCAATTTCCGAAAACCGTCCTATCCTCCTTAAGTCTTGTCCCCAACGACCTCTTCCTCCTCGTCCCAGTGGCCTATCAGCCTCTTTTCGAGCGAAAAAAAAAAACTAGTTTTGCCCATTCTTTCCACGTCATTCTCTTCGTTTTTCCCTGTGTTTTTGAATTTCTTAAAGCGTTGCCGAGATACTGAGATGTACTAATTTCATCATTTAATTTTAACTAAGAACGTTCATGAGACAAAAATAATGATATTACTGTTTAGATTACTTCCTGTAATATCCCATTGTATCTATTTTATTTCTACCCTAGCTATGGTCCAAAAACTAGTATAGCACCACTTATCCATTTTATTACAAAATAAATATCATCGTCCCCTATCGAGAAACATTTCTAGTTTTCAGGAATACTATTTGAAAATTGAGACAGGTTCTAAGAAAATATCATTAAACCCTCTAAGTTTAAAATTGGCTTTTAGAAGATTCTGTATGCCTCCTTTTTGGACAGAAATCTAATTTTGTCCGATCACCTTAAGCGATTTTTTCCTCAGGCTTTTCATTGAAGGAGAGATTTTAGTATGCTCTTGGCGTGTGTTTACCCTATCACAAGCTGCTTACCTGCATATCATAACGGTGGACATCTAGTCGCCGCCGACTAGTCGCGGGACTAGTAGTCTCGATCACTTCTAGTCGCCAAAACGTTACGTTGTAAATAACAACAAAATATATAACACCATACTATATAAATTATTATATATAATATAGTAAGATATTAAAAAAATGTCGCGATAAATTAGATAACATTATTTATTTCGTATAATTGAAAAAAAATCAAATGATAAAAAAATTGTATTTTGAGCTCCACACAGTTTTTCCATTCAGGTTTTACGTAGATTTTAACGGGATCCTTTTTACGTGTGTGGGTACCTTTTACAAAAAGTTACTCCGTATCTTTTTTCCTACTTGGTCAATATTAATCCGTGTCCTCAGGATTTTCAAATTACCCTGGAGTTTTAAATCGGAAAATTTCTGTTTCCGACAAAAAAAATTTAAAAAAAGTACATTAACTTTTTTTATGTAAAATTCATTCCAAGCACGGTATTTTCAGTAAATCGTGGAAAGAAACTATTTTCTTGGATAAATGATGTAGTTGATATAAGTAAGAAATAATAATATTTATTTAAAGTATTCTTCAATTGTTTAAACAATTTCTGTTTTTATCATTTTTTCCACTAGATTTTTTCAACTTAAACAGTTTTCACGTGTTTAAACAACTTTTTCCCCGTCTCGTAAAATTTTATTATAATGTGGAATTAATGAGGTAGTTAATGAATGTTAAGAGTTATATTTTTTGTGAAAGAAAGTTTGAAATAATTTGAGCGATTGAAATTATTTGATTCTATTCATAAAATTGATGGAGAGAATTCCAGTTTTTTCAGATCTCGTACACTATATCGCTTATTAATCAGTAGGTCCTTATCTCAATGAAATCGATATAAAAAAATAACTATCCATAAAAGTCTCATTTTCAAGCGTAAATCTTAAAATGTAAAAAAATTTCACATGCAGTTTTTAAGATTAAACAATTAGAAATACAAACTCTTTAAAATTCAAGTTTTTTGTACAAAAAAAAAACATTTTCAGGGTGATCGTTTTTATTTAATTTTCGTCTCCCACCTTTCTTTCAGTTCTCTCTGTAAAAATTGTTATTTCTCGTTTATATGTACTCTTTTGGCGAAATGTGCAGTTTTTTCATACATTCTATATATTTATTATTAGGTATTTTTACTTCCAGTATCAGCTAACTTCACTTTGTTAAAAGCTGAGGGGAAAACAATGGATCAAATGCATGGAACAAAATTTATTTCTGTAATATCTTTGTAATTAATAATAATGAATATTATTTTATAATTTCAATAAATTGTAATTAAAAAATATAAACTATTTTTCCAATATACTTACATAGAAAAATTAGCGTTTACGAAGGTATTAGCAAAATAGGGCAAAAATTAACTGAATCCCATGCATTTGGTCCCTTGTTTTCTCCTCTACAATTTAGAACTTCAAGATAAAATGTAATGTGTAACTTATTGTAAAAGTGATTTCAAATTTCACAACACATAATGCTTTTAGAACAGGGGAATTAGTGTCATTTTTTAAGAAAATACGGAAGTGATAGTGAAATAAATTCTTTTAAATAACAATAATGTACGTACCATATTCTTCAGATAGAATTCAAAAATTAAAAGTATGATTTTGCAACCCAAGAATACAAATTTTTAACAAAATCGTCGAATTTTTAACAAAAAACACTAATTTTCAACCAAGCAGTTGTATTTACAGACTTTCAAACCCGAAAAGATTAATTTCCAGGAAAAAGTTAATTAATAACCAAGACAGGTTTTTTGTAAATCAAATAGTTAAATATTTAACGTAAAACATTCATTTATAAGCAAACAGTTGTATTGAAAGCCAAATAGTGAAACTTTTAAGCAAACAAGATGAATTTTTAAGCAAGTAGATGAATTTTCAAGCGAAAAAGGCACATTTCTCAGTTTTCGATTCAATTTTCAATGAAAAAATATGACTTTTCTACCACGGGTGATTTTTCAAACCAAAAGTATAAAACTTCTATCCAAAAAGACAAACATTTCAACGAAACATTGATTTGAAAAAACTGTTGAATTTTCAACCAACAAAAATAACTTTCTATCAAAATAGTTGAATTTTCTACAAGATAATTAAATTTTCAACGAAATGGTAGAATTTTTAACCAAAAGAGATGAATCCTAAACTAAAAATGTAATAGTAGACATTTAAAATTAAAAGAATTAAATTTCACCAAACAAAGATAAACTTTTATTAAAATAGTTGAATTTTCCATACTATAATTAAATGCATAACGAAATTTTAATTAAAACATTTCAATTTTTAACAAAAGATTGACATTTTCAACCAAATAATAGAATTTTTATCTAAAAGAGAGGAATTCTTAACCAGCATTATAATAGTAGACGTTTGAAACAAAAATAATTAACACTCTACAAAAAAGGAGACTTTTTAGCCAAATAGTAGAGTTTTCGACGGAATGAATAAGTTTTGAACCAAATTTGCGAATTTTCAACAAAAAGAGATGAATTCTTAAACAAAAGTATAATACTAGACTTCTCAATGAAAACGAATTGACTTTCAACCAAGAATATTTAAATTTTTGTATTGGGTTCTAATCATTCAGTTTTAATTTCAGGGGGAAAACGAGGCATTTTTTGAAAATAGAGGATAAAAGAGAAATTCTTTAAAGACGGAGAAAATAGGGAAATACGGTCAAAATTTAGTAAAAATGTTGTGCAAGAACGTAACTGATATTATTTCAGAATATAAATTCTGAAGTTTCGCAAGAAAAGGACCCATTTTGTCGACTGTAGTTCAGAAGATATTCCGTTTTTCTGATTCAATATATACAATATAGATTTAGTAGTTTCGATACACCGAAAAAAATATGTAACTATATTAGTTCAATAATACCTCGAACTAATAGGCCGCACATAAATTAGAACTCAGTAGGTAAAAAAGTCGAACTGGATCTCTTCATTTAATTTATAATTTTATCGGTTTGAGTATAGAGCAGACGCTATAGTAATACCGAATTAAATCGATTAAGTAAGTATAGAAATGGGGCAGTTCTTCATGTAAAACTCGCATCATTCATAAGTTGAATATCAGCTGCTCTAAAGCATCGAAACAGATACTGATCCAATTTTGTATCGAGTACGTAACGAAATTTGAATCACTGTGCGTCGATATAGATACACTCGCTATGCTTCGCTATGCTTCGCTCCGTTCGACTCTGCTGATTCGAATGACGACGCACAGCGAGGATCCAACGAATCTGTAACGTTTAAATTTGAGACCACGCGAGATTTGATATTTAAATAATTATTCTTTAATTTTTCCCAGCACATATTGTCCGGCGCCTCAACTCAGCGCAATGCTCATGCGAAGCTCTTAAGTTACAGATTTGTTGGATCCTCGCTGTTCGTCGTCATTAGAACCAGCAGAGTCGAACGGAACGAAACATAGCGAGTATATCTATTTCGACGCACTGTGACTCAAATTTCGTTACGTACCCGATACAAAAGTGAAACAGTATCTGTTTCGATGCTTCAGAACAGCTTACATTCAACTTATGAACGTTGCGAGTTCTACACGAAGAACTGCTCCATTTCAATACTCACTTAATCGATGTAATTCGTTATTGCTATAGCGTCGGTTTTATACTCAAATGATAAAATTACAAATTAAATAAAGAGATCCAGTTCGACTTTTTTACCTATTGAGTTCTAATTTATGCAAAGCGTATTAGTTCAAAGTATTATTGAACTAATATAGTGACATATTTTTTCGGTGTAGGAATTCATATTTCAATCAGTGCTCTGCAAATATTTTGTATGTTTTACTTGAATATCCCCAAAATAACCGAAAGTAGGTAAATTTCATACTTGAAGACAAAATAATCAACACGTGAGCTTATGGCACTCTTCAAGATCAAATAAGTTTTTCTATAATCAATTATATAAACTTAGTTTTACTATGTCATTACTATAGTAAACATCTAGAAATGAAAGCTTAGTTCTGAAATATAAAAGAAATTTTAGTATGTGGACTACCAATGAATACAAGCTTTCAATGGAAAAATACATATTGTATAAGAAGCATTCATTTTTATACGATACATTAACGTTAAAATCTTAAATATAAAATGTGTTCCATACTTCAACTTAGTTGGTTCGTAACACTAAGATCAATTGCAAACATATGTATTTTTCGATTAGTGGGATATTTATTGCAAAACCGGTAGGCCAATATGAAAAAGTCTCGGTTTTTAAGAAAATTCCAGGCTAATTCCCGGGTTTCACAGTAAGTGGTCAAAGTTAGCATTTCCTAAATTAGACGACTACATACAGCTTTCAATTGCAATATGAAGTAGGAGAGTGTAATTTAATTCACAGGTGAGATTAAATCAACGCAGTTCCATGCATTATTGCTACCCGATGGAGAATTTTCGCGCCAGAATCGACATTGGATTTCCTCGAATTCACAGGCCACGAGCCCAGCAAATACACAGTCCGCAAATACGTACTTGTACAGTGACAAACGTCCTCGAATTCTCGAACCCGACGTTCAATGCCTCTCTGTTAAGCAATTTGCATTAAGCGAAATGGTGATGTCTAGCCGTAGCTACCCATGCAATGATTGCTCCAATTTTCAATCAATATTCGAATCTTAGAATTAACTTGAAATATCGGATTTAAACAAATCATGTACTGATCCACTTTCAAAGGTAATCAAAATTTTTGCAAAGTGCATTGCACTTGTAAATAATAATAAATGTAGGTCATTTTATAATGCACAAATATCGATATCAACAACTTTGAAAGCTTAACAAAATTTGAAATCAACGTATTTAAATATGAGCTAATTTAGATTTATTTAAAGATTAAAGAACTATATCAAATTATTCCTCAAAAAGGTATACCATTTTCTATAATGATTTGCTTGCACATATTACATTTTTTATTCGAATTCTGGAGATCTCCAGTTACATTTCAATGTAGTTGGTGGCATTAAGTTTATTAAAGCGTTTTGCACTCGACTTTTATTTATTGCTTATCACTTTCGGATACTTTTCCAATGATTTAAATATTTTAAGGAAAAAAATATTAAGCCCTTTTTTAAATAAGTAAAATTCAATTCAATTTCACATAATTTTCAATTAATTTCCATTTGGGCGTAATACTAAAAAGAATACCTAAAAAAACTTTTAAACCAATTGGAAAACCTTATTTTGTCTATTTTTCTGTTTAAGTATCTCTCATCTTTTTTATTTTGCTTTCAACTGCTTACATATTTATCATCAGATTGATGCTTTCTGTAAAGAAGCATTGAGAGCTACAACTTTTACGTTGAAGATGGTGCATGCTCACCGCGCACATCGGACGATATATTATTCTAATCTAATATATTATTGTAAAGTGAATAGTGAAGAGAAAAATGTAAACTATTGAAAAATTCCAAGACGACGGCCAAATAAATTTTTTAAAAGTAGGTAACTTATTTCTGCGTGTTTTCAATTAAGTATTTTTAAACTTTGCTACAAAAAGAAGTTTGACTTTAGGTATCACCCTGTGATCCCAGAAGTCCAAAATGTTTAATTGGGAATTTTTTCGAAATTTTTTAATTTTATGTTCACTATTGATTTTACAATAATTAATTAGATATTTCAACAATGTTGAAACAGTCTGAGTTATTACCGATGAAAAATTATATTTTTCATCCTAATTTTGAGGTTAGTCATTTGGAAATTTTCAAGTTATTTTTTTAAATTACGATATTTGAAGTATTACATTAAGATTACCGTCCTATGTGGAGGATAAATACCAATAAAAACTGAAATAGTAACGTAATTAATTATTTTTGCAAGATTTTCCCCATGTTAAACTTATGGGAAACTATTATGGGAAAATATTAACAGATTTGGACAAAATTTGGAGGATTTACAAGAAAAGTAAAATAAGGACCACCTTATTACTCATCATACATAGAATGCCTTATAATTACTTCATATGTTTCAGGACATAAAAAAACAACCTTCCTAAACGAGGAAATCAAATTGCAGAAGAAACAATAGTTTTCTAAGACCATACAGTTTAAATTTCAATCTCTTTTCGAATATGTATTTAAATCCCAAAACCAAAACCAAAAAAACTTAATTTACTTTCCATTTCGGTTTTAACATCAATCTCACTTATATGATTAAATGTACACAGCACACAGTGAAAATTTATATGTTCAATTTAATAATTTCCAACTAAAAATTTAACCCTTTAATTGCCATGAACATTAATTAACACTACGGATTATTGGTGACGATATGTATGTAAAATAATAATTATCAGAGTAAATATTTCATTTGATGCATTGAAACTATAGAGGAATATAGAAACTTTATTTCTCAGATTAATGATTATTCGAGGGCTTTGAGTAACATATATTGTTCACTAAATATGCAATTTAATGGCGTAATTGCACTTATGCAGATTTTTTATATAAAAATAATGAATTAATTTAATGGTCTGTTTAAATGTGATAAACAAATGAACAAAAGTATTAGAAGGGAGGAGTGAATCCAACTTCGTGTTTTGTAAATATAAAATAAATGACCAATGCCTGCATCACAAATCCGAGATTTTTCTCTCTTGCGGCATTTTCGTCTGATTTCTGGGTACACTTAACGCTTTTTATACTCCTGCGAGGATGAGAGATGCCAACTGTTGCGGCATAGGAAGAATGCACGAACCCTCTACTCTACGCTATTCCATGGATTGGCGAGTGAGCAAACTGGACCATCCCCTACCACCTTACTCTTCTGCCCTGAACGAGCCAACGCCAACAAAACTCATGCAACATACCTCATACAACATACACTATTACCTTTAGCAACATGCTACATTCTGACGCCTTTCACATACCACCTACTGGCGATACTTCGCCGGGTGTGTTCATCATGTTCAGAAAGAGCACATTTTGCATTCCGACCTTTACGCCGCTATCTTGCGAGTTTATAAACCAAGAAATTTTACTTTTAGAGATGTCAGACGTGGGAGACTATTTTCGTGATTTAAATCAGTGGGAATCTAACAAGAATGAGTGTATTTTTATTAAATTCTCACTCATTCTCAGTTTTATTTCACTGATTCAAGTTTCGAAAATTATGAAATATGTTTTGATATTTTCTCCCTCGTATCTCATTCTTTATTAAAGGAAAAGATTTGATTATACTCGTTCTATCATGTAAAATATGTAAACTGATGATATTATTCATATTTACGTACAAAGAAAGTGATGAAATATGTTAAAGGCCATGTTAGTTCTCGAGCCACTACGACTGCCCTCATCAACTGCCTTACTGCATCCTAGGGTTCAACTGCCCTTTATAGTAAACCTTACAATGAAATAGATAAATTAAACATTGGCAGCTGTTCAGCTAGGGCCGAGGTGATTTTCTCCCTCGGTTACATAGACTCTGGATTCCTCCTGTTTGCTGATAATGGCGTCAGTTGATCTGGGGATTAGGTTCTCCTAACCTAGGACGATGGTAGAGAGAGGAAGTAGGATATATACTTGATGAGACCAGAAATCGGAGTAAGTTTAGCCTGGAAGAGAACTTGTGCAATGTGCTTTCTCTCTTAAATGCAGAAACGTTTGCAGCGAGTTGGAACGAAGTGGAGGAGATGGGAAGGTCCGATCGTGTTTCCTGACCGTGGCATCTCTAGATCCAGGGATTATGCCAGTCTGACACGGGATGTTACTACAGCGGCTGTGTCCTGGGGTGGTGAGGTCTCCTTCAGTGTATCGTAGTATGCACACAAGTAAGCTCACGTACACGGCACTAAATCCAGGTGGATATAACCCCGCGAATCTAGACAGCCACGACCCTTAACCGACGACGACCACTGGCGAGTTCTGTCATCCGGACGAACTGTTGTTTAAGTGGCTTAGAATAAGTACTGTCGAAAGTCCCTGTCCCGTTTGAGCTAATTACTACCAAACCCATTCCACACTGAAAAAAACCTTGCCAGCAGCTGTGAGCAAAAACTTTCGTCCTTTATCAAATTCACGAGACTCTAAGCCTCCTGAAAGATAAGTAAATGTCTCTCGTTCTATGGCTGACCGCAGAAAAGCTCGCAAAGAGAAAAGTCGATAAGCATATTCTGCTTTCAATATTAAAGAGACGGGTGCTCTTTATGAGATTGAAACTGTTTAAATTTTATAAAACTGTGTTTCAGAATCCTCACTTCCGGTAATTTCATCTAATATTATCCGAATCAATGAATTTATACATCTTTAATGTTCAACGAGAAATAAATTTCCTGAGTTATTGTTGTTTTTGTTATTCCCGATTTATTGTTTGGCACAAATATTTCAGAAAAACGTCCCAAATGACGTGACATATCCTCGTTAAATTTAAGCATTAGAGAAAAAAGATAATGTGTAAAGTATTGTTTTATTAGGCCATGGCTGCACTTACCGATATTTCGATACAAATAGGCCAATTATTTTCGATACGAATAGCGGAAGTAACTGATTAACTGTTGATAATGACAATCTTGCAACTTGATTCCAATTTAAATTGGTATAAAGAATAGGTTGATTAGTTTTCATTATGACCCTTAGATTTTCTCCATGAGGGAAAAAATTATAGCTAAACCAATGATATTAAATTTATCTTTGTCATAGCTGCAAATATTGTTAAAAATGACCCAACGATATGAGTAAAATGTCTAAAGCAGGGATGTGCAGCCGAATTTATTACAAGGATTATTTATAATAAAAAATATAAATACATCTTTAAAAAATTATATTAAATAGCTGAAATCAGTATATTGGAACTCTGAATATGGTGTAAATGAAATAAGATTAATTTTGATAGAGGTTCGAAATTTATAACTGATTTAAAAATTTACCTTCCTATTAAATAAATTATACCGGCCTATATGTAAACTGAAATATGCGAAATTACTTGGAGAATTAGTTTCTAAACCTTCTTAAGTTTTTAAAACTTGCAATAAATCTTATTTAATTTCTTCGAATTTCTTACTAACCGAAAATTATGACTTGAATTTTAGATTTTGTGCAAAATCTGAAAGTCATGACGTCACGAAGATAATTGAAAGACATAAAAATCATTGAATGGGGGTTACAGTGGGCTGTTTAAAAAACAAAAATTACCTTAGTCAATTATACTATAGTTTTACTGATTTGATTTTTCATTATTTTCTTGTTCGAACTACAAATATTTTCCGTTCAAGATATATTTTTTTAATGTAAAAAAATGAATAGAGTTGCAAATATTATAACTTGAAAAGTAAAAGAATTCCTAAATATAAAGCTGAAAAGGAAAAAAGATAAAAGAGTCCACAAAACCACTTTGAGGGTTCGAGCTTCCGCCGGAAAATTAACATTTTTTTGCCAAGAACTGCGCAACTCAGCAACGTAAAGGATCGGAAAAAACTGGAACATACTTTAGTCTGTTAGCGCTCTTAGCGCCCTTTGACGTGTGATGTCTGCATTTGAACGTGGGTAGTAATTGCCAGGGTCCTATTTTTCTACTCTTTTAAACTGTAACATTCTACACTAGCAGAGCATTACGTTCCGTTCATTTTCGCGAGTCAACGTAGTTCGACGCCACAACGTTTTACTCACCAAATTTCCCCTTTGTGCCAGGCGCGGAAATGAAAAGGGAATTTTTCGTGCATTCGACTGTTAAAAGGTATATATCGCGCACTTTCTATGTATATCATGCAACGAGACCACAAGAATCTCATACATAGGCAATACGTTAGCGATATTTGAATTTAATTCCGGATATCGAATTCAAACAAATTCAACTCGTTTAGAATCGCTATACGGTGGTCTGAATTCGCAAAAGCGAAGAGTTGTATTGATTAAATTCACTTTCAAGAACAGAGAAGGCGGTTATTTTTAACAATGTGTATAACGGTGTATTACTTTAATATTTATGGCAAACCTGCTCTTAACTCAAAATTAAAAAATTGCCAGTTGCAGTTTTTCGTTTG
Source organism: Belonocnema kinseyi (assembly GCF_010883055.1). NCBI lineage: Eukaryota > Metazoa > Arthropoda > Insecta > Hymenoptera > Cynipidae > Belonocnema > Belonocnema kinseyi. Next base: position 100,689,826 of record NC_046664.1, read on the forward strand.
GTGTATTAAAATATTTTTCTTAAAGTCAAAAAAGAAACGAATCTTTTCTCTAAATATAATACAAGCTCTCAATTTCCGAAAATTTGCAGTCATTAGGGATTTTAAACTTTAAAATAATTAAATATTTCTAGAGTTTGAAATAAGTTTAAGAGTTGGTTCGAAATTTAAGGAATTTAACAATATTCTATCATTCTGACAAGGGTTTCGAAAGCCTTTTTGGAATGGTAATAGCTTTTTAGATTATACATTATTTTATGCAAAACCATCACATGAGTATTAACAGAGATATTTCATCATTTTTATTTGCCAGGACTTTAAATTATAAGCATAAAATTGAGTGGATCTGAATAAACATTTACTTGCAACAGCAAACATATATTTTGTGACTTTTACAGCAAATCATCCCACAAATAGACACCACAGAGTTAAAGATTTTGCTAACCAGAAACTCCTCGTTTTGATAATTTGATATTTTATTTTTTATGATTCTGGTTTAACCCATTAAGGCCCATGCAAAAACTGAATGGGGTAGCAACAAACTAACTACACCATCTTTTACATAATCAAAAAATAAAATTAACCAATTTTTCTTTTATCATTTGCAATTATTTACAATAAATTATTTAAACAAATTACTTTAAAAATTATTATTTTGAAAAACTGATTGCATCAATTGATTCTACGAGAAAAATTAGAAAGAAAACCTATATAAGACATTTTTGTCAGAGTTCAATTTGTTAGTGTAGAGTAGGAATAAACAATCATATGGAAAGAAGAGAATGTTACTAGGCCAAGACCCAAGCCGAATCTGGATAGGATAGCGACAAACCATTCAGCGCCATCCTTTGCATAATCAAAAAATAAAATATACATATTTTTTCTTTTGTGATTTGCATTTGTTTACAATAAATTATTGAAACAAATTACTTGAAAAATTATAATTTTGAAAAACTAAGTGCAGCAATCGGTTTCACGGAAAAAATGGGTACAAAAATCTATATACTTTTGAGTACTCTTAGAATAAAACAATACAAATAATTGGAATTACTCTGTTCAGTTTCTGCTTGAGTCTTGGCATATAGTCACTCCCTTTCCATATGATTGTTTATTCCTACTTTATACTAACAAATTGAACTCTAGCAAAACAGTCTTATATATGTTTTCTTTATCATTTTTCTCGTAGAATCGATTGCTCCAGTCAGTTTTTCAAAATAATAATTTTTAAAGTAATTTGTTTAAATAATTTATTGTAAACAATTGCAAACGACAAAGGAGAATGTACGTATATTTTAGTTTTTGATTATTCAACTGATGGCGTAGTTAGGTTTTTGCTACCCCATCGAGTGTTTGCATACACCTTAATGGGTTAATTATAACTTTCATAATTAAAAAGAGTAACCGCAGTTTGCCTCGCGTTCCTGTGATGTCCCAAGAATGCAGCGTGATGTCCGAAAAACCTCATTTTGGCTTAAGCTAGGGACAAGCCTTATTCATTAATAATTAAAATGAAATATAATGACGCAAATACTTGCATACATAAGCTATAAAACTTTTGTTTTAAGTAACTCATCCCCTTTTAAGCAAAACATGCTGGAAAATCTTGTAGGCGAAGTAATCAGTTGACGCAATCAGATATGCTGCTGTGTCGAACGAGCGTCGCTAATTATCGACTGAGTTCTGGCTGAAGAGGAGCTTAACCGATGGGGATGGAAAATCGAGGTTGCTCGACCGCATAGCCGCCAACTCGTATCGACAGAAAACCTAAACCGTGGTCTATTTTCAACAGCGGGTTACAAATACCATTACAAAATTTCCTCGTAGACTCACAATCATCAACCCTATACAGCCAGTTGTTTATCAAAATGAAGCAATGCGCCAAGTGAAAGCGAGAAAGAAATAAGCGAATGACCATGTATCCCTAATTGGGAAAGATTCTCTTCGTTTAAGATGTTTCTTTCACTTCCAGATTAGAAAAGTCTCATTGCGTTCGAAAAGATTCGCAAAGAATCTCAAAGCTTTTTCAATCACGTATTTCAAACAGCCCTTTCCTGATTTACTTCAGCGGCTTTTCTTGAATAAATCTGTCTTCTCATTAAATCAGCACTTTACGAGACCTGCAATTACAGCAGTCTTTTGTTATTTATCGATCAATAACATCTTACGCCACAGTAAAGACATTTATTGAAATATGAAACAACTATCTTTTTCTATTCAGTTGTAAGAAATGTAAAACAAACACAAATAAGAGCTAAGCCACAGTAAAAAGAAAGTGTTAATGAAGCACCAATATCAGGGTACCATATACCTGCAACAGACATTACCCTTGCAGTGTGAATGCTGCACCATAATGTAGCGTACAATTTGCCAATCACTTAGGGTACGAAGTACCTACTGCTTAGGGTACGACGTGTCCGCTTCTTGGGGTGCGAAAGAAAAAACGTCATTATCGACGCATAATCTACTCGTTCTTAACTTCCTAAATACTTTTCAAGATTTGAAATAGCCATGTTTAAATGCATTGTTTATTATTTTGACAGCTTTGCTAATTGTATGTCACGGTCATTGAAGTTTAGAAGGTGCGTTGTTCGCACTTTGTAAAATTGAGCCATTAGGTATTTCAGATTAGGTGGGGATATCCAAGATGTCTGCACGCTGAGGGGCAAACAATAATACCAAATACATGGGACTAAACTTTATTTTTATAATAACTTGGAAAATAATTATTTCTCACGATAACTGTATTCAGACTATATAACTATTTAATTGAATAATAAAATTGATATTTTTTTGCAACTATGAAAAATATTTTTTCTCAAGTTATAAAGTAAATTAAGTTTTATCCTCTGGGATTTGTATTATTGCTTGGCCCTCATTATACAGACATTTTGCCAGCTGACGCCACAACTTGAAACACCTAATATTAGAAATCTTAGCACATATATAACTGGAGGGAACCCGGCAATGGCAGAGTTATTGGCAAAATACAAGAGATAGACTATGATTTAGCGGGATAAGTTATCTCTCTGGCGCAGCGATCTGATTGGCTGTTGACCGCTCCCCTCTAAATGAAGGTTAAATAGTTTACATGTATGCGCAAGTTAAGAGCTATTTATGGAGCAAAATTGAAAAGACCAATCATGTTGCTGTGGGAGGGAGATAGCTTATCCCCCAGCCCCAGTCAGTGGTGGAAGAACGCGGATATCTCTGGCATGCGCAGTAGTTATTCCTGTGTATGTTTAGGTTATTTAAGGCCATGTGTCAATTTAAAAATACACAAGAATCACTACTGCGAATGCTCCAGATATCCGCGTTTGCTCACAATATAACTTTTTATCTTGATAAATTCGTACCTTAATAAGAATACATAATGGAGCATAGGCGTGTTAAGATTACTAGAAGAGTAGAGCATATAATTGCTAAATTCCCCACGCATACAGTTGTTCAATATCTAAGATGAAAAGGTCTTTCTATACGCGTAATAATAGCAACCTCAGATTCAACTGAATTTTTTAAAAAAGTTAGGAAAACGTACAAACTCGTTTTGATTAAAATAAAAACTATTTGATCAAATTTTCTATTACTAGACATTAATCTAGAAAGTTTGAAATATTTTTCAAATCATTACTTTATTATTAAAGTTAAATATTCTGATACCATTTTAACGTTATTATTATTTATCATAATAAGTTTAACTTCATTAATTAAAAAAAATATTTATTTAAATTAGAATTAAAAATATGAGAACTGAAGCTACAATTATTTAGGCGCTATTAAACTATACAATTTAAATAATTATTTATTTTTTTGTCAATATGTACATTTTTATTCAATTCTCGTACTGCTTGTTGCATAATTATTTACATGAAAGTAACAGAACCTCGATTTGAACTTCTTGCCAACAAAATACGCAAATTTATATTTATAACTCGAGCATTTAACCTTTTTTTGGCATTAAATAATTCCTTAAAAAAATATAATAAACATTCTAAACATTCATGCGTTAGAAAGAGAGATTCGATAAACTAGATTAGTGGGCATCGGAATCCCACCCCTGGTAATTTCATTCATGCTCATACCTCAAAGCCTAGTTTTACAAAGTGGAATCCGCATACCTTCAACTTTTCTAAGACTATGGCATGCTTGGCAACAGCTGCCAAAATTTCAAAACAGTAACATCTGACCTTCCGTACCCCACCTTGTGGCTATTTCATGCCCTACATACTCGGTATGTCGTACTCCAAGTTCGAGAGATATCTGAATCCCTACCGAGGTACAGTGAACACCGTTATAATTTTACCTGCAACAAAATATACCCCCAAGTTTTTACTGTGAGCTTTTCGGAAGTTTTTGATTTGTATACAGTATGTGTTAGGGTCTTGCGTAGAATTTGAGGTAGTAGCATTGATTTGAGTATAGTTAAGTTCGGATTACGGTAAAAAGGGCATGCAGTGTGCCTAGAGCTAAATGGAAGCACATAGCTAAGATTACTGTAGGTACTACAGCCTAATGTAATTTAGCCCTACAGACCGTTACAATAGAATTCGAAAGACGCTTCTATGGGCCCTCTTACAATAGTAATCTGTTTTACGTTTCTATTATAAACTCGCATCGGGATTTAATGCTTCTGGCAGGAGATGTGTAATAAGTGCACGAACTGTACGGCCATTTTATTTTGAGACCACTGATTGACTCGAGTTAAGCGTTTTTGAAAGCGGAAGAGCTTGGAATAACAGGCCAACTGGAACACCTCTGAATTTACGTCCGCTGTTCTGCTAGTCATTACTCTCTGTAATTGTAAAGCAATTGAACTTACTTCTACATTAATTTAATTTACTTTAGCGAAAATGCTACTTGGAGGAGTAATGAAACTTAGGGTAATCGGTACAATGGTTGTCCATCCCCCAATAATTGGCCCACTCGTTTAAATATGCCTATATTAAAAAGTACTCAGATTTAAAGCTACTGGCGAATAGTGCAGGATAAAGCGTATTCAATTGCGTATTTGACAAGTTCGATTACTGCGATGTAGCATTTTAGAATTCTATGATTCTTAAATAGTAATTTAGAATCTTGCTTCACGATTGATCCTATCTCTGTCGTCCAGATGAAGAAACTGTACGACTGCATTTTTACCATAAATGAGTATTTTGTATGGTTGAATTCGTAATGCAAAGGCGAATTTAACTATGCTATTCATTATTAAAAATTTTACTAAATTTTGAGATAATTAGGTCTGGATTGGCATATCTACAGCGATTTTTGAGAATTCCTGATAGATAAACAATACATCAGCAGAAATGGTAGTAGATCTACACGAATTCAAGGATTTGGGATAATGCTGAGCCCTCAGATTCCCTTAAAAAAAAGACATATGCGCAGATGTATATTGCTTATCAAGATCTTGGGTATTTCTGCAGTCCGATTTCCTGAAATAACACAAGTACAGCTAATTCCTGTAGTCGGCAGCATATGTGCTTATTAAGAAGGATTTTGGTGACTTTGTTAATTAATATCTATCATATCTACATTTTGTGCATATAAATAATTGGAATTCGACATTTTTCTTTTGTTTTAATGAATACAGCATATTCGATTTACACAAGAACAGTCCTTTTTTAAACTCGCATACATTAAAAGATTTAGAAGGTGCAGATGCAAACTCGTTTTATTGAAAATGTCGGTTCGTTTCAAATGCAGTTGTACAGTTTCTACATCAAATGGCAGATTCGCCCTAGTTACTTATGAATATTTACACTATTGTCTAGTACTGTAAAATTAAGTTAAAAAATCATCATCGGACCTCACATTTTTTGCCTCAAATTTGACCACGGGAATAGTATGTCAATGTTGAAACTTTTTTTATTATCACGAGCTAGGAGCAGCGTGGTATCTCCAATGAGTAAGATGACCTTGAGATTTATAGTGGTGATTGAAATCAGGAAATTCCGTGCAGAGATCCGCGAAGGTTGATTGTTTTTTTTTTAATGGAATAGAAGTAAAAACGTAGATAAATCCCCGGAAAAAAATGAGCCATACCCACACGCTTGGACAAGAGGCTCCGACAGCACACAAATGTGGGGTATAAACCACTATCACTGCCTATAACAGTCCGCATCATAAACCTCGGCCTCACCCCGTAACGAGAATAATGCGTGTTGCTGGAGTATCCGCCTTTATTACGTTCAAAATCCCAGTAGACGTGGCCTCATCCTCCTTTTCCTTTCTCATCCTCAAACTACTCGAACCTCTCTCGCGGGTTCCAGAAAGTTTCGAGTACAGCGTCTCCTTCGTAAATACCGTCAGGACCATTAATGTTAAATTAATTAAAATCGCCCTTTGCCTCAGCAATGAAGACTGTTGCAGCAAACATGGTGCGTAATCATTAGTTTAGTTTAAGATAGTTTTACATTTTGTTCTCGAGAATTTTTGCTCTTTTCTCTGGGTTCGAAAAGATAGAAATTTACTTTAGGGAGTTGGTGCGAGGTTATATTAGAAGTTGTGGCTGTAGGAGGTGCAGAAATTAAAAGGTAGTAATTTGTTTGAAACTTGAACAGATAGTTGACTTGATTGTGAAAGATCTTACGGTTTTTGGGTCTATACTGGTCAGGATTAAATATTGTCATCTTATGTGACATATATTAACGGAAACTCAAAGAAAGCTATTCGTTTAAGTTGTTTGACTTCAGGAAAAAGATATATAAAATTACAACTGGGTACCAGAAGCAGTTTTAATCCAGTTTTTCTGTTCAGCTTTTTTCTGCAAACTCGATTTACGATCATTAAAGTGGCTTCCTATTCGTTCTCCCCTTCTTCGCGATCTGCTCACTTTTTTCGCAAGAAAAAGGGGGATAAAACTCTTACCAACGTACTGATAATTGAAACTGGTGTTTGATCCCTTCGCTTCTCTTCTCTTCTGTAATCGAATTGCCGTATTGCGTTCAAGTTGAGCTTGAGACTCTCGATTCGTTCGCGAAATCCTAAGTTTTTAGTACTCGATACTCTTCCGGCTTCGTTCTTTTTCCTCGCGTGTTGTTACCTTCAATGAAACGTAGAATGAACCGAGTGGAAAAGTAAAGGAGAAAAAAGGAAGCAAGGCTCGAAACGATAAGAGCGGGTGGAAGAATAGGAGGCTTTAAAGGCAGTTGCCAATCTTGCGATATCTTCCGGGCTTCAGAATATTAAAAGGAAATACGATAGAGCGTCATGAGACAACGAATAAGGTCGATGAAAAAAGTTGGTGCAATATCGACTTTGGCAGAGTAATTCCGCGTTTATGTTTGAAAGTATGGATGACGTCGGTGGGTGATGTATAAAGAGTTAAGTTTCTTTTAGGCTCATTATCCTGAGTTTCTCATTCTTTTTAAAGTAGATTTCAGCTTAATCCTTGAATTTAAAGCGTAATGGTCAGAGCTAATAGCTTCAAATCCAATGCGTCGATAATAAAAGCCGAGGAAAGGAATATCTTCAACTCCCTATCACAGACAGAAAAGATATATTCTACAATCAGAGACGACACTAAGAAGACTTGCTTCACGGAGAACATGTCCAGAAATTGCTTGAACTTTTTAATGTAAGAAGCAGGATGCAATATTACGAGTAGAAATCTGTATCTTTACCCAATACGATAAAACTTGAACTGTAAATTCGAGGACGTCGAGAGCCCGCGGCTGGCATGGAGGCAGCCACTAAGCGGAGGATACACACATATTTTATTGTTTCATAATAAAACTTTGCTATGTCTCAACACACAGGGGGTAGAAGAATCAGAAGAGCTGAAAAGGAAGCACAAGAAAGAAAGCTGAAGAGAAAAATCCTTCGACTTGAGCGCCTTTGGATAGCTTTTACGATCTTACAAATCTGACGGGAAGGTAGGTCGCTAAAATACCTCGGTCTTACTTCTATGTTCTGTCTTCCAAGTTCTATTGTACTCTTTTCTTCTGGAGAGAAATGTATCCTATCTTTATAGAATGCTTCTATTTTAGAGGGTTGGTGCAAAATAATGTACAACAAAAATTGAAATTTGTCGGTGGCTTCTGAATAAGGCGCCCCTAAACAGAAACCACGTTTCGGAAACATCACTTGTTTTCTTTTCTTTCTATTGCAAATTCGACACAATCATGTTGCGAATTGAGCAAAGGAGATTCAAGAAATCAAGGTAGGAGAAATCGAGATGAATTTTCTATAGCATTCTGTCAAAATGAAAACCTATTATTATTTACAGAAAATTGTGTCCTACATTCAATATAAAAGTCACTAATTTTTAAATTGCAGAATATTCTTAATATTCTTTCAAATAATTTTTCATCTTTCTCTCGCAAGTTCATGAGAACACTCGCCACAATCATGGAATAATCTGCATGCAGGCTATATTTGAAGGAATCGAAACAAACAGCACAAGCCTGAGAGCAATGAAAGCATGAAAATCAAAACGTTAGTGCGCTTAGTCGACGCAATTTTTGGCTTGCACTTCAAATTGTTCAACTCAATCCTCCACAATGGCGGACTACGTAGGAACAAATACTCGCTGTCGGCATGTCAGCATACTAGCGCGCCGAGTGCGCGTCGTAATTGCAGCGTAAATATTTCCTCGACTGTGCTGATTGCGAGACTCATTATTTTGGTGAACCTGGGAATCAAGAGTACTCGAGATTCTACGACGCTGGTATAATCTTGATTAAGAAGCACTCATTATTGCTCATAATCAATCTGCTACACTCACGAAAAGACCGTCAAGGAGACAGTTACATAACAGAGTTTACACAGGATGCGCAGAAGTTAAGATTGAATTTCTGTCTGAATTTGATTTTTCAGATCAAATCAACCTCTTCCCTAGCTGTACTACTCGTTTTGCCCCCGGTCTTCACTGGCAGGGATTTCAATGGCGATGGTCTCGAAGCAACCTAAACGACTCGTTCCTCTTAACGATCGCACATCGACTCTGCAGTCTGTAAGATTAGGTTCAAGCAATTAAACGATTTCGAGCTGACTCCTATCTTGATATTCTTGCACGGCTGCACGGAACGAAAGAAGTTTTGGATCATTGGAGCTACTCTCCTCCACTTAATAGAAGACGATAAAAACTTGGAATGGAGGAAGGACATTCTGAAAATGAGTTCCGACTTTGGAACTCAATACTGGCAAATATACCACTTTATTATGAATTAGGGAATTTAAGTTTAAGATTTATATCTTCGATTCTTTTCTTCATCCTGTCGAATATATCCGAGTCACGGATATCCGACCGCGAATTAGTTCCAAGCCTGCTAGTAACTAATCTTCTTTGGAAAACGAAGGGAGAGCAAGAGCACTGTCGCAGAAACGAGAACGGGGGCAGCTGGAGATAATTTCCAGCGCGTAATGGGATGCTCCTCGCTTCTATATTCAAGTACAATATGTACGTGCAGCCCCGATTCTAGTAGTATTTAAATGACGCTCTCGCAATTACGACTAAGCGTTATGAACTTTATTGTACGTAGTTCAGCCAACAATAATAAAACGTTACTCGAGGTTTATAAATATGTATGCACGCCTACGAGAAAAACTCTTTCTCGCTACGTTAAAGGCGTTAAGAGACTGATGCCAATAATCGATAATGGAAGTCCCACTACCAGCTCTCACTTTGATACTCCGTGTGTAATATTTTTTAAGACCTTCAAAGCAGAAGCCATAATGTGCTCACGAGAATGCTAACAAAGCAGACGAGACTACGAGTTGATGCAACTTATTAATATTTTCGGTAATCGGGTATACTCCAAAACGCTGAAAAAGAAGAAGATGAATAAAAATTTATTTCTTTATTTACTTTTGTGCAGAAATAAAGGTCAAACTTTTTTTTCTTTCTACGTATTCGGCTTAATACATATATTTTTATATGCAAGAATTTTGCCTGGGGCTTACGTTGAAAAGAACTCTGTGGCTACTTGATTGGATTAGATGCACTTTAAAGCTCATCTTCTCTGGTCACATCGCTTACACTTAAGCCTTGAATTTCTCGGATTATCGGTGAGAGCAAAGCTGGTAATTTAAATATCCGTTAAGAAGAAAGGAAAAAGCGAATTTTTAGATTCGAGTTTGGCCTGCTTTTAAAAGGAAATAGGAAATGTCCAGTTCTCGTGGATTGTGAATTTTCCAGAAGAAAGTTTTGCATATATATATTACTTCACCGCAACCAATCCATCTAGTTTTTATCTAAGCTCCTGTTTGTCTCGGATAATAGCGTCAATCAATTAACTACGTCCGATTCCCTATTGCAAATAAACTTGTTACTAAATTGGATGCTTCGCAGGGGACATAACTAATCGGAGTGAAGATGTGTCAGTGAAGCCTTAAAAAAATCACCTTCCTGATCAAGGACTTATTTAATGAAGCACTGAATGAATCACTGAACGGAGAACCTCCTTATATTACCCAAATCGTTATTCTAATAAATCCTAATTAAAAAGAAACTACACGAGAAATCCTTCACTTTCATTATGAATTAATGTATAGAAAGAATTGAATTCTCTGATATTAGGCGTTTGAAAGGGGTGGATTAGTGGCGATGTCAAGAAGGAAGTGAGAGAGGGTAATAAATTGGAATGAAAGTCACGTTGGGGAATTCGAGGTCGTCGCAAGCATCGCAATAATTAATTCTATAACTCGATTTCACGTTTGCGTAGTTCCATGCACCAGCTACAAATATAGATATATTCCTACCAACAAAGCAAGTTCGTCAGGTTAAATCTGTATCTAGAACTCTTCTTACGACTTGAAATGTCGTATATAGTGTGAGTTTTTTTAGTAAGGAAGTACATTGAAGTAAGAGTTTTTTGTGTTAAATGTGATTTTTCAAAAGGTTTTAAAATTTTTACAGACGTCCAAGCATAGGGAAGATTTTGCAAACTGCATTGTAGTATAGTGTTTAGCGTTTCGCTTAGTATACGACTACCGTCATTTTCTATTTGCTTCCTGTTTCTCAGTGCTGTCTTTTTTTTAAGATTCTCCCTTCTTCGCTTTTCACCACAACCACTGACTCCCGGAGATTAAACGGGCAAGCTACGTTAAGGTACTTTCATCGCCAAGAAACGGAAAAGAGATTAGACGACGGAGAGATTAGGCAAACGCGTGCTTGCAAGCTGCTGTTTTATATACGTGCCCACCTGGTACCCAAAGCCCTGTTCTCATTACCTCAAGAAAGTGAAAGATAACGAGTAAGCCGTGCTCAAAATGGAAAAGAGTGTCCTTAGAAAGAGAATCCTTGAACAAGTCTTCCCATACAGGATTGAAAATTTTAGCTATTACCATTTTTCAACGAATTTTTCAACGAAAACTATTTTGCGGTAGATTCAATTGACCTTTTCATTAAATGTCCCGCCTTCTCCCCCAGATAAAAATTGTAGTTCTGCTACTCTCCGCTGATCTGACAACAATTTTAGAGTTACATTTGAAAAAACGCTTCATCCTTTCGCGTACTCTATTGTTTGTAATCTCATCTCGTATTTTTTGCTTTCTGTGACCTACAAAGAAAATAAAAGAAGAGTAGAACTCACACGAGAGGTGAGACAGGCACAGGTATCTCCTGGGATATTTTTATATTTTGAAAATAATCCCACTAATTGTCTTGACTCACACGAGAGGTGAGATTGTGCATATATTTTTTATGCTTTTATTTTTAAATGCAGATAACAAATCTCAAGATGAATCAATTCCTGCGCAGAATTGAAGCAGCCCTGTTATTTCCTCATTAAGAAGCCTGTCGTTGGTGAAGAGATAATATTGGTTTTGAGAGAAGATGCTGCATCTAAGGCGCCTAAAGAGGTGTTACTTTACACACCTCATTTGTCTTTCGCTAGAAGAAATGGCTCAAATCAGGAATTTCTAACAGAGAAAAACAGGATCTTTCAGAGGATTAGCCTAGACAAGGCAATTGTCGGTTATAAGCTCGGAAACAGAATCCAGAGGTGAGCGTTTTTCTAAATGATGCGGGGTTCAAGAGATATAATCCTTTTGTGAATACATGCAATTTTTTTGAATCAGCCTTATCTGCTTTAAGCTCTGCGATGAAAAAAATTCGTTATAATGAAGGAACACCAGTAAATAGGTAAGTTCTCTTGAAGAAGAATTTTAACACAGCTTAATTATACCCGAGAATTACCACACACACACAGTCTGAGGCAAGGATTTAATACATTCTACCGGGTGTTCCGAGAGAATTTCGGCATATTGTAGAAGAGACTGAGCACGACCATTTTTTATTTGGAAAAGACCTCGCAGATAAAATTAGAGACGCAAAAGCAGTAGTAAGAATAAGAAAAGTTTATCAACCTTTCTTAGACTTTTCAGCGATAAATATGCAGCTCAAGTTTCCAGGGGTCTTAGAAACATGAATTTCAATTCTCCTGGTTTTCTGAGTCAATCGAGATTCCAGAATCATCGCAGGAATTTGAGGTTGAGGCAGTAGGTACGCTAAAGAAGTTTTTAAAGAATGGAGAAAAGATTAGGAAGAATAATTTTATTCTAGAGGGCGTTTCTGGCTATACAAATGATACTAGTTTTAGGAACTGAAAATAAGTTAAAGGGATAATTTCGGTAAACTCAGGTTGCAGTCAATAGGCTCCTGTCTATAGATGCAGTTGAACCATGTTGCCCAGACCCTGGTCAATTCTTGTCAAAATATGTTTTAATTAACCAACAAGATGAATCAAAAAGATGTATTCTAAATTCAAAGGAGTTTGGTGATTTTCTTTGTATTGCGCATTCACAGCAATTAGATTATTACCCTATTAGACTAATACACTCATTGAATCACTTGTGGCTGCTGATCCGAGTATATAATATGGAAAATTGTATTTTAGAAGCCTAGAAAGAGAAATATTTTTTGCCTTGTCGCTTCTAAATGATGATTATGCTCACCCGATTATTTGACTACAAGAAACTGTCAAGGGATATCTGCATTGGAGGTAAAATAGTTTTAAAAACGTAGCATTTCTTTAAAATCCGGGATCTATGTAAGAGCGACTTTTTCGGATGCTTCAAAAACAAATTTTTGTGCGTCTTTGACGGTGAAAGTTTACATGTTATTAAAAAGAGGACAAGTTACTTTTAGGAATTGATAATAGTACTACAATCACCTATATAAATAAAATGGAACGAGGGCACTATGTAGATTTAAATCGAATTGCAAGGGATATTTAAAGATGGTCCATGTGAATAATTGCTTCATATATTCCTTCTATAGATAACAAACAAGCAGATTCACAATCAAAAAAATTGAACGTAGATACTGAATGGAAGCTCACGGGTTTGGCTTTTCGAAAAACAGAGAAGAGTCTTGCTTTACTAGAAATAGATTTATTATTTTTATGCCATAATCATAAGGATGAAAGATACTGTGCATGGAGGAGAGATCATGATGCCTTCACAAATAGTGTTTTCAACAGTCCTTGGTCTGATTTTTTTGTTTATGCTTTTCCAACTTTTTCTCTAATTCTGATAGTCTTCACAAAATTTATCCATGACAAGGCTGAAGGTTTGATAGTGGTGCTACAATTATGTGGTTCCCAATTTTTGAATCTCTTCTAGTCGATAGATCCGTTATTTTTATACCTTTAAATGATATATTAGTTTATCCTTTTGGGTTTCTACATACCTAAAAATACGGCAGACATTTTGGCTGCTTCGCTTGGGGAATCAACAATTAGGAAATATAAATCACCCTTAAGAAGATGGTGAAATTACTGTTTCATTGAAGGTCAGGATTCTTTTACTGGTGACCGTAACTAGGTTCTTTCTTTTTTAACGGATGGGTTTTAAGTAGGAGCTTCATATAGAACTCTTAATACAGCGCGTTCAGCTATCTCCTTAGTTTTACTGAATTCACTAACTAATTGATTGGCTTGTTTTTTCAGGGCCTATATTTTCAACAATTCACGGGAAAACTTATTATTTTGTTAGCTATGGGTACAGTACATAGAGTTAAAACATTGTCTTTAATCAAGATTGTTAAGAAATATGTTCAACCTTCTGGTGTTGGCATTAACATAGTTAATTTAATTTAAGGCTTCCAGAGTTGGAAAATCACAACCGAAATATTTTATTCCTTTCTTCACAAAAAATCTGTCTTTGTGCTTGGCTAGATACTTAGTAAGGTTCTTAGAAATAAGTGAGAGTTTGCATAAGAAGACGAAAAATTCAGTATTGATCAATCAGAAATCTTTCGCGGCAGCTTCAGCTCAGACTATTTGTGAATGGCTAAAGAACATCTTGATTAGTTGCGGATTACAAGATTTTGCTGCACATAGTACGCGTCTCGCTGCTACTTCTGCAACCTTAAAACATAGCTTAGGCATAAGCTCAATTAAGAGTACTGCAGAGTAATCTAAAAAATCGAAGACGTTTGCACGATTGTCAGGCACGCGAGAATTTACCAGTGGTTTGTGACATGTAATTGGTAATCGAACGAACTTACCTGTAAGTGTAGTTCGGTTTTAACTATAAGGTAGGCCGAGTTACAGAAATTACAACCCCTCCAGTGAAATTGATAAAAAACGTTTATTTCTGTAACCCTGCCCTACAAATTTCTAATCAGGACACCTATGCTTTAAAATGTATGTAATAAGAAACAATAGAGGCCACGCAACGATGGCGCTTTTATCAAATGCAAGTCTAAAATTGTGGCTAGATCAATGGAAAGTAACGAAACTACAATAATTGTAATCTCTCGATCTCTGTCCTTCATATACTTACAATTGAATTTTACTTACTTGTAAGTTCATTTGATTATCAATTTTCTATTATCTGTTGCGCAAGAGCCCTATCAGATGAAATACACAACGAGGCACCTAATTTTTGTCCCTGAAAACTTATTTCATCTTTGGGAAAGAAATTGGATAAGGCTGTTGGTTCGTTTCAAAAGTGAGCAGTCAGCAGTTTGAGAAAACATAATAAATTTCAAGAGCCGTAAGGCAACTTCGAAAGACAATGCTATTTTTACACCAAGTCCAATTGATAGGCAGTGGTTTTCCACTTAAGGGAAGAAAAAAAGTACGAACTCGGCTCCTTTGGATCTCCTTGTTACGGTAGAGACAGATGTGTTCATTTCAATGAAACAAACATCCTCATACATCCTTTTCCCTAAAATATCTCCCTAAAATAAAGGAAGGTAATTCCTTTATTTAAATTATAATAAAAATTAGTTATAAATAAACATTTTTCAAGAGAATAAAATAAGTCTTCGCAATTTACCCGACCGTAGTAGATTTATCTTAATGAAAGCTTCTCTTTGTTCTTAATTCAAACATGAAAGCAAGCTTCATTACGGTTCTCGCCCATTGTTAGTTGCTGATTTTTTCCAGAAACATTATTAGAAGAGGTCAACATGTGACGATTAAGCACTTAGAAACCTTGCATGTATCATTTTTTCAATATTTGCCTTACCATTTTTACAATTAGAAATTTTTTATACCACTATAATAATAAAGATAATTTAATTCATTTTGAATGTTTGGGATAAAATTAAAGGAAATGAAAATAAAAATGAAAGAACTGAAAGAAAAATACGTTCTACGAAATGAAATATTAAGAAACATTAAAGGCAGCCATTACAAGCTTGATTTTCGTGTTAGAATTTCGCAGTTAGAGGGTTCAAAGAGAAAAAAAAGGAGGAAATGGCGAGAGGTTGAGGGATGGTTCTTGTGCCTTTTTATGTGGTAAGTTTCGTCCACGATTTTGGTCCTCTTTCTACTCTTTATTTTCCCTCTTCCTTCTTCTTCTGAAGCTACTTTTTCCTTCTCTCTCACAGCTCCCCTCCCATTTTCAAGTATAATGCGACCCTGCCATTGTACCGACGAGTATGTTAACGTTTAAAAGCTACGCGTTTCAAAATTTTACTGAGCATTGAGGGTGATAAAAGGTTTCTTTGAAAAGCGACATTCCACTACGATTTGAAACTTGTAAAATGGATACGGCTTAGACCTCAACTCTCTTGTTCTCGCTGTTCCCAGTACTACTTCCCGCTTGGACTCTTTCAACTTCAAGTTAGCGAAACTGTGTTCATTTGGTTGTGAGAACTTTAGTAATGCATTCTGACTAGGGTGCTTGTGCTCGAATACTTAAAGAGAATTATCTGGCAAAGAGATTTCATTTTTACTGTATTTCTGGAACTCACTTATGGTATATTTTAAATGTTAATAAATAAATAATGAGAGCTATTATCTTTAATTAATTATATTTAAAACAATGCACTGATTGGCGACAATATTCAAATAATCATGATTGTATCCATCCGTTATCTAAACCGAGATGTTCCGCTGCAATAAAAGCCATAATAAGACCCCAATTATACGGTTGACTAGCTACTGATGTCGGAAACTGTAATATTATCACTGATGGTTGCTAATACACTAATCAGTTGTTCAATCACATGAAGAAGCGACTACGAGAAACAGAGGCACGATGGGATCTAATTCTAAAGTTTCGATTTCCAGACACACTCGGCATTTTCCTCGAAACTGAACCAGCAATAGGTTATGCGAGAAAATCTCTTCTTACTCTTTTCAGTAATTTCTATTTTTATAATTAGTAGTCCTCATTACGTACAGATCTACGATATCATTTCACTAAAAATTCTAAAACTAAAATTGTAGAGAACGGTTCTCGAAGGACTTACGTTTAAATTCATTGAAAACTTTCAAAAACGATCATTCCGATAAATACGGCATCTTCCTTGGCGGTTTATATTATCTCGAAGAAATGAAACCCAGTCTAAGTTGATAAATTTACATTTTTTTGCTCTCATAGCTCTGAATGATAATAAATCGGTATTTCCGAGAAAAAGCCTTGTCATAAAATTAGAAAATTTCTGTGAAAGTTTTTGATGATCTTATTATTAATATGATTTGAGGTTTTTAACCCCAAAGGTGATTATAAAGCGTCTTCATTATCGAGACGTAAAATCAATTGTGAGGAATAGATTGGAGAGCAGCCAAGTTTTAAGTCCATAAATGCTAGATGTCGTTCGTCCGTGTGATAAGGTATTAATCGATTATGGTAACGGGCGGAGACACTAGCGCTGAGGAAGCGGTAACGTAAGCTTGGTAACTCAACTCTACGGCCGATCGTAACACGATGGGACGTTTATTGGCTACTAACTTCCTGTCCCGAACCGATGTGGCCTGGCCTGGCCAGTAATAACCATTGCTACTGAGGCTTTACGAGGAGACTTAAAGCTCCTTCTTTCAGCCAAACGCACCATGCCGTCACCTATCACCGTTCATCTTGGATCCCAAATCCTCAAACTTCACTGATAAAAGTGTCTACTTCCCAATTATTTTTCGATTCCATATCCAATCTTTATCACTATCTCTCAATATTTAATCATATTCTAATAAAAATATTACTTCCTTAGTGTATCCTGATTACAATTTGTCGAATGGAATCATATCATCTTGTCTGAAATTGTGTCCAAAGATTGAATGAGCAGTTTTAATTTGGCAGCTTGACGGTCGATTTTCTGAAAAAACTCTCAATATTGCGCTTCCGTTTATGACAAAACTAGTCCATTGTAGATAGGCATGAAAATGAAAAGGGCGTTTGAGATAAATGGCAAGCAGCGGTTCAATTATTCGAGGCCTTTACCTTCATCCTTTACCCGTCTAACTCCGTACTCTCCTTCTCACCTAAACCTTCTAAAGTACTCTATCTCTCTTTTTTAATTGACACTCTCACATCCTTCTGCATTGATTGGCCTTCGTGAAGTACTGATGATCGAGGTATAAGCTTGGAAAAACGTTAGACGTGTGAGAGAAGACTACTCTTAAATCATGTCATTTCCAATGCTCTACGAGTCAAGTAACACACTAAAGCCAACACTTTATGGCAGACGGACGAGTCCTGGTGTAAAACTACATTAGTTTCTAAGGAAGGTCCTCAAAGATCAACTTAAAGCTTTATTTGACCAAATATTTCAATTAGTACCCTTTAAAGTTGCTGACGCGGACCTTTAAATTCTTAAGGGTCCAGCTTGGACACAATTAAGCCTTTAAAATCTTTGGGGACCACATTCCCGGGTAGTCGATTACAAAATTAGTAATGATACCCGAATTCAGCAAGTTGAAATGAGATAATTAAATATTTTTTGTAAACAGGTATTTCCTGGATAAAAATGATATTTTTTTATTTATGTGTATTCACATTAATGACCATTCTGCCTAACATCTGATGACCATTACACTCGAATGTTTTACTGAACTCCTAACTAATGTTAAGGTAAGCGGCGCACGTGCGTATGCAAAACTGCATCCGCCGAAATTAAGGTGATTAGTTTCCCAATTGATCTTCGAATTAACGACTAAAAAGTTGATCACGAACTATACCAATTCTTTTGCAAGGATTGAGCCAGGAATTTAATTTCTCAAATTTCGATAGAAAAGTTGTTTTGTCATAAAAGTAAGAAGGAAAGTAATTATGAAGCACTTACTTAAAGTTTCTCTTGAATTTGAACATTCACATGGTGATAAACGAAATGGGCAAGATAAAAACCCTTCTGGTTTCAAGATAGTCATGTATTCACAAGAGAAATGGTATATTGTATGATTCAAAATAATAAACTATTCAAGAATTGCTAGCAAAATAGCCAAGTGGAAGTTGTTCATTTCTCGGGATCTGCAAGGAGGTTAGCTGGGAGAGTGAAATCGCGTTCGTATAAGCGGGTTTTAGAGCTGCCATTAAGTAGTGATGGTCTTGGAGGGTCGGTCGCCTCGACCCGCAGAGCTGTGGTTGCCGCAGTAAATCAACAAGTTGATATCTACTACTCAGCTCGAGGCCACATCAAGCAGAATATGCATGTCTGTATAACGGGTGCGACCATTGTGAACTTCATCCTAAATATAAATATTAAAATTCTTTAGCCAAAACGTGCGTTCGGTCGGAAACACTGATACCAACTCTACGATCCGAAAAAAGTATCATCAAAAGTGAAAATAAATTCTAAATTTTAGCTTAAAATAAAACTAAAATGTTAAATTCTAGAATAGCTGGTACCCCCTTTATTTCCTGGAAATTTTGTTTTTCCAAAATCAAAGTATTGGAACATGAACTTGAAGTAAATTCGAAGCGATTTAAAAAAAAAACATCAAAATTATTGTTGATTGCATTATTATAACCTGTCAAATATGGATCTACCAAAAATTTGAATTTGCCGTATTTAACTTACCGTTTAAGTCCTTTTCCAATTCCCGGCAAGGTAAAAAATTATAAATAAGTGTAATTTGAACTTTTATTTACATATGTTGACATATTTTGCTGTTTTTTTTGTTCATAGGAACCATTTTACTTACAAAAAAAAGAAAGAGCTGCTAAAGTTGTTAAAGAAAGAGTTGTTTCAAGTTCTAAAGTACCTCGGCCCCTTTTTCAACTTTTAAAAAATTACTAATGAAATTTTTATAGTAGGTTATACTGATGATGCAATTTACAATAATTTTAGTGATTTCTTTTAACAAATCGCTTCAAATTTACTTCAATTTCATGTTCCAATACTTTGATTTTGAAGAAAAAAAATGTCCATGAAATAAAGGGTGGTCCCAGCTATTCTATAATCTAACCAACTAAAAATAAAAGAATTTCGTAGCAGGAGAGAAATATCGTATAAGGTGTTTCGCGAGTATTTTTTCTCATTTAAGCTTCATAACTGTTGCTAATTTGAAAGCCTCCTATATAGCATATCTTTTTAAGAAATTATAATGTATTTGAACTTGGTTAATTCACTAACACAACAACTTTGCACACCTACTATACATGAGCGACGTAAAATTAAGTATCTTATTTTAATACTTTTTATTTGGTAACTTTGCTTGACATTTATTTGAGAAAAAGTTGTTCAATCCCTTTCTTTATCAAAGTTGTTAAAATTTGTCTTTATCTTTATATGAATGTTAAAAATATAATTTTATTTGATTGCCCCACTAACAAAATCTCATTTGTTCATCAGTGGTTCTAATCCTTACTTTTTTCCAGTAGGTGAAAATTTTTAAAAAATAGATAAAATACTTTCTAATGTATTTCGTATTTAAAATATTCTCTCTTTATAAATAATTTTCTGGCATATCTTGAGCACACAATTTCAAGTCACTGCAATACGGAAGCACTAACTCCTGGTTATCTTAAGTGATATCTCTCTTGAATTCATAACTGCTGCACGCTGGATAACTCTGGATCTGAATTACGGGCCCGAGAGAAGCTCATTCGCGAAGTATGAGATTAAAATCGTCCAGAGACAGATGGAAAGTTTTTAATAATCCTTGATTCTTGATTAAGTTAAGACTTTTGAGAGTTTGGTGACTGTCCTGTAGGAGACATTTCAAAGAAAGGAGATTTAAGTTTTATTTTTGTAGGATGAAGATCATCATATAGAATGATATAAAATATCCAAATGACTGCTGAGTTGTTTGAACCTAAACTGTACCTTATTAAAAAGATAGTTATTTGCTATGAGGCAAAAAGATAGTCTCTTGTACGTTTCTTTTCACTAAAAAGCTGCTTCTTATTTTTGTTTCAGGTTTCGGCTTCGTCACGTTTCAGAGCGAAGACGTAGTCGACAAAGTGTGCGAGATTCACTTCCACGAGATCAATAACAAAATGGTAAGTGTCAATTTAATGTTTGACTGTCAACCAAAATCTATGTAGGTTGAGTCGGATTTAAACGATATTTATCTTCCGCTAGGTTGAGTAGGGCATCAAGATGTAGATTTATATAAAATAATTAAGAATTACATCATAGTTATTTGCATCAGTACACATGCACACCTCCCAAGAATCGTATAGAGTGAAACCAGAATATATAGAACTGGATCGGAACTTTTGCAATTGTTTGTTTATACCCTTCTACAGGGCGTGATAAGTGAGAAAGCGAAAATGTAGCTACAGATGACTGGATAATCTTGAATTTCGCTAATTACCTTCAATTGGAGCTAGCTTAAGTTAGAGAGAAATTTGCAATCTGAGGAATTCCTATTAATTCTTAATAAGCTAGACTCAAATATTTATAACTGATCATTTTCAGAGTATCGGTTATTTTCAATTTTCTTAGAAACTACATATTTTACACAAAAAATGGAAAATGTTGAGCTGCATATATTATATATTCAATGTAATTAATTTTGTATTATTCTATAAAGTTGATATATCTTTACTAGTAATAAGTATTCAACGTCTCCGTTTCACTTAACTCGGCTGACTATAATCTGATTTAACTACTTGATAATATGGTATGCTACATTCAGAGTTTCTTATTTAGTTTTTAAATGAATTTCCTGGCGAAAAATACGTTTTTATTCCTTCCAAATGATAAAAATGAGACTTATCTGCGAGTATTAGGGCCGGTTCCATCAACCTCGGTTAAAGATTTAATCCTCGGTTAAAGCTAGTTAGGCGTTCCACCTCTTTTTATCAGCCGGTTAACTCGCATTAACCACCGTTGAATCTAACCGGTCAAGATTGGTCGGTTAGGGCGATTTAATCGTCCTTTAACCTAAAAAGTGCAGTGTCGTTGTGAAATATGGAGTTTTTGGAAGAAGTTTTGAGGTCGTCTGATCGTTGCAAATGCATGAAAAATAATGTCGAATTTAATAACGCATTAAAAGTAATTTGCTGACAGTATTAAATAATCTTTGAATATTTTGAGTCATCTTTTCGACATTTTCCATTTTCTAAGTAAAAGAAAACTGAAAAACTGCTTTTAGATCAAATATCCGCTGTGTTAAAATTTTGAACAAAAATCGCGAAGTGCGTTCGTTTCGATTGTAAATCGGGATAAAAAGTAATCGGGAGCAGGACAAAGCTAACAAAATTCAATTTTTCAAACCACCAAATGATCTAAACATTATTAAATAATTGTTAATTAAAAAATTTAAAAGAGTTTTTCTCTTTTCATAAAATTTAGCTTACGATTTAGGACAAAAGGGGAATTTTCATTATAATTGTTTTTAAATTAAACATGAACTAAAGGATCTTATTGTAAATAAGAAATCGCAACATAGAAACCAAGTTTTAAAAATAATTTGCTAATTGCTATTTTATCCATTTTACATTTATTTATTCTCATCTATTAGCGCATTTAACTTTTGAATTATTTATCATAATTTGTTTCATCGAATGTACAGAAAAGAATGATTAATAAACGTTTATTTTCATTTGAAATGTTTAAATTATGTCTGTTAAAGAATAATTTAATGAGGATATAAATTATTTTACAGTTTTGGATGACTGTAATGTAATAAATAGAATCAAGCTTATCGTGAATGAAATTTTATCAATTTTTTATAACTTTATAGTACCTTTTTTAAATTTTATAACTTTCTATTTTTGAATGATATATATATTTTTTTAATTTTGCTATTAAACGGATAATAAGACTTTGGGGCCACCCATATACCACGTGGACACTTTAGGGTGAGGGGGGGTTGGCAAAATTCCACGCTTGTCCACGTGGGGGGCCGGGGGGGGGTCGAGCTAGAATCCACGTGGACACACGTTTCCCTAAATCTGCGGAAAATATACTGAAATGAGACAAGGTATACTCTAGGTATACTCCAATTTTTATATTGTACTCACGCACAATATAATTTTTATTTTTATTTTTTTTACCACTTTTTCTTTCAAGTTCAAATTAAGTTTAAGCTCACGTTCCTAAGCTAATTCGAATTTTTTCAGCCAATTCATCGCTCCTTTTGGACTTTTTATAGTCCGGGAGCTCGCGACAATTCCATGGACGTCATTTGAGTACTCATTAAAATTTCAGATTCTTTTGTCTTCATATGTCAACAGTTCGAAACTCGTTGACTGGCTAACAGCTGTTGGTGCATTTTGCAACAATTTATCGTTAAACTGTTCGGAAATTCTAATGAAAAAACGTCATTTTAGTACTCTTCAAACCCACGGGGAATGATTGTTTGGATGTTAAAAACTAACAATAAGTTTGACTGGCAGCTCCTTAGTGGTGCCAAAGTTAACTAACAGACTGTGAAACATGTTACAAATTCTAGTGAAAAAACGTAATCTTAGTACTCTTGAAACCCATTGGGGATGATTTTTTAGGTGCAAACAACTACCAAGAAGTTTGACTGGCAGCTCCTGAGTGGTGCCAAAGTTAAGTGGGAAACTTTCAAACATGTCAAAAATTCGAGTGAAAAAACATCATTTTAGTACTCTTCAAATCCATCGTGGATGATTGTTTTTAGTGCAAACAACTAACAAAGAATTTGACTGGCAGCTCCTGAGTGGTACCAAAGTTAACTGGGAAACTTTCAAGCATGTAAAAAATTCGAGTGAAAAAACATCATTTTAGTAGTCTTCAAACCCATCGAGGATGATTGTTTTGGTGCAAACAACTAACAAAGAATTTGACTGGCAGCTCCTGAGTAGTGCCAAAGTTGACTGACATTTTAATCAGCAACCGGATGAAAGTTTTGTCCTTTTCATTAACTAAAATTTTAATCTATAGGATAGTTCTATAAAAATAATATGTATATAAAAAAGAAACTACCAAAATCTCAGTTTTTATGCAAATTCACAGCTCGCAACAATGGGTTTCAAGAGTAATAAAATCACGTTTCTTGACTTGAATTTTTGGCATGTTTGACAGCCTGCCAGTCAACTTTGGCGCCACTCAGGAGCTGCCAGTCAAACTTCTTCGTAGTTGTTTGCACCTAAAAAATCATCCCCAATGGGTTTCAAGAGTACTAAGATTATGTTTTTTCACTCGAATTTTTCACATGTTTCACAGTATGTTAG
>NC_046664.1:100713688-100721117 GCF_010883055.1 Belonocnema kinseyi
GGGTCAAAAGTGGTGAAAAATTGTCCACGTGGTATATGGATGGCCCCTTAAGGAAAATAAAAAATTATTCAGATATTATTTTAAAAGGTTAATTTTAAGTTTTGAAGATTTTAAAATATGTCGAAAAAAAATCTGAAAGATTTAAAGCAATTTTTCGAATTATTTTTTTTTTATTTGTAGATGCTTCAGTTAGTTTTGAAAAGAATCGAGAATATTTAAAATCTTTAGAAGATTCCGAAAAATTTAAAACGGAATGTACATTTTTGATGATTTAGAACAAAAAATTAGAAGCCTTTTAAGAATGTTTAAAGGTTTTAGGAGAATAATAAAATTGTCCCAAGATTCCTTTTAAAATTGTAATGATTTCTTTATTTTGAAGAACGGATTTTAAACGAAAATCGAATCAAACTTACAAAAAATTCTATTAAAATTACGGAAAGTTTCAAGAGAATACAATTTTTTTCTTTAGATACCCAGAAAAATGTCAAATGATTTTTCTAGAAGATTTCAAAGTATTTCCAAAAAAATGTCGAAAAATAATCTGGGAGTCTTGAAGGCAAATTTTTTTGTCTTTACAATATTTTAAGAAAAATTGAAAAAATTTCAAAAGACATTCAGAACGTTCAGATATATTAAAAATATTTTTAAAAAATGTTTAATTTGATAATCATAAAAATTTGGAGAAAAATCTAGATTTTTTACAATTTCGTAAAAGAGCAGGTTTTTATGAATTTGGAAAGGTTTTTAGAAAGTCAAACAATATTCTCTAAATTATTAGGAAAATTTAAAATTATTTTGTGGAAGATTTTAGGACAATTTATTTTTATTTTGCAAAATTTTAAAAAATGGTAATTCAAAAAATGCCAAGCTTAAAAAAATCAACTAAAATTACATATAGTCAACACAATTTAATTAATGTTAATAAATATATTTCAAATTTTTTTTCGTCATAACTATTTTCATGAAATTTAGCTTAAGATTACAAAAATTATTTCTAGCTAAAAAAACGTTGTTAAAAATGATTTATAAAATCGAGGAAAATATTTTATTGTTAATTATAACTGGTTTTTTTTTAAGAACTTGAGGTGAACTTTTAAAATAAGTATTTTACAATTTTCATTTTTTACTTAACAGTAGTTTTTACAGTTTAATATTTTTCTCTCTCACTTTAGGTATAAGTTGCAATTATTATTCAATCAAATGATGTAGGGCTTATTTTATTCCTGAAAATATTCTCCGCAAATCTCATCGATCGGTTTTTAGATAAAAAATTTCATTTAGGGATTATAAAATCCTTATTTTTGGAAACAATAGGTTTTTATAAATAATTAAAAAAAAACTGTCAATGAGATTTGCAGAAAATCTGTTAAGGAATAAAATAAGCAATACAGCATTAGAACTAAATAAGAATTGCAACTTTTACCTATAGAGAAAAAAGAAAACATTAAACTCTAAATTGTTATTGTCAAATAAAGAAAATCCGAAATATTTTTATCAAAAGTTCACCTCAAGTTCTTTTCCAAAATTAGTTATAATTAACATTATCATACTTTCCTCCATTTTATAAATCATTTTAACAAGGTTCATTTTTTAAACTTGAAATAACATATGATATTATTAAACAAGGAAGCACATTGTGTTCATTAAAACACATAATTTGTTTATTAAAATATTTGAAAATCCAAAATGAATTCAAGTTAATAAATAAAATAAATATTATGCTATATATATATATATATATGATATATATATATATATATATATATCATATAATATAATAAAAAATGTTATAAAATTTAGACTATTTCCTTTTTGGATGTTTAAATGTTTAATTTGATTGCGCAAGAATAATGGTTTTTTGTGGTTAGTAGAAATGCATTGGGATTAATTCCATTTTGAATTCAATCATTTCACAGACAAATTTATTACCTGTGAGTCGTAAAAAGTTCACAAAAAAATATCCATGAATATGCTTCCAATTCAATCGCTTTCAAAGATTGAAAATTCCATTGAGAAAATTCCATTTCTGGACCCTTTGATATAATTAATACGATTTGATTGTATATCGCGAAAACAAAATTTCAAAAATGTCGCTACTCAAATTTTGCGTCGTGCGGAGAATCACACAAATAAATTTTAAAAAGACGCTTGACAGGAGATTTTTCAACTGCCCAGAGTTACAATCTTAAAAACAAATTTTCTTATTATAATAAATAAATTCTAAACCTTTAATTGACCTGAAAATATGCTGACTTTTTCTAATTTCTATATTTTTTACTCGATAAGGCAAATGTGGGGTTAGTCGTTACTCTACCGCATATCGGCAATTGAATTCCAGAATCCACCTTAAGCTTCCGGTAATTTCAACATTTCCCTTACAAGTTTAGAAAATTTATGTATTAAAAAACGCATTGTGATGTTTCAGGTCGAATGCAAGAAGGCACAACCAAAGGAGGTGATGCTTCCGGCGAATCTGGCGAAGACGCGGGCGGCTGGCAGAGGTGCATACGGTGAGTTGGTGATGGTCGCGACACCCCCCACCACCTATCGCTACGCGCCGTATCCCCTCCCCTCCGCAGCAGCGGCTGCACACGCTGCTGCAGCCGTTTCCGCCGCTACTCCCCACCATTTGCTCACTCCGATAGTCACTGCCACTCCGAATGCTGCAGCAACCTACCAATACGGTGCTGCACCCTCAGCCGCTGCAGTCTACGACGTAAAACGGGCGCTCGCAGCTGCAGCTGCAGCATATCGGCCTCACCCTGTAGCCGCAGCTGCAGCTGCCACTAGAGCTGCTACCCTGACCTACTCGATGAGTGATCTCTTAGGCGTGCAAGGTTTAGATATGGGAGCAGTCTATCATCATATTCCGACTATTGGTTTATGACCAACAATTTTAACGCCACTCTCTCGACCTCAATAGAAGATTCATCGTAATACTTGTAATGTCAAAATGAAACAAGATCGAGGCCGCATTCTCCGCAATAGATTTTACTAGGTAGTAGATTCTGCGACGGTTTGTACTCTTAGCGGTATTCTAGGGAGATATGGTTGAATATATTAAATGGTGTTTAACAGGGAGTCTTTTCGCAAAGTGTTTGTTTAAATTAAAAGATTCTACACAATATTAAAAAGACTTCCTTCTATCACAATTTAAAATCTTTCCCGTGTCGTATAATCTGCTGCGTAATAAACTCTACGGCGATGTAACCTACCCCATACAGCAAGTATAGAATAATATAAACGAAAAATAACATTCTCGGTGAAAAATATTAATTAAAATAGAGTACTAAAATGGGGCGCATTCCTTGTTTTTGTCTAAGATACTAATTTTTTGACACGAAAGTAGTTATCCATGAGAACTGAATATCGAAATAAAGCTAGAGAACGGAAAACATATCGAAAAGTGCAATCGTAGAATAGAAAGCTCTTTTATTTAGTTTGGATTAGGAGTCTGAAATCAAATTCTAAGGAGACTGTTCGACAAGCTCAGTTCAGGAACACTGTGATCGTAGATGAAACCGTAACGGAATCGTAGTTAGAATTCTTAGAGTAGTAGTCGGTTAATAAAAAGTAGATACCATTGGGGCCTCATTTTTAGTAGTCAGAATATAATTATCGGGAAACAAACATACCATTAAAGACTGGTAGTGGACTCTAGTGTAGATACGAAAAAGGTAGGACAATAACAAAGTGTTCAAATAAGACCTTCTGACGAAGAGTGCTCAACGCGCGTAGTGAATAGCCCGTACGAATAGAATTTCTTTCTAAATTTAGCTTTAGAATGCAAAAAGTCCCTGCATTTTTTTAAACTTCGTGAAGCTTATAAAGTGTCTAGTAATGGTCTTAGGTTAAAACGTAAAAATTTCAGTTATTTGCCCTGTAGCTTAAAATTTTTAATCTATTAGTATATTTTCAATTTTATCGTTTTACAAACAAGATTGAAAACTGAGATACGAACAACTTAATTCTATCAAAGCAAGCTCCCTAGATTCAATTTTCCCTCTTGTTTCTAATTGTTACACGTAGCATTCAAGTCGTTAATTTTTCGAATGAAAGAGTAATCATCATTGTTCGAACGATGCAGCTGATTCAGTTTCGATGGCAGTTCACCAGTCGTATCGTATAATTAAGTTTCAGCGTCTATCACAGTTACCGCTAAAAGCACTTCAATTAAAATCCTGTACAACTTATTACCGTCAGCCGTTGAGGGCGTCGACAACCCTCAACCTGACCTGCTGTAATTTCAGACCTACTAGATTACTTCATCTCATAACGTGAGAATAAACGCTACATTTTTTACAATTTTTTGGCGTTACATTTTTTCGTGCGGGCAGTTAAAGTCAATACAGTAGTTATTAGAGTGTATTAATTATACGAAAAATCGGAAAAAATTACTAAAAATAAAACATTATAAGTATTCGGAAAGGATTTCTGACTAGGTATTTTTATCCAAAAAATTGTTTTACAACTTTCCGTGTAAAGCAGAACAGAACGTATGGAGAAAAGTGGCCTCTGTAGTGTGTCGAATTTTGCGCCCGTTAAAAGATAGCCTTTTCATTTATGGTATAAATTTATGTTAGTGATTATGACAAAGAAAGCGATTTTCTTATCTTAGGACGTATGTTTCCTCTGCCCTATTTGTTGTCTTTTGACAAAATAAGAAACACTTATATTTTTTTGTTTTTAAAATCAACGATCAAAGATATTGCCAGACATTTTAAATCCAGATGGATTGAAAGAAACAAAAAATAGGATTCCTATTCTATCAATAAAAGATCGATAAAGTGGAGAAGCAGAAGATTAAAGTAAGTGGGATTTTAATTCTTATCTTGATATGGGTATGATATCACAACGAATCTAAAATGATGAGAACGACGTCAACCAATGTCAATTCGAAAGTCTTTTTAATTAGAAGTTAGTTGAATTCGTTTATAAGTAAAAATTACTTGCAAGTGGGTCTCGGTTAAAACAATAATCTTAAGCTCGTGCCCGTCGTCGTAATTGTGAAGATATTATACATTCCATCTGTGGCGGTTCGCTGTGATTTTCTTTTGGGGAATACAAAAATGATCTTGTATCAAGACAAAATATTGATAAATTGGGAGTGGAAAAAAACTATTATTTTTATAATTTTCAAAGGGGAACTATCGGAGTT
This sequence comes from Belonocnema kinseyi, assembly GCF_010883055.1. Taxonomy (NCBI): domain Eukaryota; kingdom Metazoa; phylum Arthropoda; class Insecta; order Hymenoptera; family Cynipidae; genus Belonocnema; species Belonocnema kinseyi. The sequence continues at coordinate 100,718,847 of NC_046664.1, forward strand.
CACAGCTGGTGGTGTAGCAAAGTGTAGCAAACTTCTAACCCGTCGCGCCTTTTGAAATATTTTTCGCTATAACCTCATGAAATTTCATAATACAGAAGAATTATTCTATATAATAAAAAGTATACAAATGAGACGCGATATCAAATTAATTCATGCATACAAATAAACATATGTATACACACAATATGTATATATATATATATATATATATATATATATATGTATGTTTGTGTGTGTGTGTGTGTATAAATCTATGTGAAACTCTCCTGACGACAAACTAGAATCCGAACCGACGTTTCCGCTCCTGAAAATTATTTTAAAATCTGAAAAATTGAAAAATTTTCGTTAGCGGAAAAGTCGATTTTCATTCCTAAATGATTCATTCTAATGAACGGCAGAATATTGTTCTGTGCCTATATTACAGCGCCATAGTATTTGATATTGATATATTTTATGATAACATGATTATCACCATTATTATTATACAACTAGTTTTTTGAAATAGAATTATTCGTACATATCGATTCATATTTCCTAGGTAAATAGGTGAAACACTATTGTCACACACCTTTAGTATTTATACTTGATACCTAGGCGATCTAGGATCCATTAGTTAGAGCGAATAATTTAAACGGAAAGTATATGTTCCTATTATTGAAATTTCTAGAGAACTAGATTTTGAGAAGCCGTTATGATACCGTAGGCTTAGAATATGTTTTAGGTATTTCTTCGTGGAAGAGGGTGACTCTCGGCTCGATGAGAATTTTATATTATGATTCTCTCGACGAGAGAACGACTAACGAGTGAAAACCGACGAAGCCGTCGTTACTGTTGAGATTCAAAGTTTACCGTCTATACGCCTTTCAAATCTCGTTAGCCGATCTATTCCTCGAGAGATTCTTTCCAGGATGCAGAAAAATCTTCGTCACAGTTGACAGCTATCTTGAGATAATTACAATTCAGAAATATCTTCGGTGAATTGAAGACGATGTTTAATTTCAGATTGGAAGTGTCGTTTGAGATTCGATTTTCGAAGTTGTCAATTGTGAACGAGGTTTTCTTTGCGCGATATCTACGAAATAAGCATCTTCCACAGAGAATGCATAAGAGCGGCTGTAACAGAACCTTTACATTATACCTACTATTTAACAAGCTACGTACTATTATATCTGCTCCAGGTATACACCCAATACATACTATCTATACGTGTACCTATCTACCTACCTATACCTACCTATACTTATCATAGAACTTAACACTTCTAAGCTATAGCATCGTACCTTAATATTAATGCGTGAGACGTGTGTCCTAGAAAGTACGTACTTTGCCCGAGAGGCGCAACACTGTCATTTTCGTAAGTAGACCAGACCTTAACATGAGGTTTTTTTTGTTGAATCTGTAATGCTTTTTGGGCCTGATTTTGATTCCACCGGATACAACGTACCGAATCTCTCCTAAAAATCTCAAATATATCATAAATATTAATTGATAAATATTGCAGATATACGTACTAAAAATCTTTAAAAAATAGAGAGATCCAGTACGAAATTAAAATGCTTCCAAGATAATCTGAGACAGCGAAGAAATGTCAATAAATTCGAGTTGCCAATTTTCTCAACAAAATGCTAAGTGTTATCGTTATACCTTCTATTGCGTCAAACGTCGTTTCTTGATTCTAAGAAAGTAAACATTTATAAATTGCGTAAATATGCTAATATAAAGTATAATTAATATATGATATACATATATTATATATGCATAAGATAATAGATATATACATATATATATATATAATATACAAAGAATATATGACATATGATATAATGGATAAAAATTATTATACAGTATTATATAAAGTCTCTATATTTGAGAATTGATGCATTTAAATAAACACGATAAGATGTTCAAAGTGAGATGGAAATCCATTGTTGTTATTACTGCTGTCGTATAATTAAGTCAAAAGATGCGAAAAATAATATTTAATACTGAAGTTGTCCTTGACGTAATCAAAACCAGCCCGTAGAGATTTAGGTACGGAATCACTAATACTATTAATATGTATCAGTGTATCTTATATATTGGATAGAATAAATGCTCTATTATATTACTTTTATCTGCGTATATTGTGAGAGCAATATCGATATGGACTCTAGAATAGTGAGCTAGTAGAGTAGATTGTGGTCGGTGTTTTAAATATTGTATCGTCAATATCTATGTCGTAGTGACGCCGGCACGTTTCCTCATAGACTTACAAATATCTCTACAAAGATA
>NC_046664.1:100721217-100730963 GCF_010883055.1 Belonocnema kinseyi
AAGAAATGATTGTGAACACAAAAATCAATATAACAAGAAAAAATAATAGAAGAATTGAAATAACTGTTTGTGAGGAGATCTGCCGGCATTAGTCGATATCTAATACGTAAGCTACATAGTCATCCTAGAATACCGGTAACTCTACTAATACCTTAAAGGCTAAAATAACCATAGTTCATAGGAAGGTTTATTTTGTCGTAGATTGTAATATCTCGGTCGCGCGTAGTTAATTAGTACCTATACAAGAAATTAGTCGATGCGCTAGTCCAGCGATATAGTCGAATTCTTAGTTGTGTGGTCTTTTTAAATTAGTGTCATATTATGAAATTTCATGGTTGTCTCTATCTTCTCTCACTCTCTATTTCTACTTCTATTTTTATCTTTCTTTTTTCTGGCTCTATCTTTCTAACCTAGACGCTTCTAATCCATTAAATTTAATTTTTTGGTTTCACCTTTCTATCTATTGAACCTAGACACGTTATTTCGATTCCGCCGGTAACGACGAGTTTCTGCAAACGCCACACTTTCATAACGTTCCCGTGTAAATAACTTGTCTACACGTACAATAGTTCTAGAAACGGTTGCAGAAATTTCGAGACCATGAATAGGGTAAACCCTGATGATATTCACTCAAGCTTTCATTTAATAATACAAAAAAATGACGTACAAAACGCTGAGAAAAAATCATAGCATTGATTGTCTCTAATGAAGGTATTAATTAAGTTTGTTTTTCCTTGTAGATTTTATGTGGTCCCTAGGAGCATTACCTGATGGTGAGTAAGATATAATTATTATTTCTTACATTCATTCTGATATTCTCTAATTGAAATACCGAATTCTTTTGAAAAAATAAGCAATACGTAAATTTTAATATTTGTAATTTTTTCACAATTTAAATTGCAGATGTTTTATGTATCAATTTTTCCCTGTAAATCTGAATTAGTAAAACATGACTAATTGAAAAGAATAAATTCACTTACTGATTAAATTGATTATTATATAACTAAGTCTATAAATATTAAGTTTACAATTTTTTACAACAGCTGGAATTTTCCCATTAAAGGCTGTCACAGTCGTTATCAAGAAAAATGACAAGAGTATATGTTCTGTACCAATTACATAGCGGTGAACATAGCCCTCTCTCTATTTTTTCTATCCCACGAGTACAGTATTTCGTTGACTGTAGATACGTTCTAAAAATAAATTGTAAATCATAAAACTTACTTATTTATAATTAAAGAATTTATTTTATACATATAATTAATATGCAGTAGTACCATAATAATTTACAATAATAAAATTTGATTATGAACTATCTTTCTAATATTGTAGTTTGCTTTCGATGTATTACAAAGTGGTATTGGCAGTATTATTATTATTATTATTATTATTATTATTATTATTATTATTATTATTATTATTATTATTATTAGTCTTTTTAGGATTCTTATTTAAATATGCACATATTAGAGAATAAATGAAACCAGGATTAGTTAAGTAAGAATTTCTTAAACAAAACTATTGCAGTTCTAAGAAAATACCATTTCTGACTTACATTTAACGAATTTGTAATGTAAAATTATTATGTTCTCAGGTTTCCCAGCGGCAGCGTACGCGGCATACGCGGCAGGTCGCGGATATTCTGGGTACCCTAGTTTCGGACTACCCTATCCGACAGGTAACCATCTTAGTCTTAACCATCTTAATCACCATAATACGGCCCACATCGCGCCCCTAAATCTAAACTTAAATCATATACAAGCGCAGCCCACACCTCATCACAATCCCCCTACCCCCACTGCTCTCTTCTACCATCCTAATTTGGACCTCTACAACGCCATGCCTCTGTGAACTAACTTACTCGAACTCTGCGCGCAGTCTAACCCATCGCTATTTACTAACTCTGCTGATACCTGCAGCCGGAGTTTAGATACAAATAAAGAAACAAAAGCGATGCACTCCAGAAGTAATCAGGAACGCCAGAAAGTAAAGAATCGTATTCCTTGTTTATTTCGAAATAGTACCTCCAGTTTATCTCTAAAGCGTCAAAGAAATTTATTTTCTTTAAACGAAACTAACAAAACAAAGGAAGAGCATACGATTCTTTGCCATGTTAATATAATAAAGAATTAATATATCACAAAGATCTGAAACTGAAACTTTTCTCGTGGGGCGTTCGTTATCGGCTAAACTTATATAAACCCATTCAGCTAAATGAATCCTCGAGAAATTATTTTCTGCTCAGGAGTTAAATCTTCAACTGAAAAAGCTGACCCCGAAACTATTAAGAAACCCACAGCTGATATTAGCTTAGGTTTTAATGGATAATGATATTGTACAAACTCGTTAAAGACATTACCACGTTGGTCTAATCACAAAGAATTATTTATTATGTAAGGACTAGAGAATAATGGTCGAGGATATTAATATAATTACGAAAGAGGCAACTTTGTTCCGGCACTATATGCACCTAAGAACAAAAATATTGATGAATAAGATAAAATTTATAAATAAAATATTCCTAATAAATAAGATAACATTAATAAATAAAATAATAGCGAAAAATAAGATTAATATAATACATAATCCCGTGAATTAGACGATATTTGTGAATACTTTATCTGCCTAAGTTAACTTACATTAGGAACTTGAGATCGTCCAGATAGAGATGGTAATTTGATCTAGAGAGATTTGCCCAACAGTTTCACAATTGGTAGATTTGAAAACTAATTCACTGATATTGAGTGATTACCTGCAATACTTCGGCGTTTAGGTTCTGAACGTCGAGCATTTAAGGGATCCACTGTAATTATTCTCGGATCAGGTTAGATATTGGGCCAAGACGATCTCCACTGAATTCGCATTCGAAATGAAAAGCGCGAATCGTAGAAGATGAAAACGCGCAGGTACTAAGCGGGCCTCTATCGACCAGAAGAAATCTGATGAAAAACGTCCACAGTCAGCATTCGTAAATCCACAGACTTTTTTTCGGTCCGGTACGAAAAACTTTGCACCTCGGTCGGATTATTTACGAATCACTCATATACTGAACATGACTTACCATTCGAGACGGAATCATAATCGATTATTTGGCTCGAGACAATTGTAAATAAGACCTCATGCCAGTCACGGGATTATAATTTTCGTCAGAGATTTAATAAATTTGATTATTTTTCATTTCCTAGATTTTTAGGATTGAATAAGGCAAATCGGATTTGAGTAACATTTTCTATTTTTCGGTCGTGCTTCCTAATTTTTTATAAAATAATGTAATACTTGTGATCGCTTAGAGATACACCGAAACTGTTGAAATTTCAAATTGTTGAAAGATTTTATAAGGAAATAAAAATATAGACACGAATCCTAAAAATCAGCCAACATTCTTTTTATTAAAGTAATGATGTTATTTTGTCGACCAGGGTAATTAAGTAATTGAATTCTAATGTTAAATTTTGTTGTTTACTAGTTAAATAATTTTTTGAAGAAACGAGAAACAATATTGAGTATTGAGTATTGAGTATTAATGTTTACTTGTCACAGATTTATAGAGGGTTGAGCAGAAGAAATAAAAAAATTTTAATTTCCGTCCTGGAGTATATGAACAAATTTTTTTACCTGCAAATGTATTAATTTCGAGTGCAAATGCGAGAAATCTTAAAGACAATCCTCGCCTTGAATAAAACCTCGTACTTCTGAAGCCAGATTTTTCCGTTATTCCTCTCCCAATTGCTTTCGATTCGAATCGTTAGTCCAAGTTGTAGAAGCGGTGGTAATATTGGCGGCAACTGCACGAGCGACTATTTTTTAATATCCGAGAAAACGTAGAAACGTCTTTATTAACTTCGACCCTCGTTCGAAAAGACAAATAGCTGGTGGTCGACCACCGAGGGAGTAGTAATTCCTTCGATGCTTTACGAATCTTCCCCTCCGACTCTCATCATCACCCTACCACTGCCCTCAACTTTTTTCCACTCCTGTACTTGCTCTATTCCGACATGTTTGTTTACTCTTTTTTCCCGTTCTTTTAGTTTATCTTTATTCGTCTCGTGAGCCTCGACCATTTCTCTTGACTAATCCGGAGTTTGCGGCTATGCAAAAACAGAGTCAATTTCGAAAAATCTAACGAAAGAAAATAGAAACAGCAAAAGTACAAAATTGAAAGCAAAATTGAAGGCGAAAGAGATCACGAAGATTTCAGAGCGAATGGAAAAAGAGAAAACTAATCGAAAACCCTGAAAAATCATGACTAAATTAATTGTGACATTAGAAGAGCATGCCGACGGTAACACCAATGCCAGACGAAACTGCGACTCATACTCCTTTTTTACTCATTCACCCTTATATTTAGATTGAGTGAGCGTAGAAGTGAAAGCTTCCTCAAATAACTACGCATGAGCACGAGCAGCTGCTCGTGCGTAGATATTTGAGGAGTCGCACTTATGACTATTACTACTCTAGAAATATAGGAGCCAACTTACGTGCGAACTGATTAAAAACCCAACAGATACGTTTATTTTGAATAAGAAACTGGTAGCGAAAGCTGGTTAAAAAAATCGTCGGATTCAAAATGAGTAAAAAAGAAGCAAGAAAAAACGTGGATTATGTCGTATATTATACTATAAAGATAAAATAGAACGACAGTGTACAATATAATATAGGGTTCTTTATATTTTTATATTACGAATATAATATACTATGGAATTCTTGCTTTTCTTGTTTATGTTAACTTGTTTTTGCCTAAACGTTTTTTTTCACCCGCTTTTGTTATCAGCCCCTCAAATATCGTAAAATTGGGTAAAATCTAACTGTTTCGGCAAATTCTATAATAAGGTCGCATGGAAGTGGGGCCATATTTTCTGAGAGTACTACTGTGAAGAATTTCTGCTCATAAGGGGATACATGTGCTCATGCGCAAAAATTTCGAGGACTCATGTAAGCTACTTCACACGCCTCTCCGCTATAAATTTTCTAGTGTAAACAAGCTTAATCAGTCCTGTGGTGCAAACACTTTCTGAGAAAACATACTTATTCTTTGCAACGCGATCGCGAATGGGAGGGTAGTAAACGATTCACAAATAATATATAATGTTTTTCGGACGTTGATTCGTCCACGAAAACCTTTGAAACCGACCCATCGACCTGCTTCCCTTCCTCCAAATATGCTTTCATATTTTCAGCTTTATTCCCGGCTTCTCGCTTTTCTCAACGCAGATTCAAATAAACATTACCTTCTTATCGCGCCACTTGTTATGAATGGTTCACGAGGCATGGTCGTAGAAATAGAAGGCAGACCCTACTTCATTGGCGATCTTTCATTATTTACAAGAATTCCCCAATGTCCGAAAAACATTAACTCGAGTCAATCGCAAAGTAAAGTATTCGAGTACTGCTAAATTGAGAAATTGAAATATTAATGAAAGTATTTGGGATAATGAGATCGCAGTTTCTCTGGCATCATGCTTCATCCTAGCACTTACAGTAGTTGACAGTAGTGTGTAGTGTCTCAGTAGCTTTGAGAATCTATGCAAAGAAAAACCTTTTTTATCAAAGATTGCAACAAATTAACAAGCTAAAAAGAAAAATAGGGACTTAGGGGGTTGGTGGTACTTTCAGGTGCCTTGGGACTACCGACCCTTACGACCGGAGACACGTCGCTTCACAGCTATTCGACAGAGTACAGAATCATTACCGAACAATGAGCCCTAAAACTCGAAATTCACACCACGATGAATGAGAGAGTCGATGTGTGATTCACGAGCAGACCGATGACCGATGATCGATGATAGTACTGCATAGTGTGTGGGAGTTACGGAGGGAAACTCTTACGGAAGGATCTGTTGTCTATGAATACTAAATTGCACACTAAAATGGGAAAACGGGCGTGCGTGGACCAAGTTTCAAGTTACGTTTTTGATGCTGAGATTACACGTCTGTATGGCACACTATGCGTTCCAGAGACCATGTACATACGTTTCATATACACACTTCCATCGAGATTAAGAATGATTCAACGACGACGTTACATCGAGCTTATGCAGCTCGAAATGCGATTACGAGTGATTAAAGGAAACATTTCTTTAATAAACGGAAAAACAGGCTGGCGAGGTCGATAAACCTTCTCTTGTTTTGGCTTCTTTCTTTTCTCATTCTGTCCCCTCTTTTATTTTTTACAGCCCATCATCATCGACTTTCCTTACAAGAAAATGATCTCTTATTATTATCGTTTTTATTAATACTATTATTATATTTTCTGTTTCTGAATCAAATCAGATTTATGTAGGGAAAACTCCATTCCCCAATTCTAGTAGAATACAAAATCATCGTTTCTTAGAATCCTATTTGTGCATTTTCAAATTAAAGAATAATGGAAATTGAAATTAATTGATTCTATTTGAAAAAGTAAGGCATAGGAAAACATATTTATTTTTGTACATAAATAGTATATTGTGCTACAAGTGCGGAAAGTAGGAAGTCCCACACGAGTGTGAATTTAGCTGTACGGGCCAGAGGCGAGTCGAAGGGGAGTTGTAGGCGAGTCGTAGGTGAGCTGGAGGCGAGTCTAAGGCGAGTTGTAAACGAGCCGAAGACGAGCCGGAAACGACCAGAAGATGAGCCGATGGCAAATACTGTAAACTTCACAGTAGTTTCAACTGCCTACTTTTATCTCCTGTAACACACGATATTTATACAAAAAAATAAAAGAAATTTTTGATTTGAGAAACAATAAAAGCAATTTTTTTGAAAAATTTTGGTAATTTTGGAAATTTGTGGTAAAATTACAAAAATTACCTAGAAATTCCGAAAAATTTTGTTAAATTTGTAAATTACCGAAAATTTATAGAAATTTAGTGTATCCGAAGCTTTTTGGAAGAAATTAAAAAATTTCTGAAAATTTCTGGATACTTTGCTAAATTTCAAAAATGTCCTAAAATTTGTGAAAAATTTGCGAAATTTATAAAATTTTCTAAAATTTATGAAAAATTGGCAAAGTACCAATAATTTCAGATATCTAAAAGTTTCCAAAATTTTCGGTAAATTATCGGTTATTTATCAGTCATTTATGGTAACTTATCACTTGCAAGCGCAACAGCAAGTATAAAACGAAAAATTAATTTTGAAGTTTCTGAATCTTATGCTGAGATTCTACGATTAAAAATGGACCCAACCACTTCTAAAATCGTTAATTCTGAATTTTCTTTCTCGGAAAAATAGAACTTACTAACGTAAATTTTAAACCACATCCGCAAATGCTCGATCCAAGTTTCGCAACAATTGGCTCCCATTGATTATTATTAAAATAAAAGCAGTGTAATGTCTGGATATATACATGAATTTCATGTGCATTAAGAACATGTGTATGTCCCAATTAATTAAAACATTTCATCAGTAATTGAAAAATGTAGTCCAAACTCCTCGAGTTGCGCCTTACGACCAATGCCTACAAGTGATTTTGGTAGCATAAAAATAATTAATTGTAAAAATATGAGTTACGTTGAAAAGTTAATTAATTACGTCATCCTGTCGAAACTTGCACTTCTTGGATACAAATTCTAGCAGATTCAATATAATAAATCGAACTTCCGTTTCGTAACGGCAGAGCCATCGTATTTTACAGTAATTACCGTAACGTGTTACCGTGGGTGCTAGTAGTGCAGGGTAATAAATCCTTGGTTACCATCACCTACTAGAAGTCACGCTAGTTTATGGTGAAGCTCTGCCCATGCCAGTGCAGCCTCATTGCTTGACAATATCATGGAACCTCTGCATTTTTATTCTTGTTTGAATATTTTAAGAAATGTAATCCCTTTGTACGCGCGATTCGATTCAATGAAGCAATTCACATGATTAATTTCTCAATTTAAATAATGTATATACTTTTTCATGTATATTCAACCCCGATAGTTCTCAGGTATTTTCCTCATTTCTGTGCTTAAATTAATTTCTTTCTTTTTTATACTTATCATTCAAATTTTTACTACAAATTAAGCAACTTTTATGATTTATTTTTCCCTTCCTTAAGCCCTACCTCTCCTCCTTAAATGTAAAAAGGGTAAAAAAAATGTAAATATTAGTACCGTGGCAAATAGACGAGGAAAACTCGGCAGCTGTAAGTACGAGCATCTCGAGCGTATTTCGCGTCACTCTCGAGGATGTACGATACGAGGTATGCGATATACGATGATATTTAAACACGCGCTTAGATATAGCAGATACAAGTTCAGGGGTACGATTACTTTCCTATAGGAATGTAAAACTCGAAGAATTTCGTTTGTGAAGCACATCGAAAGTTTCAAATCGGAGGAGGCTTTGAAACTTTCCAATTGGGAAAATTTTTCCAAATCATTAGAAATGCCCTCCTGAGCAAAGCTTCTATCCACTATTAGTTGCCCCACTCAAATCATTATTTAAACCATTCTTTCCTCTCATGGTTCGATTTTCCAGAATCGTAAATCGAATTTTTGATGACCAATCTGTCTTTTCTAAAAATAACCATTGCTGAATAATTTAATTTCCGACAAAAAAACTATTTTTGCTTTCCTTTCTTTGAGATGAGGGATGAATAAATAATAATCACGATTACGAGTGATAAAAATAAATTGTAGTAATATTTGTGGGCCGTTTTCAGAAGTTATTTGTCCCTCGAGCTAGCTAACATTTTTTATCATTTTTATTTTTGATATTAATGCTACCTCGTATAGACCATCGTGAACTCAATGTACAGCCGTTAAATATTAAGCACGAATGTGCATATAAATAAATGAAGAAAAATAATACAATTATGGAACTTCATGAATATAATATTACATCAATAAATAAATTTACATATACTTATGAATTGATTAAAACGTGTGCAGAGAATAAAATAAATTATGTGATCGTAAGAGTAAAGGTATAATTGCGAAGCGAACGATGTAAGTCAATGTTGTTTATATTTGTTGATAAAGGTGCGTCGCTATTATTTTATTTCTGTCTTGTTTCTAAATAAGTTCTTGTCAGTGATAAGTATTTATTATACCGTATATAATATACATATTACACATTATCCTCCACAACAAAAATTTGCATTACAACGTCTAGTTTTAATCTATCTTTTTTATATTATTTTATTTTATGCTTCCTTTCTAGTTTAATTCACATACAATTTTCCTTAATAAAAGTTGTATCAGCAAAGAAAAGTCGTGCTGTATTACAAAATTTAAGGGAGTATTCTGATGTGATGGGTAAAAAGTATAATTTGTTGTTGTTGCTTTACGATAGTTTATGGTCATAGAATTAATATCACATAGTTGGTTTAGGCGATACCATCCTTTTTAACTAATAATAATGCTTCATATTGGAGGACGAAATTGGGCACGCTAGAGTGTCAGAATAGATATAAGGAGTCCGGATAGACATTCGGGACAGCTTTTTCGTGTTTATTCCTATGTCTATACTCTATATCAGTCAGAGCTGCCAGATCGTGGATAAAATTTACCCCCACCATACCTACCGTTTGGGAGCCGCAAAACAGAAGGTGCATGATTACCACTGTGAGTTCGTATGTAAGCCGAAAATGCACGATTCGACTTCGGAGTTCTGCTATACGATGATTGCCGATCTGAAGGCTTAGGAAGACTTCGTTGGTCTTCTATTTATATCTCGCTCCCCATTTGAAAGAAATTGAAGAAATTGGCGATTTGGATGTTGTGCGTGATTCTTAATTTCATGCATGCGTCGATTTTCAGGTTATGTTTTCCAGGTGTACA
>NC_046664.1:100731063-100733860 GCF_010883055.1 Belonocnema kinseyi
AAAATTCCTTGGAATCTTTTAAAATTCTCTCAAATTTTTTGAATCCTTTAAAATCTTTTCAAATACCTAGAACTTTTTATAAAGATTTCTAAAGTATTTAAATTTTTTTTAAATAACCCTTTTAAAATTGGTATAATTCTTTGAAATTTCGTTAAATTATGAAAATCAATTGAAAATTCCTTGACATTTTAAAAAATATTCTCAAATATTTAAAATTTTGAAAAATCTTTTTAAATCTTTCAAATTTCTTAAAGCTCTTGAAAGTATCTTGAAATTTGAAACATACCCTGAAATATTTCAAATCCTTAAAAAGCTCAAACTAAATTATTGCAATAATTTGAAAATTACTTGAAATCTATGAAAATATCTTGAAATATATCAAATCCCTTAAAATGTCATATTAAATTACTGTAATCCATTGAAAATTCCTTGGCATCTTTTAAATTTCTCTAAAATTTTTCAAATCCTTTAAAATCTTTTGAAACACTTACAACTTATTTATTTAAAGATTTTTAAAGTATTTTGATTTTTTTTGAAGGAAACCATGTAAAATTTGTTTAATTCTTTGAAATTCCCTTAAATTATGAAAATCAGTTGAAAATTCCTGACATTTTTAAAAATATGCTCAAACATTTAAAATCCTTAAAATTTGTTGAAATCTTTTAAATTTTTCAAAGCTCTTGAAAATTCCTTGAAATTTAAAAAATACCCTGAAATATTTAAAATACTTAAAAAGCTCACACAATTATGAAAAATTTTAGAGAATTTAAAAATATTCCAAGGAATTTTCAATTGATTACAGTAATTTAATATGACATTTTAAGGGATTTCATGTATATTTTAGGATATTTTAATAGATTTCAAGTAATTTTCAAAATATTTTAATAATTTAGTGTGAGCTTTTTAAGGATTTAAAATATTTCACGGTATTTTTTAAATTTCAAGGAATTTTCAAGAGCTTTGAAAAATTTAAAAGATTTCAAAAGATTTTTAAGGATTTTAAATATTTGAGCAAATTTTTAAAAATGTCAAGGAATTTTAACTGATTTTTATAATTTAAGGGAATTTCAAAGAATTAAACAAATTTTACATGGTTTCCTTAAAAAAAATTTCAAAATACTTTAGAAATCTTAAAAAAAATAAGTTGTAAGTGTTTCAAAAGATTTTAAAGGATTTGAAAAATTTTAGAGAATTTTAAAAGATTCCAAGGAATTTTCAATGGATTACAGTAATTTAATATGACATTTTAAGGGATTTGATATATTTTAAGATATTTTCATAGATTTCAAGTAATTTTCAAATTATTGCAATAATTTAGTGTGAGCTTTTTAAGGATTTTAAATATTTCAGGGTATGTTTCAAATATCAAGATACTTTCAAGAGCTTTAACAAATTTAAAAGATTTAAAAAGATTTTTCAGGATTTTAAATATTTGAGAATAGTTTTTAAAATGTCAAGGAATTTTCAACTGATTTTCATAATTTAAAGGAATTTCAAAGAATGAGACCAATTTTAAAAGGGTTATTTAAAAAAAAATTAAATACTTTAGAAATCTTTATAAAAAGTTCTAGGTATTTGAAAAGATTTTAAAGGATTCAAAAAATTTGAGAGAATTTTAAAAGATTCCAAGGAATTTTCAATTCATTACAGTAATTTCGAATGATATTTTAAAGGATTTGATGTATATTTTAGGATATTTTAATAGATTTCAAGTAATTTTCAAATTATTTTAATAATTTAGTCTGAGATTTTAAAGGATTTGAAATATTTCAGGGTATTTATTGAATTTTAAGATATTTTCAAGAGCTTTAAAGAATTTTAAAGATTTTAATAGGTGTTTAAGGATTTTAAATATTTGAGGATGTTTTGAAAGATCTTAAGGAATTTCTAACTTGTTTTTATAATTTAAAGGCATTTCAAAGAATTTTAACAACTTTAGCAGGGTTATTTAAAAAATTACAAAGTACTTTAGAAATCTTTAAAAGATGTCTTTCAAAATATTTTGAACGTTTCGAAATATTTGAGAGAATTTTAAAACGTTCCAAGGAATTTTCAATTTTTGACAGTAATTTAATATGAGCTTTTAAAGGATTTGATATATATTAGGATATTTTAATAGATTGCAAGGCATTTTCAATTGATTTCAATAATTCAGTATGAGATTTTAAAGGATTTGAAAACGTTTAAGGTATTTTTAAACTTGTAAGGAATTTTCAAGAGCTTTCAAAAATTTTAAGCGGTATTAAAGGATTAAAAAATTTTCAGGATATTTTTAGAACATTCCAACGAATTTTCAATTAATTTCAATAATTTCAAGCGATTTCAAAGAATTTTAACGTTTTTTTTCTCATATTTTTTTTGGTTGATGATTCATCAATTAGTTGGATAAATTTGTTTTCTGAAAATGTAACTATTTTGTAGAAATTTTATTTTCTTTTTGGTTAAAAATTATTTTTTTTTAATCACAAATTTAACTATCCTATGTTTAAATGAAAAGTGATCTTTTTAGTTAAAATTTTTTGTATTTTTTGAATACTTTTCTTTCTTGGTAAAAAATTAATCTTTATTGTCGAAAATTTAACTATGATTAAACATTAATTTTTTGTTCAGAAAATTAGTCTTCATGAAAAATAAATTTCTTTTGAGCAAGGTTCATGTATTTTATTAGAAATGCCTTTTTTTAGTATACAATTTAGCTTTTTGGATGAAAATGTAATTTTTTGGTTTAATATTTTACTATTATGTTGAAAACAATTTAAACATTTTTTTTGTTCAGTTATGTATTTGATTATTTGAT
>NC_046664.1:100733960-100737694 GCF_010883055.1 Belonocnema kinseyi
TAATTACGAATCTGGCATCCGTTGAACTCTATCGCTTCAGGTTCAAGGTCATTTGAAGGTCATTTGAAGGTCAAATCGAGAGAACCTGATAAAAGTAAAAAACGGTTTTTAACCTGACGCGATAAAGGTCAGCGGACACCAGGTTCGTAATCAGCGAACTACCATGATACTACCATGATTTTATCAGATTTTTTGGTCGAAAAATAAATTAGGCCAAAAACCGGCCTTACCGACCCTCCCCCTTTCATCCACGATCGAGCAGCTCTGATATCAGTGGCCGGCATGCTCTTGGCCAAGTCGGGGTGGTAGAAAAATTTAAGTCGGATTTCTGGGTTGGCCTGAAAGGCCTTGGACTTTAATCAAAAGTTTCTAAACGTAAACAAGCCAGGGTCGTTGATAAACTTCAAACGCGTTTTGCTCAAAACGAGCTTTTTTCACGTGGCGCAGGTGTTTTATCAAAAACGGCTGAATCGGTAAGCTTGAAATTTTACCACAAAACTTAGCAAACTTATGGCTATTGGCTGACCCTTGATCGTTCGACCCGAAATTTTGTTAATTTACATTGCAATATAAAAATTATGGTACAAGCCATAACGAAGGGATCACATATTAATAATCATTTTGGATTTTCATGTTTCTGACATCTAGGAGGGCTAGAATCACCTGCGTCAGCAGTTTCAAAATTTGTTTCATCTGTGTAAAAGCACCTGCATAAATAAATATTTTTCAATCGTAAACAATAACTTTTTATATTTTCTCAAGTTTTGTCTTGCGAGGAAAAAGCTTGCCCCGTTATAAACAATAGTTTTCAAAACAAAAATTGTTGAAAATGTGCTTATTTTTACGTAGTTACATCAGAATGCACCCTTAGTACGTTAAGTAATTTAGTTTTATCGCATTTTGAACCTCTGTACGAAAATGATTTATGCTCAAAGCTTGTTACTTGGAATTACAAGGTTTAACTTTTATAATTGAAGTTAATTAATTAAATTAAAAAATCAAAAAATGAATTTAATTATGAATGACAGTTATCCTAAAATCGTTGATTAATTGAGAAATAAAAAGTGTTTCTAGTTTAATTAATTATATTCTAGCGGCCAATGAAGGTCCTTCAAATTATTACAGAAAACTGTTTCAGTTTAATTAATAGTAATTTCTATTTATGTGCATTAAACCTTAAGCTCCGCCTGGAGCTTTAATATTTACTATATTAACTATAACTGAATTTCACCCAAAATTAAAGGGTACATTTAAAAAGTCGATATGATTTTTGAGCTTGAAGAGTAACAGCCCCGTATATCACGGCATTGCATGTGGGAGAAATACTTGACCGGAAGTTACAAAAAATGTTCACAGACGCATGGCTGGCAAACTCACTGGTCCTACGGCAAGCAAAACGTCGACTGCCTCTAGCCCCTTTCCATTAGGTACTGACAAAATTCTTTGCGTCGAGAGTCAACTCGAAGCAAATTCAACCGACCTTTCAAAAAGAGATGAACCTATTTCACAAACTCGAGTCCAGCAGAAAGAGAAAAGATACAGTTCTAAAAAATCTTTAATCGCTTTCCAGTCTTTCTCTCTTTGTTCACTTGTATTCCTGATTATCAATACCATTTTGATGTTTACCTACGATGTCACTACAGAAAGCGCACGTCCGAATCTAGGATGCCGAATGGCAAGGCTTTACGGTTTTTTTATTTGGAAACAAAATTTTGGACTTAAAATTTAGGAGAGATGTAAAAAAATATAAGTTTCTCCCTCGGGACACGGGATAGAAAAGAACTTAACTTTCGGAAGGTGCTGCGATGTGCCTAATTGGGAGCATCTGTAGTTCGGCAGTAGAACCCTATTATTTGGGCGTGAAAAATTGTTACTATTTAATTATTAACTATTCATTAACAATTATTTAATCAAAAATTGCTCAAAAAGTAAGTTTAGGGTATTATTAAATTATAAATGAAATCCACAAAAATTGTATTCGATTTTTAAATTCAAAGTGAGCCTTGTCATTAATTTGGTAGTTTGAATACTCTCTTCTGGTAGAACACAATTAGTTTAAATTTTAGCATAAAATAATAATTGAACAAAAGAATTCATCGGAGAAACCGAACTGCGGCGACAAGTAATCTAGATGTTATGAAATGACAAACCATAATTGTTATGAGATAGAAACTCACGCGGAGTTATTCGTGAAATAATTTTCATAGATTGTAATTTTAATTCGGTAATCGCAGTTTTCTACTTTCTTCTTTCAATCCATATCTCCTCCTTCGCCGATTTATCAACTTTACTCTCTTTCTGAAATTCTCTTTTTCTGTCTGACTCCATTTCTACCTTCTCAGCATCTACAGTAAACGAGTTTCTATCGTAGGCGTTGTTCGTAGTTGAAACGTAGTGCATTAAGAGTAATCTCTAAGCGACAGCTTTAATCGAAAACAATTAGCGTAGGTTGTACAGCGTATCGATAGGCGTTGTCGGGATTAGGCGAAGCGTTCTGCTGATAGCCGGTAAAGACCGTTAAGCACCTTCTAGTGTATTTAATTAACATAATAGTGCTTATCGGCATTAATTAGCTTTATAATGTATTTTTGCGTTATTGTCCTAGAGCAAATACTCGTGCTAATTTTCAATATTGAAAATCTGCCTCTGTATGCACGAGTTGAATATTTAGGCCAAAAAAATAAAGTATTAAAATGTAAGCATAGGAAATATAAATGTAAGAGAGTTTGGTATTTAATTTTAGGCTAACGAGAGGAATTGGTTATTTTGTATATTATTTAAATAGTTCTGCAATAGCGAAATTCGGGAAATATCATTTTTAATAAATATATATTTACTTCTAGGTTAATTATATTATCACAGTTAGTAAATATAACATATTAATCATTAAAAAGCCTTTTTTTAACTACTTCATATCTATCCAATTTTTTAAATTATTATGTAAAATATTTTACAGCCGGAACATTTTCCCACTAAATTACATTTTTTATACTTCATATAATAGATGCCTGATAAGATAAGATCTAAAAACACGAGTAAGAAAAATGACAAAATTTGTTGTACAAATAAATAAATATCTTTAAATTTAATCAGCGGTAATTAGAAATTTGGCTCTCTAATAAACTTCCCTTTATAAGACGAATCACACAAGATTGGTATCTGTACTCGTCGATAAATTTTAAAAAATCAAGTAGAGTTATTGTTTTGATACGAATCATCACTATTCTGCTTTATTAAGGAAAAAGATATGTAAGCAACTATACGATTTCGGTTTATTTTCTTCTGCCTGACTATGGTATATAGATAACAACAATCTCACTTACGTCAGGTTTTTCGTTTGTGCGATAGTAATTAGCAGGAGAACATGTTTCACAATACTAAATCTGAATAAAGAAATTAAAGTAATTACATCAAAAACAAAATATCGTAAAAATTGATAGAAATTCAAGGTTCCAAAGTTTATTTTAAATTTGCACAGATAAATGTATGTTTACGTGTAGATGTTCAAAGGTTAAGATTGTATCACCTAACATGCAAATATTCATACCGAACCTCTACAGTCAAGGAACCCTGACAAATTTGGGGAAATCGATGCTACCTGCAATTTGACTGCTGATTCCTGTAGTGCAAGCAGAACAAAATTATATATTTTTGCGACCACGGTGTCGGAACCACTGTGTAAACAATGGTTAAAGTTCACAAATAAACAAATCTTAATGTACGACACGCCACTT
>NC_046664.1:100737794-100749220 GCF_010883055.1 Belonocnema kinseyi
TTTCAAATACCTTTTTTCTGACGGACTTATAGGTAAGTGGCAATAAAAAAACTCTTTTTGATATCTTCAACATCTGTTTATACACAGAGTGACGCCGTTGTCGCAAACATATAGGCTTTTGTTCGACATGCCAGCACTACAAGAACCGAAAGTCAAATTTCAGGTGGCATTTATTTCTCCAAATGAGCCTTTTTTGCCAGGGCGCCTGAATTACGGTCTTTTTGAGATATTAGCCGCGAAAATAGGCTTATGTATATAATTACATGTCTATACTATATTTCATGACTATATTTTGGATATTAACATTCTGGAAGTATACAATTTTGAAACATTTCCAAAGGATTAAAATTAGCTAATCTCAATTAAAATCGGATAACGACTTTTGTCTGTTCATACTAAGGAACAGGGTTCTTAAGTTTGAAGTTAGATTGCCTCGAATGCATCTTACAAAAATGTTAATTTAAAATAAAATTTGAGTTTAAGTTACCGAGAAAAAGATATAATTTTAAATGCTCATTACAGATCATTCGTTTTCAGTTAACTGACCCCGATTTATTTTTTAATTTGAATTAAGAATATTAAGCACTACCTCCTAATTGACAGAAATTATCATCCGATTGTTATTTCATACCCTTTATCTGTTTGCATCTATGTACGAAAATGAAAATTTAATTTTTAAATAAGTTCTCAATTAATTTGTTAAATGATTAGAAATAAGTAAATTGCTCCAATATTTACAGCCATTATTTAACATAATCATAAATTTTATGCAATATTTCGGATACTACCGTTGAATATTTTGGATTTTATGGACTATCATGTAACATTTTAATATATACAGATACTAACTTTGAACATCTAAATTCCTTTCCTAGAGATAAGCATAAAATACGTTAACCCTGAGCAGCTAGACGTTACGTTTCAACATGTATTTTTCTCCATGTGAACTACCTGATTCTAAATTTTTCTTGCTAACGGTATAAACTTTGCAGTTTCAGGGATGAAAATCATTTGTTGTGAATTTTAGTAATATTGTTGATAAAAAATGTATTTATAGGAAATTTTCTGTCTGAACAAGGAGAGGCGGTTTCTTGCTAGCAGCAGTACGCGGATGCCGGGTTCCGCTCTATATTTCTTATCCGAGAGAATAATACTGGTAATCGTAGAATAAGACCTCTGTCTGGTTAGACGAAAGTATAAAAAAAGTTCTAACCCACGAAGAAGAGTACCACTTTGAATGGAACCGCCCAAGGCCATTAAAAGAATCGCGTTTTGTCTTGCTCTTTTACCAAAGTCGTTGTTTCGTTCCCCCTCTGGTCTAGAGGCTCTCCTTGACTCTCATCGTTTCTTTCATTCCAGTATTTTTCCCAACTTCATTTGCCCTTCCCAATGCCTTTACCTTCCATTTTTAAGCCCAACACTTTTTCCTTTTTTTCTTTTTTTCCCCAAATTTTCTCCCCCTATCTCCCTGCGATCCTTTCGAATCAAATACACCTGAAACGTTCGCAAGAGCTGTGATCCAATTTCGATTCTCGTGAGTTGAGCCATCGCTTACAATAAAATGTGAATGAGCGGAGATAATGATAAATGATTAATAAATAACAATTATAAAATTAAAAAAGTGTAGAGTCCTGTGTTTGCGAAATTGTTGGGGAAATTTGAAAGAGTTGAGCGAGCCGCATATACATGTACAGAGAAGGACGACACGCGTCCGTCCCCGTCCCTCGGCGAGAGACGATCGGTATTGTGAGATAATTAATGGAAAAATCGAAGATTAAGGATCATTTTTACTTTGTTTACATGAATGCATTACTGTCGATTGTTTCCAAAAGTGAAGACGACGAACATAAAAAAAAAATACAATGCAAAATCCATCTGCCCTGAGCTTAAATTTGTTATTATACGATGCTTAACGATATTATAATATTTTTATGTGCGCCTATAGTCCGCTTGCGTTAGCTTCACCGATTTCTATTTTCAAATACCACTCAGGAATAATTGCAAATGTTTTTATTTGAAACTTTTTCTTGACATCATCTTTATTTTTATTCTAATTTGAAAGCTGAAAATTAAGTACATAGATTCTAATTTTTTAAGTTAAGAAATACAATAATGAATATTTTCTTCTGAATGGATGTTGACTTTTATATTTTTTGTAATTAGTGTCTTTTAAAAAGAGGTCACTTGTCGAGTTACTCAAAAACCAATTTGCATGAAATCGGCTTAAAATTCAAGGTTTGTGTTTTAAATCATCATCTAAAATAATTATTGTGAAAAGTATGGTAATATCAAACGGCGAGGTTAACGCTATCGAACTGTGGTTGAATTGTTGCTATTCGTAAGGTTGTTGTTATACCGCTGTGATCACATGTGGATTGAATAAGTACCAGCATTTGACGAGATTACCGATCAGCGTTGCGCTCGACGAAGATTTTCGGTGTAGCATAGCAAAAGCGGTAGATGCTATTTCAACGCTAAGGGATACGGCGCGTGAGGAAACTTAAGACCAAAACCTTTAGCTAAAAACTATTTAATCTATTTCTTCTTGGAATCAAATGGCATGCATATAAATCGAAAACTGTATAGTACTCAACACTATACAAATATACCAATGACTGAAATACAAGGATTAGAATCTTAGTGAGCGGTGATGTACATTTTAAGTTTCCTCACGTCAATTTTTGAAAACTGCCGGCGCAAATGAATTCCGAATAATCGAAGACGTAACGTGATTGGTAAAGAGACTGGACATCAAAATAGCGAATTTAATTGGCTCTGAAAGATAGAGTCTAAGAATATTGTTAGCTAATCGAATTCGATAATATCAGGCCTGCAAGCGCGAGTTTTGTAAATGATTTGTCGATACTCACTATACAAGATGTCCGTCATAGATCGCTCTGAAAAAATTAAGAGCTGTATGTTACATTCATTACCTATTGACACAAAATGTAATAATTCACTGAAACTCTATATCATAATGACTTTAAGAATTATAAATAACTGAATGTCTGTAATAAATAAAAGGAAATCACGCAATCAAAGACGACGACGTTGAAAAGAAAGTGCGTGACTTCTTTGACGTCCCGAGCTTGGAAAAAAATGCGACTTTGTTTCTCATTCTCTTGGGACTCGCCCAATTACCCTCGTTCCCTTTTTTTATTTTCTGTGTGTCGTTTCTTTGCTCAGCGCGGATTACTTGTCAATATTTTAAATGCAGATTATTACTATGAGCCAGGCGTTAACTAACGCGAGACGTACAATTTGCAGACGAGATTTAACCGGATCTCGGACAAGGAATTCCTTTTGCATTTCAGCCTTTCACCATTCACGATACTCTACCTGATTCCTTTCCGCTTCCTTTGTAGCATCTCATTAAGTTGAGAAAATATTGTATTGCCGCTGACTGGGGAATCCGCTTGTATATAGTCCTCTTATACATTTAGGGTTCTGATTCAAATAATGTTTCGTGAGAACTTCTAAATTATGTTCGTCAGTTTTTAAACGAACACATGTTTCAGAAGAAACTTTTCAGCTGTCAAGTAAAGTTTTCATAATTTCTAAAATAGGATTAAGATCTTTTAAGAAAAACAATTATGATTCTTTTCTGGATAAAAGCTTATTGAATTTAAAAGTTTTAAATCAGCTTCAACTTACAAATTTTCATTGCTCAGTACATTTTAGGCTTTTATTATCTTAAAGTTTTTAATACTTCAAATTTCAACTAAAATTGTAACCTTAATGTTTTACGTTATTCAATTGTAAACGGATTAAAATGCAGTACTTTTAGTTTTTCGAAGGTTTTCAGTTCAACATTGATAATACTGAAAGCTTAAGATATCTAATTATTCGTTCTAAAAGGCCTAATATTAAAAAAGAGTTATAATATTCATTGTAATTGAAACTCACTAAGAATATTTAGATTGAGTGAAAACTACCTTCTATTTTATTGATTCTGCATTTACTAACATACTACATTGAAATCGTTCTTCTGTCTATATAAATCCAAGCGATTTTTTCGGTATGCTTCGTGGAAAAAAGACCGATTGTCAATCATTAAAAAAATATCAATTTTAAAATTACTTTATATGAATATTGTTCATTTTAGAGCATGTTCAGCACTCTGGCTAAATTATATTCATTGAATCCTTTGAAAACGGGTATAACAGTGAAGCAGAAATATAAGCGGTTGGCCCAGTTCCAGTCAAATTTTTCGCTGGATCAGCGACGTGTTCGCTGCAGTAATCTCCATGGAGTTTCGACGAAAGCCTCTTCCGTTTCTCATACCCTTTTTTCTTCTAGATCATCGCGTATAATTGCAGAAACGTGAGCGAAATTGCTTACTAGGATGTACATGAGAAAAAAGTTCACAAAAATCCTGCTGAAAAATGCACGAACCACAATATCAACACATCCAATCGCAATTTTACGTTTACTCTCGAGTCCAATATTTTATAGCCGCGAAGCTTCCGCTTTATGCAATATGTTCGAGTAAATAAAATAGTGTAATAAAAATGGAATACCTGTAACTGAAAATGGCGATGATCAGCCAGTTGAGAGAAATAATCACTTTCATGCATGTCTCATCGTTCCAGTTCGAACATTGCTGCATTCATACAAATTTGCCAGTCTAGTAATAACTCATAAGGGATGCTAGATTCGACTGCAATCAAATCATATTTTATTATTTGCGTAGAAATGTCGATTTTACAATAATTAATAGCGTTAAGTGGAGTAATTTTAACTACCGGATCCAGCTGATCATAAATCGTTCAACTTTTCCGCGAATGTCTTTTGTAATTAATTTGAGAGTACCAGAAAAAATATCTGTTTTTCTTGTAACTATGTGTGGCAATAATTCTATTGTAAAAATATTCACAGATAAATCTATGCTATTCAATGAACTATCAAATTAGTAATACACCGAAAAAGCAGAGAAAAACATTTTTCAAAGAACGAAAAATCATTTTAAAAATATGGGTCTGGCAGTAATTGAAACTTCAGTTATTAAAACGTAGGTTGGAGACTGTAACACACGCCGACAAGGGAAACTTTTGTGGTTTATTTTATCCTACTTTACAATATAGGGACGATATAAAATTTTTCGATTTTATAAGATATGGGTGTGCTATTTGTTGTTGGGTAGCAGCGGTCGTATACCGCGCAGTTGGGCCAAGGACGGGCCGAGTGTCAGTGAGCCCCAGCGGGGGCTGCACCGGTAAGCTACAACCCCCCAGTGCTACGTTGCTTCACCAAGTTCTCGTGTTCTCGCTCGTGTTAACGGTAACGGTAATCCGTAGTACGTAGTACGTTTCCTCTCTTTCACTCACACAAACACAAGCAACACTGTCATTAAAAATTTAACTTGATTTCTTGTACGCTTTTCACAATCTTTAACTGATTGTTTCATCATATTTAAATAATGTATTTCTAAACCAAATATTAATTCATATTAATTCAGTAAATTTTATTTGTTATCATTTATATTCATATGATAATTTCAAAATCCTTTGAACTATTTAATAATGTAGAGTAGAATGGGGTTAAAAGTTCAGCAGGGAAAAAGTTCCACATATTATAATATGTGGATTTTTAATGACATATAAGTTTTAATGGAAGAAGCAAATAAATACCTCATTTAGTTTAGGCTTAGTGTTATGAAAAGTCAACTTTTACCACTTTTGACCACACCCTACGAATTATTTCTTCTTTTTTTACCGTATGTAACACTTTTTCCCCGCGGCACTTTTAACCCCCATTCTACCGTACATATCTGTTCGAAGAAAATAAATGAAACTTTGTATTTTCAAGGAAAACTTGCAATTTAAATTTCGCAATTTAGGCCACCAAAATTATGCCGCCAACGTTGGCCTAATTTGGGCACTATATTTAAATAGCGTGACTTTATATTCTGGCTTAAAAGTTAGAAACAATATGTTTCAATATTAAGTATAAATTAATAGAATATTTCTGGCTTTTATTGCAAAAAATAATATAATTTCAAATATTGGAAATAACTCTGCCTAACAAATGATATTAACATTCGTTATACAACTAGCTTGACTTTTTAAGATCTTTTGAGACATTCATAACTTTACTCAGAAAAAGCTAAAACTATAAGAGCTGTTTGGTTATATACAGCACAGGATGGTCAAGTACTATTATCTTTAAAAATGATACCATTGAAAATCTGTACATTGTAAAGAATCGTAAATTAAAATAAAACTAACGCTGTAAAGTTTTCAGTTTAAATAAATATAAAAGCAACATTTTCATACATATGTTAAATAAAATAGCATGTGTTAAGCGACAGGAATTGGACTCCAATCCCTCGTCACACAATATATCACTATGTACCTATTTTCGCAGGTACACTTAATTTTTTGATTCAGAAGCTTAGCTAAATTATTTAATGACTTCTAAGAAAATAACATGTTTTCTAGACTAATCTTTTTCTAATTTTAATAAACATATATTAACATAGATGTATATATACAATGAAAATAAACTAATTTCAGTAATAATTTTCACTGTTTCTCTTTTCACGTTCATACAAAATTAAAATTTCTCACGAAGTTAGTTACACAATACATCCAAACCTTCTATCGTTATTAGTCACCTACTGGCACTTATAGTTAAAGCATTATGAAAAATAGAGTTGATTGAATATGGTTTTTGACCTAATTGATTCTGTATATATTTCTCTAAACATACATACTAATTGTGGAATGCCTAGTCCTCATTTCATCGAATGTTAGCATAATGCGCATTAGTTGCTCGTCGCTGCTCTCGTATGTAATTGAACGTTTGTCAGATTCCATGTAACAATCATAAAAAGCAATAGTTGTGCAACTTACTAATGAACTCCTGTTTTTACTCTCGAAACATACCAAAACATACTCGCTATCTAAATGTGCTGCGAGACTTATCATTATCTCTTTATAACATTTCATTGTACCATTCGAATGGATTTCTCGTTCGCGAATATTGTCGAAGTGATAATTAACGTTAATTAAATGGTTTCCGACGTGCAGTATAGTTCGATACGCGAATTAGAAATGCCGCGTATTTAATTGCACGAAACCCAACATTTGCTCAAGAGTTAATTACAGGCGAATATTTAGTTCTTAAGGACACGCCTAATATCCAGGACTGGGTATCCAAGAAGCAGTTAAAGCGAGTTCTCCATTGTTTCCAAACCCTTATAGCTCTAAAGTTTAAATTACTTCTAGAGGTTTCCTCTTTCCCTATTCATTGAGCATTTTCTAAGCCCTTGATGAATCTAGCAATTTTTAAATAAAATATAGCCTTCCTTTAAACTTGAGAAAACATGTAATATATTTTTTAATTAAAATTTGAGTCACTCTATATTCGATTTTGCGGAACAAAGATAGAATAAATTAAACTATTAAGAGGGAAAAGTTGCTTGATTGTGCTATTTTACTTTATTCATTTTCTAGACCTATCAAATTCTTTCGGCCAACATTCTTTTCCAATCCTCCGAACCGTAAAATTGTTTTCGTCCCATCGCCTCGATCTTCGGGCCAAATTTTTGGAAAGCATTGATACAGACTATTTGCCGCGAAACCACTTTCTAAAAAACATTAATGCGAGAGGAAAAGCAGGTTTATTAACAACGTTACAGCATTTGCGAAACTCTAATGTAGTGCTAGTATAGCAAAATATATAACTTTATTTATATACGTGTTCTATCTATCGTTGGGTAATGCCTAGCTCAAAGTAAATACACATTTTCTTTTTTCTTTAAATAATATATTTAATCTAGTATGCCAACCTTTTTTACGGAAACTTTAAAAAATATCTATAAATCAGGAAAGATTCTTTTTTACTTTTCTGAATTTTATCAAATTTTAATTTTAAAAAGTTCAAAGTATAACTCACTTCGGCATTTAGATGTAGTTTGCTCCATAATATCTCTTCAATACTCTAAGAGAATCTCCTGTATTATGATGATGAGATGGACTTTAATGTTCTAAATAATACAGCTCATGTGTAAAACTGAAGCACATTTTTAAACCTCATTTTTCAAAAAACTTCACCTTATTGGAAAATGGTTGCATGCGCATAAGATAGCTATAGTGAAAACTGACCAAGAACATGAAACTTTTTCTCGTCCGACCCATAGCCCAACAATCACATGAACAATTTTATTTTTATTTTCCTATGGTCTCTTTCCAACAACTTCTTGGGAATAAGTTTTTTATTCTTACGTTTTGGGATGAGGGGTGAGGGGTTAGAATATCCAGGGGTAGTCAAGATAAATTTTCCAAAGGAAGAGCTACCAGAGATTCCCTAGGTCTCTATTCGGTAATCTTGATACGAGTTTTACTGTATTAAGGGAATTAGCAAAAACATTTGATGGCTATGGGTCACGCCCCCTGCTCCCTCCAAAAAAGTTGACCTCGTATATCGTAAACGAGCAAAGGAAAGTCTGAACGGGACTATTGCTGGGATGAAGACCACCCCGAAGAAGCGGTGCTACCTAGGGGCGAGTAATCTACCATCTACCTAATCTACTGTCTTTTAGAAACATCGTTTTGTATACAGTGTTTTTCATCCATAGAATAACATAGATTCGCATCTGAGGGGTGATTTTGCGCAAAACCGAGGTGCGAATTCAAAATAGATTCGTGTGCTGGGAGAACGAGTTTCAAACTTTGTGAAACTTTAGAAAATGGGTTCCCATAACCGACCTTTTTCCTCGAACCATGTAAGGAAATAAGTTAAATCTTTCATAGAAAATAATCGTTTCATTTTAAATATTTGAATACACATACAATAAAGATGAGAATAATTCTATATTTAAACTTTAAAAAACGCATCTAATCTAGGAAAAGTTTCGTAGAAAAATGGTACTGTTATTTCAGATATCAATTTAGTTTAATTCGAAGAGTGTTAAATACAAAATTCATTAGACAGTATTTATAGAAATAATTACACCCCAATTATTTTTTTTACCTCAGGTTAATGGATATATTCGATAATCAAATTAAGGGCATTTACCAAACTGTCACATGCTCAACTATTTTAAGTGAATTTATTGATAAACTAATAACTCAAATGTAATTTCCATTCCAGACATAAAAAAAGAAAGACGAACATCTGTCTAGTATGTAGAATCAATTTCACCGATCAAGATCTCAAACTTTTTGAACAAATTTTTGTCGCCAATACTACTTTTAAGAAATAACTTAATATCTATATGTGTTTTTTTAATTGGAATATTAAAAGACATTCCTAAAACAAGATATAGAAATATATTTAATTACTTGTCTCTTCCAATTGAAAAACAACTCTCACTACTTTAATATTGGTCGGTGATGGGTACCCGCAAATGGTTAACGAAATCTCAGCTTACAGTTTTCCCGTAGAATCATCTCTTAGAGCGATGTAGAAAATTCGTATTCATCGAAGTTAACTAGTCTCTGGTTAGTCACAGTCAGTAGAAAAAGATTCGTTACCCAAATAACCTGTGTAAACTTTATAATATTCAAGTCCTTAGAGTGGCTAGGCTAGTACCACGTTCAAAAAATAGTCAAGTCGGCCCGTTATTTCATTGTAACTAGGTAAACGAAGTTGTGCTACTACTGTCTAAATATTTAACATAGAAAAAGTAGTATCGACGCGTCACCAGAGATGGTGTGATTGACCAGCGTCGCTGCCAGTTCCGTAGCGTCATGTTGATTACTGGCAACGTCGTCGAATTATTTTATTTCCATAGTACTTACATATATAGAGCATAGAATAGTAGTTTAGAAACGTAGATAGTACGAGAGTGACTACCTCTTTCTCTTGAGTGTCGTGTGTGCTGTTTATTAACCATGTATTGATATTAATACCTGCTACATGAGAATAGTATTTTTAATTATGACTTTTAAATTGGAATTTGAATTTGGAAGTTTGATTATAGTAACCCACGACATTGTTATCAATTTATCACTAGATATTAGCGATCCATTTAGAATAGAAGGTAAGCATCATACCGGCTCTTTCACATGTAGAATAGTAATTATGACTTTTGAAAAAGTTACTATTTTAGGTCTGAGAGTGCGAGTGTTTGTAGTATAGGACCTTCTCCGATTATTATAAATATTATTTCTTTAATTAGTTTTACTTTTACTATCACCTCTTTCCTCTCGAGTGACTCTTGCTAGATTATGTTATTATATACAATACTAGCTTCTGTCTCTTATGCTCTTAAACCATCCAATGTGTTGCTTGTCTATAACTCTAATATGTGCATCTTCCACTTTAGTTCACTGATTTCTGTCTGAATAATCAGTCGAAAATTTTTTTTACCGGAGATTTTCTTTCATCTAGATAAACATTTTTCCAACATGAACAAATCGGTATTAAAAATACATTCTGCACTCATCAAACATGTAAAACGGAGGTGCAACCCTATTACTGTTTCCAACGATATTCTCGCGAGGATTCATTTATTTTCACAATTTGACATTTATTTAGAAAATGTTTGAATCAACGTCGACATGGGAGGCGACGTCGATCGATAATCGCTAAATTCAAAAATCATATTTATTTTTCAAGAATGGATAAAACTGTTATGTATAGAAAAAATCCGCTTTGTCTTATATCAATAGTTCCAGCTTACAGGGATAATCAGAAGTGGTGACGTAACCTGGAACCAATTTGCAGCAGCGAGTAAAAACCCTTAAAACAACCTCTAAAAAGTCAATTAGAAAAGCATAGTTGAAGTACCTTCACCTTCATGTCTGCGAATTCTGCTATTCACGTTAGATTTTTTGCCTCGGGGGATAAATGCGCGTCTTCGAAAAGGAGAAAAAGGGTCTGCTGGATTTCACGTATACGCCACCCTTATCCAGAGTCTTAATCGCCTTTGCGTCAGCTGGAAGTTCACTCAAAATAATATGCTGTGGTGGTTCACGGACATAAAAAAAACTTCGCCGTTTTATTACCCATATCCACGTGCAGATTTAAAAGTGCGAGTCACTATTTTTGAGGGTCGCAGCTGAGACGTTTAAAGAAATTGGCATCCCTATGGATTATTTTGATCAGTATGAGCAAGAAATTTCTAATTTGCTCTTTTTTTATATAAATTCTAAAATTTGTTCGGTAAATATTTTTGTGGCCGCAGAAATTTAATTTTCCCATTTCCCAGAGTGATTTAATCCAGTCGAGTTGAAAACTAACAGGGAAAGAAGAAAATTACTCCTGACACATTTATCTCCGACTATAGATCTCCAACTTCCGATACGAAATGACCGCCCACACTATTCAACCCCATATAATCCAAAATACAAATCACGTTCGTAATTACTATCCTGTTGAGTGGGACGATGGTCGTGGGGACTAAAGCGTAGGCTTTGGACCCACTCCTTCGGCTTGCGGGTTCGATTCCCGCCTCGCACTCTGGAAGAGTCTCGGTG